>NW_028283561.1:750000-1098000 GCF_059441095.1 Idiotropiscis lumnitzeri | reverse complement strand
CGTGGGTTCGAATCCCGCCTCAGACATTGCCCATTGAAAGTACCAAGCAAGAACAAAGCAAACACATTCAAGAGAGCATTACCAGCTGCCAGGATGGCAGAGCGGTCTAAGGCATTGCGTTCAGATCGCAGTCTCCCCAGGAGGCGTGGGTTCGAATCCCGCCTCAGACAGTGCCCATTGAAAGTACCAAGCAATAATAAAGCAAACACAGTCAAGAGAGCATTACCAGTTGCCAGGATGGCAGAGCGGTCTAAGGCGTTGCGTTCAGGTCGCAGTCTCCCCAGGAGGCGTGGGTTCGAACCCCACCTCAGACAGTGCCCATTGAAAGTACCAAGCAAGAACAAAGCAAACACAGACAAGAGAGCATTACCAGATGCCAGGATGGCAGAGCGGTCTAAGGCGTTGCGTTCAGGTCGCAGTCTCCCCAGGAGGCGTGGGTTCGAATCCCAAGAACAAAGCAAACACATTCAAGAGAGCATTACCAGATGCCAGGATGGCAGAGTGGTCTAAGGCGTTGCGTTCAGGTCGCAGTCTCCCCAGGAGGCGTGGGTTCGAATCCCGCCTCAGACAGTGCCCATTGAAAGTACCAAGCAAGAACAAAGCAAACACATTCAAGAGAGCATTACCAGATGCCAGGATGGCAGAGTGGTCTAAGGCGTTGCGTTCAGGTCGCAGTCTCCCCAGGAGGCGTGGGTTCGAATCCCGCCTCAGACAGAGCCCATTGAAAGTACCAAGCAAGAACAAAGCAAACACAGTCAAGAGAGAGGTACCAGTTGCCAGGATGGCAGAGTTGTCTAAGGCGTTACGTTCAGGTCGCAGTAACCCCAGGAGGCGTGGGTTCGAATCCCACCTCAGACAGAGCCCATTGATAGTACCAAGCAAGAAAAAAGCAAACACAGTCAAGAGAGAATTACCAGGTGCCAGGATGGCAGAGTGGTCAAAGACGCTGCGTTCAGGTCGCCGTCTCCCCAGGAGGCGTGGGTTCGAATCCCGCCTCAGACAGAGCCCATTGAAAGTACCAAGCAAGAACAAAGTAAACACAGTCAAGAGAGAGGTACCAGTTGCCAGGATGGCAGAGTTGTCGAAGGCGTTGCGTTCAGGTCGCAGTAACCCCAGGAGGCGTGGGTTCGAATCCCACCTCAGACAGAGCCCATTGAAAGTACCAAGCAAGAACAATGCAAACACATTCAAGAGAGCATTACCAGATGCCAGGATGGCAGAGCGGTCTAAGGCGTTGCGTTCAGGTCGCAGTCTCCCCAGGAGGCGTGGGTTCGAATCCCACCTCAGACAGTGCCCATTGAAAGTACCAAGCAAGAACAAAGCAAACACAGTCAAGAGAGAATTACCAGTTGCCAGGATGGCAGAGCGGTCTAAGGCGTTGCGTTCAGGTCGCAGTCTCCCCAGGAGGCGTGGGTTCGAATCCCACCTCAGACAGAGCCCATTGAAAGTACCAAGCAAGAAAAAAGCAAACACAGTCAAGAGAGAATTACCAGTTGCCAGGATGGCAGAGCGGTCTAAGGCGTTGCGTTCAGGTCGCAGTCTCCCCAGGAGGCGTGGGTTTGAATCCCACCTCAGACAGAGCCCATTGAAAGTACCAAGCAATAACAAAGCAAACAAAGTCAAGAGAGAATTACCAGTTGCCAGGATGGCAGAGCGGTCTAAGGCGTTGCGTTCAGGTCGCAGTAACCCCAGGAGGCGTGGGATCGAATCCCACCTCAGACAGAGCCCATTGAAAGTACCAAGCAATAACAAAGCAAACACATTCAAGAGAGCATTACCAGGTGCCAGGATGGCAGAGTGGTCAAAGACGATGCGTTCAGGTCGCAGTCTCCCCAGGAGGTGTGGGTTCAAATCCCGCCTCAGACAGAGCCCATTGAAAGTACCAAGCAAGAACAAAGCAAACACAGTCAAGAGAGAGTTACCAGTTGCCAGGATGGCAGAGCGGTCTAAGGCGTTGGGTTCAGGTCCCAGTAACCCCAGGAGGCGTGGTTTCAAATCCCACCTCAGACAGAGCCCATTGATAGTACTAAGCAAGAAAAAAGCAAACACAGTCAAGAGAGAATTACCAGTTGCCAGGATGGCAGAGCGGTCTAAGGCGTTGCGTTCAGTTCGCAGTCTCCCCAGGAGGCGTGGGTTCGAATCCCACCTCAGACAGAGCCCATTGAAAGTACCAAGCAATAACAAAGCAAACACAGTCAAGAGAGAATTACCAGTTGCCAGGATGGCAGAGCGGTCTAAGGCGTTGCGTTCAGGTCGCAGTAACCCCAGGAGGCGTGGGTTCGAATCCCACCTCAGACAGAGCCCATTGAAAGTACCAAGCAATAACAAAGCAAACACAGTCAAGAGAGCATTACCAGTTGCCAGGATGGTAGTGCGTTCTAAGGCGTTGCGTTCAGGTCGCAGTCTCCCCAGGAGGCGTGGGTTCACTGACAGAGCCCATTGAACGTACCAAGCAAGAAAAAAGCAAACACAGTCAAGAGAGCATTACCAGCTGCCAGGATGGCAGAGCGGTCTAAGGCGTTGCGTTCAGGTCGCAGTCTCCCCAGGAGGCGTGGGTTCGAATCCCGCCTCTGACAGAGCCCATTGAAAGTACCAAGCAAGAACAAAGCAAACACAGTCAAGAGAGCATTACCAGTTGCCAGGATGGCAGAGCGGTCTAAGGCGTTGCGTTCAGGTCGCAGTCTCCCCAGGAGGCGTGGGTTCGAATCCCGCCTCTGACAGAGCCCATTGAACGTACCAAGCAAGAAAAAAGCAAACACAGTCAAGAGAGCATTACCAGCTGCCAGGATGGCAGAGCGGTCTACGGCGTTGCGTTCAGGTCGCAGTCACCCCAGGAGCCGTGGGTTCGAATCCCACCTCAGACAGAGCCTATTGAATGTACCAAGCAATAAAAAAGCAAACAAAGTCAAGAGAGCATGACCAGTTGCCAGGATGGCAGAGCGGTCTAAAGCGTTGCGTTCAGGTCGCAGTCTCCCCAGGAGGCGTGGGTTCGAATCCCACCTCAGACAGAGCCCATTGAAAGTACCAAGCAATAACAAAGCAAACACAGTCAAGAGAGAATTACCAGCTGCCAGGATGGCAGAGCGGTCTAAGGCATTGCGTTCAGATCGCAGTCTCCCCAGGAGGCATGGGTTCGAATCCCGCCTCAGACAGTGCCCATTGAAAGTACCAAGCAAGAACAAAGCAAACACAGACAAGAGAGCATTACCAGTTGCCAGGATGGCAGAGCGGTCTAAAGCGTTGCGTTCAGGTCGCAGTCTCCCCAGGAGGCGTGGGTTCGAACCCCACCTCAGACAGTGCCCATTGAAAGTACCAAGCAAGAACAAAGCAAACACAGACAAGAGAGCATTACCAGATGCCAGGATGGCAGAGCGGTCTAAGGCGTTGCGTTCAGGTCCCAGTAACCCCAGGAGGCGTGGTTTCAAATCCCACCTCAGACAGAGCCCATTGATAGTACTAAGCAAGAAAAAAGCAAACACAGTCAAGAGAGAATTACCAGTTGCCAGGATGGCAGAGCGGTCTAAGGCGTTGCGTTCAGTTCGCAGTCTCCCCAGGAGGCGTGGGTTCGAATCCCACCTCAGACAGAGCCCATTGAAAGTACCAAGCAATAACAAAGCAAACACAGTCAAGAGAGAATTACCAGTTGCCAGGATGGCAGAGCGGTCTAAGGCGTTGCGTTCAGGTCGCAGTAACCCCAGGAGGCGTGGGTTCGAATCCCACCTCAGACAGAGCCCATTGAAAGTACCAAGCAATAACAAAGCAAACACAGTCAAGAGAGCATTACCAGTTGCCAGGATGGTAGTGCGTTCTAAGGCGTTGCGTTCAGGTCGCAGTCTCCCCAGGAGGCGTGGGTTCACTGACAGAGCCCATTGAACGTACCAAGCAAGAAAAAAGCAAACACAGTCAAGAGAGCATTACCAGCTGCCAGGATGGCAGAGCGGTCTAAGGCGTTGCGTTCAGGTCGCAGTCTCCCCAGGAGGCGTGGGTTCGAATCCCGCCTCTGACAGAGCCCATTGAAAGTACCAAGCAAGAACAAAGCAAACACAGTCAAGAGAGCATTACCAGTTGCCAGGATGGCAGAGCGGTCTAAGGCGTTGCGTTCAGGTCGCAGTCTCCCCAGGAGGCGTGGGTTCGAATCCCGCCTCTGACAGAGCCCATTGAACGTACCAAGCAAGAAAAAAGCAAACACAGTCAAGAGAGCATTACCAGCTGCCAGGATGGCAGAGCGGTCTAAGGCGTTGTGTTCAGGGCGCAGTCTCCCCAGGAGGCGTGGGTTCGAATCCCGCTTCAGACAGAGCCCATTGAAAGTACCAGCAAGAACAAAGCAAACACATTCAAGAGAGCATTACCAGGTGCCAGGATGGCAGAGTGGTCAAAGACGCTGCGTTCAGGTCGCAGTCTCCCCAGGAGGCGTGGGTTCGAATCCCGCCTCAGACATTGCCCATTGAAAGTACCAAGCAAGAACAAAGCAAACACATTCAAGAGAGCATTACCAGCTGCCAGGATGGCAGAGCGGTCTAAGGCATTGCGTTCAGATCGCAGTCTCCCCAGGAGGCATGGGTTCGAATCCCGCCTCAGACAGTGCCCATTGAAAGTACCAAGCAATAATAAAGCAAACACAGTCAAGAGAGCATTACCAGTTGCCAGGATGGCAGAGCGGTCTAAGGCGTTGCGTTCAGGTCGCAGTAACCCCAGGAGGCGTGGGTTCGAATCCCACCTCAGACAGAGCCCATTGAAAGTACCAAGCAATAACAAAGCAAACACAGTCAAGAGAGCATTACCAGTTGCCAGGATGGTAGTGCGGTCTAAGGCGTTGCGTTCAGGTCGCAGTCTCCCCAGGAGGCGTGGGTTCACTGACAGAGCCCATTGAACGTACCAAGCAAGAAAAAAGCAAACACAGTCAAGAGAGCATTACCAGATGCCAGGATGGCAGAGTGGTCTAAGGCGTTGCGTTCAGGTCGCAGTCTCCCCAGGAGGCGTGGATTCGAATCCCGCCTCAGACAGAGCCCATTGAAAGTACCAAGCAAGAACAAAGCAAACACAGTCAAGAGAGAGGTACCAGTTGCCAGGATGGCAGAGTTGTCTAAGGCGTTACGTTCAGGTCGCAGTAACCCCAGGAGGCGTGGGTTCGAATCCCACCTCAGACAGAGCCCATTGATAGTACCAAGCAAGAAAAAAGCAAACACAGTCAAGAGAGAATTACCAGGTGCCAGGATGGCAGAGTGGTCAAAGACGCTGCGTTCAGGTCGCAGTCTCCCCAGGAGGCTTGGGTTCGAATCCCGCCTCAGACAGAGCCCATTGAAAGTACCAAGCAAGAACAAAGTAAACACAGTCAAGAGAGAGGTACCAGTTGCCAGGATGGCAGAGTTGTCGAAGGCGTTGCGTTCAGGTCGCAGTAACCCCAGGAGGCGTGGGTTCGAATCCCACCTCAGACAGAGCCCATTGAAAGTACCAAGCAAGAACAATGCAAACACATTCAAGAGAGCATTACCAGATGCCAGGATGGCAGAGCGGTCTAAGGCGTTGCGTTCAGGTCGCAGTCTCCCCAGGAGGCGTGGGTTCGAATCCCACCTCAGACAGTGCCCATTGAAAGTACCAAGCAAGAACAAAGCAAACACAGTCAAGAGAGAATTACCAGTTGCCAGGATGGCAGAGCGGTCTAAGGCGTTGCGTTCAGGTCGCAGTCTCCCCAGGAGGCGTGGGTTCGAATCCCACCTCAGACAGAGCCCATTGAAAGTACCAAGCAAGAAAAAAGCAAACACAGTCAAGAGAGAATTACCAGTTGCCAGGATGGCAGAGCGGTCTAAGGCGTTGCGTTCAGGTCGCAGTCTCCCCAGGAGGCGTGGGTTTGAATCCCACCTCAGACAGAGCCCATTGAAATTACCAAGCAATAACAAAGCAAACAAAGTCAAGAGAGAATTACCAGTTGCCAGGATGGCAGAGCGGTCTAAGGCGTTGCGTTCAGGTCGCAGTAACCCCAGGAGGCGTGGGATCGAATCCCACCTCAGACAGAGCCCATTGAAAGTACCAAGCAATAACAAAGCAAACACATTCAAGAGAGCATTACCAGGTGCCAGGATGGCAGAGTGGTCAAAGACGATGCGTTCAGGTCGCAGTATCCCCAGGAGGTGTGGGTTCAAATCCCGCCTCAGACAGAGCCCATTGAAAGTACCAAGCAAGAACAAAGCAAACACAGTCAAGAGAGAGTTACCAGTTGCCAGGATGGCAGAGCGGTCTAAGGCGTTGCGTTCAGGTCCCAGTAACCCCAGGAGGCGTGGTTTCAAATCCCACCTCAGACAGAGCCCATTGATAGTACTAAGCAAGAAAAAAGCAAACACAGTCAAGAGAGAATTACCAGTTGCCAGGATGGCAGAGCGGTCTAAGGCGTTGCGTTCAGTTCGCAGTCTCCCCAGGAGGCGTGGGTTCGAATCCCACCTCAGACAGAGCCCATTGAAAGTACCAAGCAATAACAAAGCAAACACAGTCAAGAGAGAATTACCAGTTGCCAGGATGGCAGAGCGGTCTAAGGCGTTGCGTTCAGGTCGCAGTAACCCCAGGAGGCGTGGGTTCGAATCCCACCTCAGACAGAGCCCATTGAAAGTACCAAGCAATAACAAAGCAAACACAGTCAAGAGAGCATTACCAGTTGCCAGGATGGTAGTGCGTTCTAAGGCGTTGCGTTCAGGTCGCAGTCTCCCCAGGAGGCGTGGGTTCTCTGACAGAGCCCATTGAACGTACCAAGCAAGAAAAAAGCAAACACAGTCAAGAGAGCATTACCAGCTGCCAGGATGGCAGAGCGGTCTAAGGCGTTGCGTTCAGGTCGCAGTCTCCCCAGGAGGCGTGGGTTCGAATCCCGCCTCTGACAGAGCCCATTGAAAGTACCAAGCAAGAACAAAGCAAACACAGTCAAGAGAGCATTACCAGTTGCCAGGATGGCAGAGCGGTCTAAGGCGTTGCGTTCAGGTCGCAGTCTCCCCAGGAGGCGTGGGTTCGAATCCCGCCTCTGACAGAGCCCATTGAACGTACCAAGCAAGAAAAAAGCAAACACAGTCAAGAGAGCATTACCAGCTGCCAGGATGGCAGAGCGGTCTACGGCGTTGCGTTCAGGTCGCAGTCACCCCAGGAGGCGTGGGTTCGAATCCCACCTCAGACAGAGCCTATTGAAAGTACCAAGCAATAAAAAAGCAAACAAAGTCAAGAGAGCATTACCAGTTGCCAGGATGGCAGAGCGGTCTAAAGCGTTGCGTTCAGGTCGCAGTCTCCCCAGGAGGCGTGGGTTCGAACCCCACCTCAGACAGTGCCCATTGAAAGTACCAAGCAAGAACAAAGCAAACACAGACAAGAGAGCATTACCAGATGCCAGGATGGCAGAGCGGTCTACGGCGTTGCGTTGAGGTCGCAGTCACCCCAGGAGGCGTGGGTTCGAATCCCACCTCAGACAGAGCCTATTGAAAGTACCAAGCAATAAAAAAGCAAACAAAGTCAAGAGAGCATTACCAGTTGCCAGGATGGCAGAGCGGTCTAAAGCGTTGCGTTCAGGTCGCAGTCTCCCCAGGAGGCGTGGGTTCGAACCCCACCTCAGACAGTGCCCATTGAAAGTACCAAGCAAGAACAAAGCAAACACAGACAAGAGAGCATTACCAGTTGCCAGGATGGCAGAGCGGTCTAAAGCGTTGCGTTCAGGTCGCAGTCTCCCCAGGAGGCGTGGGTTCGAACCCCACCTCAGACAGTGCCCATTGAAAGTACCAAGCAAGAACAAAGCAAACACAGACAAGAGAGCATTACCAGATGCCAGGATGGCAGAGCGGTCTAAGGCGTTGCGTTCAGGTCCCAGTAACCCCAGGAGGCGTGGTTTCAAATCCCACCTCAGACAGAGCCCATTGATAGTACTAAGCAAGAAAAAAGCAAACACAGTCAAGAGAGAATTACCAGTTGCCAGGATGGCAGAGCGGTCTAAGGCGTTGCGTTCAGTTCGCAGTCTCCCCAGGAGGCGTGGGTTCGAATCCCACCTCAGACAGAGCCCATTGAAAGTACCAAGCAAGAACAAAGCAAACACAGACAAGAGAGCATTACCAGATGCCAGGATGGCAGAGCGGTCTAAGGCGTTGCGTTCAGGTCCCAGTAACCCCAGGAGGCGTGGTTTCAAATCCCACCTCAGACAGAGCCCATTGATAGTACTAAGCAAGAAAAAAGCAAACACAGTCAAGAGAGAATTACCAGTTGCCAGGATGGCAGAGCGGTCTAAGGCGTTGCGTTCAGTTCGCAGTCTCCCCAGGAGGCGTGGGTTCGAATCCCACCTCAGACAGAGCCCATTGAAAGTACCAAGCAATAACAAAGCAAACACAGTCAAGAGAGAATTACCAGTTGCCAGGATGGCAGAGCGGTCTAAGGCGTTGCGTTCAGGTCGCAGTAACCCCAGGAGGCGTGGGTTCGAATCCCACCTCAGACAGAGCCCATTGAAAGTACCAAGCAATAACAAAGCAAACACAGTCAAGAGAGCATTACCAGTTGCCAGGATGGTAGTGCGTTCTAAGGCGTTGCGTTCAGGTCGCAGTCTCCCCAGGAGGCGTGGGTTCACTGACAGAGCCCATTGAACGTACCAAGCAAGAAAAAAGCAAACACAGTCAAGAGAGCATTACCAGCTGCCAGGATGGCAGAGCGGTCTAAGGCGTTGCGTTCAGGTCGCAGTCTCCCCAGGAGGCGTGGGTTCGAATCCCGCCTCTGACAGAGCCCATTGAAAGTACCAAGCAAGAACAAAGCAAACACAGTCAAGAGAGCATTACCAGTTGCCAGGATGGCAGAGCGGTCTAAGGCGTTGCGTTCAGGTCGCAGTCTCCCCAGGAGGCGTGGGTTCGAATCCCGCCTCTGACAGAGCCCATTGAACGTACCAAGCAAGAAAAAAGCAAACACAGTCAAGAGAGCATTACCAGCTGCCAGGATGGCAGAGCGGTCTAAGGCGTTGTGTTCAGGGCGCAGTCTCCCCAGGAGGCGTGGGTTCGAATCCCGCTTCAGACAGAGCCCATTGAAAGTACCAGCAAGAACAAAGCAAACACATTCAAGAGAGCATTACCAGGTGCCAGGATGGCAGAGTGGTCAAAGACGCTGCGTTCAGGTCGCAGTCTCCCCAGGAGGCGTGGGTTCGAATCCCGCCTCAGACATTGCCCATTGAAAGTACCAAGCAAGAACAAAGCAAACACATTCAAGAGAGCATTACCAGCTGCCAGGATGGCAGAGCGGTCTAAGGCATTGCGTTCAGATCGCAGTCTCCCCAGGAGGCATGGGTTCGAATCCCGCCTCAGACAGTGCCCATTGAAAGTACCAAGCAATAATAAAGCAAACACAGTCAAGAGAGCATTACCAGTTGCCAGGATGGCAGAGCGGTCTAAGGCGTTGCGTTCAGGTCGCAGTAACCCCAGGAGGCGTGGGTTCGAATCCCACCTCAGACAGAGCCCATTGAAAGTACCAAGCAATAACAAAGCAAACACAGTCAAGAGAGCATTACCAGTTGCCAGGATGGTAGTGCGGTCTAAGGCGTTGCGTTCAGGTCGCAGTCTCCCCAGGAGGCGTGGGTTCACTGACAGAGCCCATTGAACGTACCAAGCAAGAAAAAAGCAAACACAGTCAAGAGAGCATTACCAGATGCCAGGATGGCAGAGTGGTCTAAGGCGTTGCGTTCAGGTCGCAGTCTCCCCAGGAGGCGTGGATTCGAATCCCGCCTCAGACAGAGCCCATTGAAAGTACCAAGCAAGAACAAAGCAAACACAGTCAAGAGAGAGGTACCAGTTGCCAGGATGGCAGAGTTGTCTAAGGCGTTACGTTCAGGTCGCAGTAACCCCAGGAGGCGTGGGTTCGAATCCCACCTCAGACAGAGCCCATTGATAGTACCAAGCAAGAAAAAAGCAAACACAGTCAAGAGAGAATTACCAGGTGCCAGGATGGCAGAGTGGTCAAAGACGCTGCGTTCAGGTCGCAGTCTCCCCAGGAGGCTTGGGTTCGAATCCCGCCTCAGACAGAGCCCATTGAAAGTACCAAGCAAGAACAAAGTAAACACAGTCAAGAGAGAGGTACCAGTTGCCAGGATGGCAGAGTTGTCGAAGGCGTTGCGTTCAGGTCGCAGTAACCCCAGGAGGCGTGGGTTCGAATCCCACCTCAGACAGAGCCCATTGAAAGTACCAAGCAAGAACAATGCAAACACATTCAAGAGAGCATTACCAGATGCCAGGATGGCAGAGCGGTCTAAGGCGTTGCGTTCAGGTCGCAGTCTCCCCAGGAGGCGTGGGTTCGAATCCCACCTCAGACAGTGCCCATTGAAAGTACCAAGCAAGAACAAAGCAAACACAGTCAAGAGAGAATTACCAGTTGCCAGGATGGCAGAGCGGTCTAAGGCGTTGCGTTCAGGTCGCAGTCTCCCCAGGAGGCGTGGGTTCGAATCCCACCTCAGACAGAGCCCATTGAAAGTACCAAGCAAGAAAAAAGCAAACACAGTCAAGAGAGAATTACCAGTTGCCAGGATGGCAGAGCGGTCTAAGGCGTTGCGTTCAGGTCGCAGTCTCCCCAGGAGGCGTGGGTTTGAATCCCACCTCAGACAGAGCCCATTGAAATTACCAAGCAATAACAAAGCAAACAAAGTCAAGAGAGAATTACCAGTTGCCAGGATGGCAGAGCGGTCTAAGGCGTTGCGTTCAGGTCGCAGTAACCCCAGGAGGCGTGGGATCGAATCCCACCTCAGACAGAGCCCATTGAAAGTACCAAGCAATAACAAAGCAAACACATTCAAGAGAGCATTACCAGGTGCCAGGATGGCAGAGTGGTCAAAGACGATGCGTTCAGGTCGCAGTATCCCCAGGAGGTGTGGGTTCAAATCCCGCCTCAGACAGAGCCCATTGAAAGTACCAAGCAAGAACAAAGCAAACACAGTCAAGAGAGAGTTACCAGTTGCCAGGATGGCAGAGCGGTCTAAGGCGTTGCGTTCAGGTCCCAGTAACCCCAGGAGGCGTGGTTTCAAATCCCACCTCAGACAGAGCCCATTGATAGTACTAAGCAAGAAAAAAGCAAACACAGTCAAGAGAGAATTACCAGTTGCCAGGATGGCAGAGCGGTCTAAGGCGTTGCGTTCAGTTCGCAGTCTCCCCAGGAGGCGTGGGTTCGAATCCCACCTCAGACAGAGCCCATTGAAAGTACCAAGCAATAACAAAGCAAACACAGTCAAGAGAGAATTACCAGTTGCCAGGATGGCAGAGCGGTCTAAGGCGTTGCGTTCAGGTCGCAGTAACCCCAGGAGGCGTGGGTTCGAATCCCACCTCAGACAGAGCCCATTGAAAGTACCAAGCAATAACAAAGCAAACACAGTCAAGAGAGCATTACCAGTTGCCAGGATGGTAGTGCGTTCTAAGGCGTTGCGTTCAGGTCGCAGTCTCCCCAGGAGGCGTGGGTTCTCTGACAGAGCCCATTGAACGTACCAAGCAAGAAAAAAGCAAACACAGTCAAGAGAGCATTACCAGCTGCCAGGATGGCAGAGCGGTCTAAGGCGTTGCGTTCAGGTCGCAGTCTCCCCAGGAGGCGTGGGTTCGAATCCCGCCTCTGACAGAGCCCATTGAAAGTACCAAGCAAGAACAAAGCAAACACAGTCAAGAGAGCATTACCAGTTGCCAGGATGGCAGAGCGGTCTAAGGCGTTGCGTTCAGGTCGCAGTCTCCCCAGGAGGCGTGGGTTCGAATCCCGCCTCTGACAGAGCCCATTGAACGTACCAAGCAAGAAAAAAGCAAACACAGTCAAGAGAGCATTACCAGCTGCCAGGATGGCAGAGCGGTCTACGGCGTTGCGTTCAGGTCGCAGTCACCCCAGGAGGCGTGGGTTCGAATCCCACCTCAGACAGAGCCTATTGAAAGTACCAAGCAATAAAAAAGCAAACAAAGTCAAGAGAGCATTACCAGTTGCCAGGATGGCAGAGCGGTCTAAAGCGTTGCGTTCAGGTCGCAGTCTCCCCAGGAGGCGTGGGTTCGAACCCCACCTCAGACAGTGCCCATTGAAAGTACCAAGCAAGAACAAAGCAAACACAGACAAGAGAGCATTACCAGATGCCAGGATGGCAGAGCGGTCTACGGCGTTGCGTTGAGGTCGCAGTCACCCCAGGAGGCGTGGGTTCGAATCCCACCTCAGACAGAGCCTATTGAAAGTACCAAGCAATAAAAAAGCAAACAAAGTCAAGAGAGCATTACCAGTTGCCAGGATGGCAGAGCGGTCTAAAGCGTTGCGTTCAGGTCGCAGTCTCCCCAGGAGGCGTGGGTTCGAACCCCACCTCAGACAGTGCCCATTGAAAGTACCAAGCAAGAACAAAGCAAACACAGACAAGAGAGCATTACCAGTTGCCAGGATGGCAGAGCGGTCTAAAGCGTTGCGTTCAGGTCGCAGTCTCCCCAGGAGGCGTGGGTTCGAACCCCACCTCAGACAGTGCCCATTGAAAGTACCAAGCAAGAACAAAGCAAACACAGACAAGAGAGCATTACCAGATGCCAGGATGGCAGAGCGGTCTAAGGCGTTGCGTTCAGGTCCCAGTAACCCCAGGAGGCGTGGTTTCAAATCCCACCTCAGACAGAGCCCATTGATAGTACTAAGCAAGAAAAAAGCAAACACAGTCAAGAGAGAATTACCAGTTGCCAGGATGGCAGAGCGGTCTAAGGCGTTGCGTTCAGTTCGCAGTCTCCCCAGGAGGCGTGGGTTCGAATCCCACCTCAGACAGAGCCCATTGAAAGTACCAAGCAATAACAAAGCAAACACAGTCAAGAGAGAATTACCAGTTGCCAGGATGGCAGAGCGGTCTAAGGCGTTGCGTTCAGGTCGCAGTAACCCCAGGAGGCGTGGGTTCGAATCCCACCTCAGACAGAGCCCATTGAAAGTACCAAGCAATAACAAAGCAAACACAGTCAAGAGAGCATTACCAGTTGCCAGGATGGTAGTGCGTTCTAAGGCGTTGCGTTCAGGTCGCAGTCTCCCCAGGAGGCGTGGGTTCACTGACAGAGCCCATTGAACGTACCAAGCAAGAAAAAAGCAAACACAGTCAAGAGAGCATTACCAGCTGCCAGGATGGCAGAGCGGTCTAAGGCGTTGCGTTCAGGTCGCAGTCTCCCCAGGAGGCGTGGGTTCGAATCCCGCCTCTGACAGAGCCCATTGAAAGTACCAAGCAAGAACAAAGCAAACACAGTCAAGAGAGCATTACCAGTTGCCAGGATGGCAGAGCGGTCTAAGGCGTTGCGTTCAGGTCGCAGTCTCCCCAGGAGGCGTGGGTTCGAATCCCGCCTCTGACAGAGCCCATTGAACGTACCAAGCAAGAAAAAAGCAAACACAGTCAAGAGAGCATTACCAGCTGCCAGGATGGCAGAGCGGTCTACGGCGTTGCGTTCAGGTCGCAGTCACCCCAGGAGCCGTGGGTTCGAATCCCACCTCAGACAGAGCCTATTGAATGTACCAAGCAATAAAAAAGCAAACAAAGTCAAGAGAGCATGACCAGTTGCCAGGATGGCAGAGCGGTCTAAAGCGTTGCGTTCAGGTCGCAGTCTCCCCAGGAGGCGTGGGTTCGAATCCCACCTCAGACAGAGCCCATTGAAAGTACCAAGCAATAACAAAGCAAACACAGTCAAGAGAGAATTACCAGTTGCCAGGATGGCAGAGCGGTCTAAGGCGTTGCGTTCAGGTCGCAGTAACCCCAGGAGGCGTGGGTTCGAATCCCACCTCTGACAGAGCCCATTGAAAGTACCAAGCAATAACAAAGCAAACACAGTCAAGAGAGCATTACCAGTTGCCAGGATGGCAGTGCGTTCTAAGGCGTTGCGTTCAGGTCGCAGTCTCCCCAGGAGGCGTGGGTTCTCTGACAGAGCCCATTGAACGTACCAAGCAAGAAAAAAGCAAACACAGTCAAGAGAGCATTACCAGCTGCCAGGATGGCAGAGCGGTCTAAGGCGTTGCGTTCAGGTCGCAGTCTCCCCAGGAGGCGTGGGTTTGAATCCCGCCTCTGTCTGACAGAGCCCATTGAAAGTACCAAGCAAGAACAAAGCAAACACAGTCAAGAGAGCATTACCAGTTGCCAGGATGGCAGAGCGGTCTTAGGCGTTGCGTTCAGGTCGCAGTCAACCAGGAGGCGTGGGTTCGAATCCCGCCTCTGACAGAGCCCATTGAACGTACCAAGCAAGAAAAAAGCAAACACAGTCAAGAGAGCATTACCAGCTGCCAGGATGGCAGAGCGGTCTAAGGCGTTGTGTTCAGGGCGCAGTCTCCCCAGGAGGCGTGGGTTCGAATCCCGCTTCAGACAGAGCCCATTGAAAGTACCAGCAAGAACAAAGCAAACACATTCAAGAGAGCATTACCAGGTGCCAGGATGGCAGAGTGGTCAAAGACGCTGCGTTCAGGTCGCAGTCTCCCCAGGAGGCGTGGGTTCGAATCCCGCCTCAGACATTGCCCATTGAAAGTACCAAGCAAGAACAAAGCAAACACATTCAAGAGAGCATTACCAGCTGCCAGGATGGCAGAGCGGTCTAAGGCATTGCGTTCAGATCGCAGTCTCCCCAGGAGGCATGGGTTCGAATCCCGCCTCAGACAGTGCCCATTGAAAGTACCAAGCAATAATAAAGCAAACACAGTCAAGAGAGCATTACCAGTTGCCAGGATGGCAGAGCGGTCTAAGGCGTTGCGTTCAGGTCTCAGTAACCCCAGGAGGCGTGGGTTCGAATCCCACCTGAGACAGAGCCCATTGAAAGTACCAAGCAATAACAAAGCAAACACAGTCAAGAGAGCATTACCAGATGCCAGGATGGCAGAGCGGTCTAAGGCGTTGCGTTCAGGTCGCAGTCTCCCCAGGAGGCGTGGGTTCGAATCCCAAGAACAAAGCAAACACATTCAAGAGAGCATTACCAGATGCCAGGATGGCAGAGTGGTCTAAGGCGTTGCGTTCAGGTCGCAGTCTCCCCAGGAGGCGTGGGTTCGAATCCCGCCTCAGACAGTGCCCATTGAAAGTACCAAGCAAGAACAAAGCAAACACATTCAAGAGAGCATTACCAGATGCCAGGATGGCAGAGTGGTCTAAGGCGTTGCGTTCAGGTCGCAGTCTCCCCAGGAGGCGTGGATTCGAATCCCGCCTCAGACAGAGCCCATTGAAAGTACCAAGCAAGAACAAAGCAAACACAGTCAAGAGAGAGGTACCAGTTGCCAGGATGGCAGAGTTGTCTAAGGCGTTACGTTCAGGTCGCAGTAACCCCAGGAGGCGTGGGTTCGAATCCCACCTCAGACAGAGCCCATTGATAGTACCAAGCAAGAAAAAAGCAAACACAGTCAAGAGAGAATTACCAGGTGCCAGGATGGCAGAGTGGTCAAAGACGCTGCGTTCAGGTCGCAGTCTCCCCAGGAGGCGTGGGTTCGAATCCCGCCTCAGACAGAGCCCATTGAAAGTACCAAGCAAGAACAAAGTAAACACAGTCAAGAGAGAGGTACCAGTTGCCAGGATGGCAGAGTTGTCGAAGGCGTTGCGTTCAGGTCGCAGTAACCCCAGGAGGCGTGGGTTCGAATCCCACCTCAGACAGAGCCCATTGAAAGTACCAAGCAAGAACAATGCAAACACATTCAAGAGAGCATTACCAGATGCCAGGATGGCAGAGCGGTCTAAGGCGTTGCGTTCAGGTCGCAGTCTCCCCAGGAGGCGTGGGTTCGAATCCCACCTCAGACAGTGCCCATTGAAAGTACCAAGCAAGAACAAAGCAAACACAGTCAAGAGAGAATTACCAGTTGCCAGGATGGCAGAGCGGTCTAAGGCGTTGCGTTCAGGTCGCAGTCTCCCCAGGAGGCGTGGGTTCGAATCCCACCTCAGACAGAGCCCATTGAAAGTACCAAGCAAGAAAAAAGCAAACACAGTCAAGAGAGAATTACCAGTTGCCAGGATGGCAGAGCGGTCTAAGGCGTTGCGTTCAGGTCGCAGTCTCCCCAGGAGGCGTGGGTTTGAATCCCACCTCAGACAGAGCCCATTGAAAGTACCAAGCAATAACAAAGCAAACAAAGTCAAGAGAGAATTACCAGTTGCCAGGATGGCAGAGCGGTCTAAGGCGTTGCGTTCAGGTCGCAGTAACCCCAGGAGGCGTGGGATCGAATCCCACCTCAGACAGAGCCCATTGAAAGTACCAAGCAATAACAAAGCAAACACATTCAAGAGAGCATTACCAGGTGCCAGGATGGCAGAGTGGTCAAAGACGATGCGTTCAGGTCGCAGTATCCCCAGGAGGTGTGGGTTCAAATCCCGCCTCAGACAGAGCCCATTGAAAGTACCAAGCAAGAACAAAGCAAACACAGTCAAGAGAGAGTTACCAGTTGCCAGGATGGCAGAGCGGTCTAAGGCGTTGCGTTCAGGTCCCAGTAACCCCAGGAGGCGTGGTTTCAAATCCCACCTCAGACAGAGCCCATTGATAGTACTAAGCAAGAAAAAAGCAAACACAGTCAAGAGAGAATTACCAGTTGCCAGGATGGCAGAGCGGTCTAAGGCGTTGCGTTCAGTTCGCAGTCTCCCCAGGAGGCGTGGGTTCGAATCCCACCTCAGACAGAGCCCATTGAAAGTACCAAGCAATAACAAAGCAAACACAGTCAAGAGAGAATTACCAGTTGCCAGGATGGCAGAGCGGTCTAAGGCGTTGCGTTCAGGTCGCAGTAACCCCAGGAGGCGTGGGTTCGAATCCCACCTCAGACAGAGCCCATTGAAAGTACCAAGCAATAACAAAGCAAACACAGTCAAGAGAGCATTACCAGTTGCCAGGATGGTAGTGCGTTCTAAGGCGTTGCGTTCAGGTCGCAGTCTCCCCAGGAGGCGTGGGTTCTCTGACAGAGCCCATTGAACGTACCAAGCAAGAAAAAAGCAAACACAGTCAAGAGAGCATTACCAGCTGCCAGGATGGCAGAGCGGTCTAAGGCGTTGCGTTCAGGTCGCAGTCTCCCCAGGAGGCGTGGGTTCGAATCCCGCCTCTGACAGAGCCCATTGAAAGTACCAAGCAAGAACAAAGCAAACACAGTCAAGAGAGCATTACCAGTTGCCAGGATGGCAGAGCGGTCTAAGGCGTTGCGTTCAGGTCGCAGTCTCCCCAGGAGGCGTGGGTTCGAATCCCGCCTCTGACAGAGCCCATTGAACGTACCAAGCAAGAAAAAAGCAAACACAGTCAAGAGAGCATTACCAGCTGCCAGGATGGCAGAGCGGTCTACGGCGTTGCGTTCAGGTCGCAGTCACCCCAGGAGGCGTGGGTTCGAATCCCACCTCAGACAGAGCCTATTGAAAGTACCAAGCAATAAAAAAGCAAACAAAGTCAAGAGAGCATTACCAGTTGCCAGGATGGCAGAGCGGTCTAAAGCGTTGCGTTCAGGTCGCAGTCTCCCCAGGAGGCGTGGGTTCGAATCCCACCTCAGACAGAGCCCATTGAAAGTACCAAGCAATAACAAAGCAAACACAGTCAAGAGAGAATTACCAGTTGCCAGGATGGCAGAGCGGTCTAAGGCGTTGCGTTCAGGTCGCAGTAACCCCAGGAGGCGTGGGTTCGAATCCCACCTCTGACAGAGCCCATTGAAAGTACCAAGCAATAACAAAGCAAACACAGTCAAGAGAGCATTACCAGTTGCCAGGATGGCAGTGCGTTCTAAGGCGTTGCGTTCAGGTCGCAGTCTCCCCAGGAGGCGTGGGTTCTCTGACAGAGCCCATTGAACGTACCAAGCAAGAAAAAAGCAAACACAGTCAAGAGAGCATTACCAGCTGCCAGGATGGCAGAGCGGTCTAAGGCGTTGCGTTCAGGTCGCAGTCTCCCCAGGAGGCGTGGGTTCGAATCCCGCCTCTGTCTGACAGAGCCCATTGAAAGTACCAAGCAAGAACAAAGCAAACACAGTCAAGAGAGCATTACCAGTTGCCAGGATGGCAGAGCGGTCTTAGGCGTTGCGTTCAGGTCGCAGTCTCCCAGGAGGCGTGGGTTCGAATCCCGCCTCTGACAGAGCCCATTGAACGTACCAAGCAAGAAAAAAGCAAACACAGTCAAGAGAGCATTACCAGCTGCCAGGATGGCAGAGCGGTCTAAGGCGTTGTGTTCAGGGCGCAGTCTCCCCAGGAGGCGTGGGTTCGAATCCCGCTTCAGACAGAGCCCATTGAAAGTACCAGCAAGAACAAAGCAAACACATTCAAGAGAGCATTACCAGGTGCCAGGATGGCAGAGTGGTCAAAGACGCTGCGTTCAGGTCGCAGTCTCCCCAGGAGGCGTGGGTTCGAATCCCGCCTCAGACATTGCCCATTGAAAGTACCAAGCAAGAACAAAGCAAACACATTCAAGAGAGCATTACCAGCTGCCAGGATGGCAGAGCGGTCTAAGGCATTGCGTTCAGATCGCAGTCTCCCCAGGAGGCGTGGGTTCGAATCCCGCCTCAGACAGTGCCCATTGAAAGTACCAAGCAATAATAAAGCAAACACAGTCAAGAGAGCATTACCAGTTGCCAGGATGGCAGAGCGGTCTAAGGCGTTGCGTTCAGGTCGCAGTCTCCCCAGGAGGCGTGGGTTCCAACCCCACCTCAGACAGTGCCCATTGAAAGTACCAAGCAAGAACAAAGCAAACACAGTCAAGAGAGCATTACCAGATGCCAGGATGGCAGAGCGGTCTAAGGCGTTGCGTTCAGGTCGCAGTCTCCCCAGGAGGCGTGGGTTCGAATCCCAAGAACAAAGCAAACACATTCAAGAGAGCATTACCAGATGCCAGGATGGCAGAGTGGTCTAAGGCGTTGCGTTCAGGTCGCAGTCTCCCCAGGAGGCGTGGGTTCGAATCCCGCCTCAGACAGTGCCCATTGAAAGTACCAAGCAAGAACAAAGCAAACACATTCAAAAGAGCATTACCAGATGCCAGGATGGCAGAGTGGTCTAAGGCGTTGCGTTCAGGTCGCAGTCTCCCCAGGAGGCGTGGGTTCGAATCCCGCCTCAGACAGAGCCCATTGAAAGTACCAAGCGATAACAAAGCAAACACAGTAAAGAGAGCATTACCAGTTGCCAGGATGGCAGAGCGGTCTAAGGCGTTGCGTTCAGGTCGCAGTCTCCCCAGGAGGCGTGGGTTCGAATCCCGCCTCAGACAGAGCCCATTGAAAGTACCAAGCAATAACAAAGCAAACACAGTAAAGAGAGCATTACCAGTTGCCAGGATGGCAGAGCGGTCTTAGGCGTTGCGTTCAGGTCGCAGTCTCCCAGGAGGCGTGGGTTCTCTGACAGAGCCCATTGAACGTACCAAGCAAGAAAAAAGCAAACACATTCAAGAGAGCATTACCAGATGCCAGGATGGCAGAGTGGTCTAAGGCGTTGCGTTCAGGTCGCAGTCTCCCCAGGAGGCGTGGGTTCGAATCCCGCCTCAGACAGTGCCCATTGAAAGTACCAAGCAAGAACAAAGCAAACACATTCAAAAGAGCATTACCAGATGCCAGGATGGCAGAGTGGTCTAAGGCGTTCCGTTCAGGTCGCAGTCTCCCCAGGAGGCGTGGGTTCGAATCCCGCCTCAGACAGAGCCCATTGAAAGTACCAAGCGATAACAAAGCAAACACAGTAAAGAGAGCATTACCAGTTGCCAGGATGGCAGAGCGGTCTAAGGCGTTGCGTTCAGGTCGCAGTCTCCCCAGGAGGCGTGGGTTCGAATCCCGCCTCAGACAGAGCCCATTGAAAGTACCAAGCAATAACAAAGCAAACACAGTAAAGAGAGCATTACCAGTTGCCAGGATGGCAGAGCGGTCTAAGGCGTTGCGTTCAGGTCGCAGTCTCCCCAGGAGGCGTGGGTTCGAATCCCGACTCAGACATTGCCCATTGAAAGTACCAAGCAAGAACAAAGCAAACACAGTCAAGAGAGCATTACCAGCTGCCAGGATGGCAGAGCGGTCTAAGGCGTTGCGTTCAAGGTCGCAGTCTCCCCAGGAAGCGTGGGTTTGAATCCCGCCTCAGACATTGCCCATTGAAAGTACCAAGCAAGAACAAAGCAAATAATGTCAAGAGATCCTTACCAGTTGCCAGGATGGCAGAGCGGTCTAAGGCATTGTGTTCAGGGCGCAGTCTCCCCAGGAGGCGTGGGTTCGAATCCCGCTTCAGACAGAGCCCATTGAAAGTACCAGCAAGAACAAAGCAAAAACATTCAAGAGAGCATTACCAGGTGCCAGGATGGCAGAGTGGTCAAAGACGCTGCGTTCAGGTCGCAGTCTCCCCAGGAGGCGTGGGTTCGAATCCCGCCTCAGACATTGCCCATTGAAAGTACCAAGCAAGAACAAAGCAAACACATTCAAGAGAGCATTACCAGCTGCCAGGATGGCAGAGAGGTCTAAGGCATTGCGTTCAGATCGCAGTCTCCCCAGGAGGCGTGGGTTCGAATCCCGCCTCAGACAGTGCCCATTGAAAGTACCAAGCAATAATAAAGCAAACACAGTCAAGAGAGCATTACCAGTTGCCAGGATGGCAGAGCGGTCTAAGGCGTTGCGTTCAGGTCGCAGTCTCCCCAGGAGGCGTGGGTTCCAACCCCACCTCAGACAGTGCCCATTGAAAGTACCAAGCAAGAACAAAGCAAACACAGTCAAGAGAGCATTACCAGATGCCAGGATGGCAGAGCGGTCTAAGGCGTTGCGTTCAGGTCGCAGTCTCCCCAGGTGGCGTGGGTTCGAATCCCAAGAACAAAGCAAACACATTCAAGAGAGCATTACCAGATGCCAGGATGGCAGAGTGGTCTAAGACGATGCGTTCAGGTCGCAGTATCCCCAGGAGGTGTGGGTTCAAATCCCGCCTCAGACAGAGCCCATTGAAAGTACCAAGCAAGAACAAAGCAAACACAGTCAAGAGAGAGTTACCAGTTGCCAGGATGGCAGAGCGGTCTAAGGCGTTGCGTTCAGGTCCCAGTAACCCCAGGAGGCGTGGTTTCAAATCCCACCTCAGACAGAGCCCATTGATAGTACTAAGCAAGAAAAAAGCAAACACAGTCAAGAGAGAATTACCAGTTGCCAGGATGGCAGAGCGGTCTAAGGCGTTGCGTTCAGTTCGCAGTCTCCCCAGGAGGCGTGGGTTCGAATCCCACCTCAGACAGAGCCCATTGAAAGTACCAAGCAATAACAAAGCAAACACAGTCAAGAGAGAATTACCAGTTGCCAGGATGGCAGAGCGGTCTAAGGCGTTGCGTTCAGGTCGCAGTAACCCCAGGAGGCGTGGGTTCGAATCCCACCTCAGACAGAGCCCATTGAAAGTACCAAGCAATAACAAAGCAAACACAGTCAAGAGAGCATTACCAGTTGCCAGGATGGTAGTGCGTTCTAAGGCGTTGCGTTCAGGTCGCAGTCTCCCCAGGAGGCGTGGGTTCTCTGACAGAGCCCATTGAACGTACCAAGCAAGAAAAAAGCAAACACAGTCAAGAGAGCATTACCAGCTGCCAGGATGGCAGAGCGGTCTAAGGCGTTGCGTTCAGGTCGCAGTCTCCCCAGGAGGCGTGGGTTCGAATCCCGCCTCTGACAGAGCCCATTGAAAGTACCAAGCAAGAACAAAGCAAACACAGTCAAGAGAGCATTACCAGTTGCCAGGATGGCAGAGCGGTCTAAGGCGTTGCGTTCAGGTCGCAGTCTCCCCAGGAGGCGTGGGTTCGAATCCCGCCTCTGACAGAGCCCATTGAACGTACCAAGCAAGAAAAAAGCAAACACAGTCAAGAGAGCATTACCAGCTGCCAGGATGGCAGAGCGGTCTACGGCGTTGCGTTCAGGTCGCAGTCACCCCAGGAGGCGTGGGTTCGAATCCCACCTCAGACAGAGCCTATTGAAAGTACCAAGCAATAAAAAAGCAAACAAAGTCAAGAGAGCATTACCAGTTGCCAGGATGGCAGAGCGGTCTAAAGCGTTGCGTTCAGGTCGCAGTCTCCCCAGGAGGCGTGGGTTCGAATCCCACCTCAGACAGAGCCCATTGAAAGTACCAAGCAATAACAAAGCAAACACAGTCAAGAGAGAATTACCAGTTGCCAGGATGGCAGAGCGGTCTAAGGCGTTGCGTTCAGGTCGCAGTAACCCCAGGAGGCGTGGGTTCGAATCCCACCTCTGACAGAGCCCATTGAAAGTACCAAGCAATAACAAAGCAAACACAGTCAAGAGAGCATTACCAGTTGCCAGGATGGCAGTGCGTTCTAAGGCGTTGCGTTCAGGTCGCAGTCTCCCCAGGAGGCGTGGGTTCTCTGACAGAGCCCATTGAACGTACCAAGCAAGAAAAAAGCAAACACAGTCAAGAGAGCATTACCAGCTGCCAGGATGGCAGAGCGGTCTAAGGCGTTGCGTTCAGGTCGCAGTCTCCCCAGGAGGCGTGGGTTCGAATCCCGCCTCTGTCTGACAGAGCCCATTGAAAGTACCAAGCAAGAACAAAGCAAACACAGTCAAGAGAGCATTACCAGTTGCCAGGATGGCAGAGCGGTCTTAGGCGTTGCGTTCAGGTCGCAGTCTCCCAGGAGGCGTGGGTTCGAATCCCGCCTCTGACAGAGCCCATTGAACGTACCAAGCAAGAAAAAAGCAAACACAGTCAAGAGAGCATTACCAGCTGCCAGGATGGCAGAGCGGTCTAAGGCGTTGTGTTCAGGGCGCAGTCTCCCCAGGAGGCGTGGGTTCGAATCCCGCTTCAGACAGAGCCCATTGAAAGTACCAGCAAGAACAAAGCAAACACATTCAAGAGAGCATTACCAGGTGCCAGGATGGCAGAGTGGTCAAAGACGCTGCGTTCAGGTCGCAGTCTCCCCAGGAGGCGTGGGTTCGAATCCCGCCTCAGACATTGCCCATTGAAAGTACCAAGCAAGAACAAAGCAAACACATTCAAGAGAGCATTACCAGCTGCCAGGATGGCAGAGCGGTCTAAGGCATTGCGTTCAGATCGCAGTCTCCCCAGGAGGCGTGGGTTCGAATCCCGCCTCAGACAGTGCCCATTGAAAGTACCAAGCAATAATAAAGCAAACACAGTCAAGAGAGCATTACCAGTTGCCAGGATGGCAGAGCGGTCTAAGGCGTTGCGTTCAGGTCGCAGTCTCCCCAGGAGGCGTGGGTTCCAACCCCACCTCAGACAGTGCCCATTGAAAGTACCAAGCAAGAACAAAGCAAACACAGTCAAGAGAGCATTACCAGATGCCAGGATGGCAGAGCGGTCTAAGGCGTTGCGTTCAGGTCGCAGTCTCCCCAGGAGGCGTGGGTTCGAATCCCAAGAACAAAGCAAACACATTCAAGAGAGCATTACCAGATGCCAGGATGGCAGAGTGGTCTAAGGCGTTGCGTTCAGGTCGCAGTCTCCCCAGGAGGCGTGGGTTCGAATCCCGCCTCAGACAGTGCCCATTGAAAGTACCAAGCAAGAACAAAGCAAACACATTCAAAAGAGCATTACCAGATGCCAGGATGGCAGAGTGGTCTAAGGCGTTGCGTTCAGGTCGCAGTCTCCCCAGGAGGCGTGGGTTCGAATCCCGCCTCAGACAGAGCCCATTGAAAGTACCAAGCGATAACAAAGCAAACACAGTAAAGAGAGCATTACCAGTTGCCAGGATGGCAGAGCGGTCTAAGGCGTTGCGTTCAGGTCGCAGTCTCCCCAGGAGGCGTGGGTTCGAATCCCGCCTCAGACAGAGCCCATTGAAAGTACCAAGCAATAACAAAGCAAACACAGTAAAGAGAGCATTACCAGTTGCCAGGATGGCAGAGCGGTCTTAGGCGTTGCGTTCAGGTCGCAGTCTCCCAGGAGGCGTGGGTTCTCTGACAGAGCCCATTGAACGTACCAAGCAAGAAAAAAGCAAACACATTCAAGAGAGCATTACCAGATGCCAGGATGGCAGAGTGGTCTAAGGCGTTGCGTTCAGGTCGCAGTCTCCCCAGGAGGCGTGGGTTCGAATCCCGCCTCAGACAGTGCCCATTGAAAGTACCAAGCAAGAACAAAGCAAACACATTCAAAAGAGCATTACCAGATGCCAGGATGGCAGAGTGGTCTAAGGCGTTCCGTTCAGGTCGCAGTCTCCCCAGGAGGCGTGGGTTCGAATCCCGCCTCAGACAGAGCCCATTGAAAGTACCAAGCGATAACAAAGCAAACACAGTAAAGAGAGCATTACCAGTTGCCAGGATGGCAGAGCGGTCTAAGGCGTTGCGTTCAGGTCGCAGTCTCCCCAGGAGGCGTGGGTTCGAATCCCGCCTCAGACAGAGCCCATTGAAAGTACCAAGCAATAACAAAGCAAACACAGTAAAGAGAGCATTACCAGTTGCCAGGATGGCAGAGCGGTCTAAGGCGTTGCGTTCAGGTCGCAGTCTCCCCAGGAGGCGTGGGTTCGAATCCCGACTCAGACATTGCCCATTGAAAGTACCAAGCAAGAACAAAGCAAACACAGTCAAGAGAGCATTACCAGCTGCCAGGATGGCAGAGCGGTCTAAGGCGTTGCGTTCAAGGTCGCAGTCTCCCCAGGAAGCGTGGGTTTGAATCCCGCCTCAGACATTGCCCATTGAAAGTACCAAGCAAGAACAAAGCAAATAATGTCAAGAGATCCTTACCAGTTGCCAGGATGGCAGAGCGGTCTAAGGCATTGTGTTCAGGGCGCAGTCTCCCCAGGAGGCGTGGGTTCGAATCCCGCTTCAGACAGAGCCCATTGAAAGTACCAGCAAGAACAAAGCAAAAACATTCAAGAGAGCATTACCAGGTGCCAGGATGGCAGAGTGGTCAAAGACGCTGCGTTCAGGTCGCAGTCTCCCCAGGAGGCGTGGGTTCGAATCCCGCCTCAGACATTGCCCATTGAAAGTACCAAGCAAGAACAAAGCAAACACATTCAAGAGAGCATTACCAGCTGCCAGGATGGCAGAGAGGTCTAAGGCATTGCGTTCAGATCGCAGTCTCCCCAGGAGGCGTGGGTTCGAATCCCGCCTCAGACAGTGCCCATTGAAAGTACCAAGCAATAATAAAGCAAACACAGTCAAGAGAGCATTACCAGTTGCCAGGATGGCAGAGCGGTCTAAGGCGTTGCGTTCAGGTCGCAGTCTCCCCAGGAGGCGTGGGTTCCAACCCCACCTCAGACAGTGCCCATTGAAAGTACCAAGCAAGAACAAAGCAAACACAGTCAAGAGAGCATTACCAGATGCCAGGATGGCAGAGCGGTCTAAGGCGTTGCGTTCAGGTCGCAGTCTCCCCAGGTGGCGTGGGTTCGAATCCCAAGAACAAAGCAAACACATTCAAGAGAGCATTACCAGATGCCAGGATGGCAGAGTGGTCTAAGGCGTTGCGTTCAGGTCGCAGTCTCCCCAGGAGGCGTGGGTTCGAATCCTGCCTCAGACAGTGCCCATTGAAAGTACCAAGCAAGAACAAAGCAAACACATTCAAAAGAGCATTACCAGATGCCAGGATGGCAGAGTGGTCTAAGGCGTTGCGTTCAGGTCGCAGTATCCCCAGGAGGCGTGGGTTCGAATCCCGCCTCAGACAGAGCCCATTGAAAGTACCAAGCAAGAAAAAAGCAAACACAGTCAAGAGAGCATTACCAGCTGCCAGGATGGCAGAGCGGTCTACGGCGTTGCGTTCAGGTCGCAGTCACCCCAGGAGGCGTGGGTTCGAATCCCACCTCAGACAGAGCCTATTGAAAGTACCAAGCAATAAAAAAGCAAACAAAGTCAAGAGAGCATTACCAGTTGCCAGGATGGTAGTGCGTTCTAAGGCGTTGCGTTCAGGTCGCAGTCTCCCCAGGAGGCGTGGGTTCTCTGACAGAGCCCATTGAACGTACCAAGCAAGAAAAAAGCAAACACAGTCAAGAGAGCATTACCAGCTGCCAGGATGGCAGAGCGGTCTAAGGCGTTGCGTTCAGGTCGCAGTCTCCCCAGGAGGCGTGGGTTCGAATCCCGCCTCTGACAGAGCCCATTGAACGTACCAAGCAAGAAAAAAGCAAACACAGTCAAGAGAGCATTACCAGTTGCCAGGATGGCAGAGCGGTCTACGGCGTTGCGTTCAGGTCGCAGTCACCCCAGGAGGCGTGGGTTCGAATCCCACCTCAGACAGAGCCTATTGAAAGTACCAAGCAATAAAAAAGCAAACAAAGTCAAGAGAGCATTACCAGTTGCCAGGATGGCAGAGCGGTCTAAAGCGTTGCGTTCAGGTCGCAGTCTCCCCAGGAGGCGTGGGTTCGAATCCCACCTCAGACAGAGCCTATTGAATGTACCAAGCAATAAAAAAGCAAACAAAGTCAAGAGAGCATGACCAGTTGCCAGGATGGCAGAGCGGTCTAAAGCGTTGCGTTCAGGTCGCAGTCTCCCCAGGAGGCGTGGGTTCGAATCCCACCTCAGACAGAGCCCATTGAAAGTACCAAGCAATAACAAAGCAAACACAGTCAAGAGAGAATTACCAGTTGCCAGGATGGCAGAGCGGTCTAAGGCGTTGCGTTCAGGTCGCAGTAACCCCAGGAGGCGTGGGTTTGAATCCCGCCTCTGTCTGACAGAGCCCATTGAAAGTACCAAGCAAGAACAAAGCAAACACAGTCAAGAGAGCATTACCAGTTGCCAGGATGGCAGAGCGGTCTTAGGCGTTGCGTTCAGGTCGCAGTCTCCCAGGAGGCGTGGGTTCGAATCCCGCCTCTGACAGAGCCCATTGAACGTACCAAGCAAGAAAAAAGCAAACACAGTCAAGAGAGCATTACCAGCTGCCAGGATGGCAGAGCGGTCTAAGGCGTTGTGTTCAGGGCGCAGTCTCCCCAGGAGGCGTGGGTTCGAATCCCGCTTCAGACAGAGCCCATTGAAAGTACCAGCAAGAACAAAGCAAACACATTCAAGAGAGCATTACCAGGTGCCAGGATGGCAGAGTGGTCAAAGACGCTGCGTTCAGGTCGCAGTCTCCCCAGGAGGCGTGGGTTCGAATCCCGCCTCAGACATTGCCCATTGAAAGTACCAAGCAAGAACAAAGCAAACACATTCAAGAGAGCATTACCAGCTGCCAGGATGGCAGAGCGGTCTAAGGCATTGCGTTCAGATCGCAGTCTCCCCAGGAGGCATGGGTTCGAATCCCGCCTCAGACAGTGCCCATTGAAAGTACCAAGCAATAATAAAGCAAACACAGTCAAGAGAGCATTACCAGTTGCCAGGATGGCAGAGCGGTCTAAGGCGTTGCGTTCAGGTCGCAGTAACCCCAGGAGGCGTGGGTTCGAATCCCACCTCAGACAGAGCCCATTGAAAGTACCAAGCAATAACAAAGCAAACACAGTCAAGAGAGCATTACCAGATGCCAGGATGGCAGAGCGGTCTAAGGCGTTGCGTTCAGGTCGCAGTCTCCCCAGGAGGCGTGGGTTCGAATCCCAAGAACAAAGCAAACACATTCAAGAGAGCATTACCAGATGCCAGGATGGCAGAGTGGTCTAAGGCGTTGCGTTCAGGTCGCAGTCTCCCCAGGAGGCGTGGGTTCGAATCCCGCCTCAGACAGTGCCCATTGAAAGTACCAAGCAAGAACAAAGCAAACACATTCAAGAGAGCATTACCAGATGCCAGGATGGCAGAGTGGTCTAAGGCGTTGCGTTCAGGTCGCAGTCTCCCCAGGAGGCGTGGATTCGAATCCCGCCTCAGACAGAGCCCATTGAAAGTACCAAGCAAGAACAAAGCAAACACAGTCAAGAGAGAGGTACCAGTTGCCAGGATGGCAGAGTTGTCTAAGGCGTTACGTTCAGGTCGCAGTAACCCCAGGAGGCGTGGGTTCGAATCCCACCTCAGACAGAGCCCATTGATAGTACCAAGCAAGAAAAAAGCAAACACAGTCAAGAGAGAATTACCAGGTGCCAGGATGGCAGAGTGGTCAAAGACGCTGCGTTCAGGTCGCAGTCTCCCCAGGAGGCGTGGGTTCGAATCCCGCCTCAGACAGAGCCCATTGAAAGTACCAAGCAAGAACAAAGTAAACACAGTCAAGAGAGAGGTACCAGTTGCCAGGATGGCAGAGTTGTCGAAGGCGTTGCGTTCAGGTCGCAGTAACCCCAGGAGGCGTGGGTTCGAATCCCACCTCAGACAGAGCCCATTGAAAGTACCAAGCAAGAACAATGCAAACACATTCAAGAGAGCATTACCAGATGCCAGGATGGCAGAGCGGTCTAAGGCGTTGCGTTCAGGTCGCAGTCTCCCCAGGAGGCGTGGGTTCGAATCCCACCTCAGACAGTGCCCATTGAAAGTACCAAGCAAGAACAAAGCAAACACAGTCAAGAGAGAATTACCAGTTGCCAGGATGGCAGAGCGGTCTAAGGCGTTGCGTTCAGGTCGCAGTCTCCCCAGGAGGCGTGGGTTCGAATCCCACCTCAGACAGAGCCCATTGAAAGTACCAAGCAAGAAAAAAGCAAACACAGTCAAGAGAGAATTACCAGTTGCCAGGATGGCAGAGCGGTCTAAGGCGTTGCGTTCAGGTCGCAGTCTCCCCAGGAGGCGTGGGTTTGAATCCCACCTCAGACAGAGCCCATTGAAAGTACCAAGCAATAACAAAGCAAACAAAGTCAAGAGAGAATTACCAGTTGCCAGGATGGCAGAGCGGTCTAAGGCGTTGCGTTCAGGTCGCAGTAACCCCAGGTGGCGTGGGATCGAATCCCACCTCAGACAGAGCCCATTGAAAGTACCAAGCAATAACAAAGCAAACACATTCAAGAGAGCATTACCAGGTGCCAGGATGGCAGAGTGGTCAAAGACGATGCGTTCAGGTCGCAGTATCCCCAGGAGGTGTGGGTTCAAATCCCGCCTCAGACAGAGCCCATTGAAAGTACCAAGCAAGAACAAAGCAAACACAGTCAAGAGAGAGTTACCAGTTGCCAGGGTGGCAGAGCGGTCTAAGGCGTTGCGTTCAGGTCCCAGTAACCCCAGGAGGCGTGGTTTCAAATCCCACCTCAGACAGAGCCCATTGATAGTACTAAGCAAGAAAAAAGCAAACACAGTCAAGAGAGAATTACCAGTTGCCAGGATGGCAGAGCGGTCTAAGGCGTTGCGTTCAGTTCGCAGTCTCCCCAGGAGGCGTGGGTTCGAATCCCACCTCAGACAGAGCCCATTGAAAGTACCAAGCAATAACAAAGCAAACACAGTCAAGAGAGAATTACCAGTTGCCAGGATGGCAGAGCGGTCTAAGGCGTTGCGTTCAGGTCGCAGTAACCCCAGGAGGCGTGGGTTCGAATCCCACCTCAGACAGAGCCCATTGAAAGTACCAAGCAATAACAAAGCAAACACAGTCAAGAGAGCATTACCAGTTGCCAGGATGGTAGTGCGTTCTAAGGCGTTGCGTTCAGGTCGCAGTCTCCCCAGGAGGCGTGGGTTCTCTGACAGAGCCCATTGAACGTACCAAGCAAGAAAAAAGCAAACACAGTCAAGAGAGCATTACCAGCTGCCAGGATGGCAGAGCGGTCTAAGGCGTTGCGTTCAGGTCGCAGTCTCCCCAGGAGGCGTGGGTTCGAATCCCGCCTCTGACAGAGCCCATTGAAAGTACCAAGCAAGAACAAAGCAAACACAGTCAAGAGAGCATTACCAGTTGCCAGGATGGCAGAGCGGTCTAAGGCGTTGCGTTCAGGTCGCAGTCTCCCCAGGAGGCGTGGGTTCGAATCCCGCCTCTGACAGAGCCCATTGAACGTACCAAGCAAGAAAAAAGCAAACACAGTCAAGAGAGCATTACCAGCTGCCAGGATGGCAGAGCGGTCTACGGCGTTGCGTTCAGGTCGCAGTCACCCCAGGAGGCGTGGGTTCGAATCCCACCTCAGACAGAGCCTATTGAAAGTACCAAGCAATAAAAAAGCAAACAAAGTCAAGAGAGCATTACCAGTTGCCAGGATGGCAGAGCGGTCTAAAGCGTTGCGTTCAGGTCGCAGTCTCCCCAGGAGGCGTGGGTTCGAATCCCACCTCAGACAGAGCCCATTGAAAGTACCAAGCAATAACAAAGCAAACACAGTCAAGAGAGAATTACCAGTTGCCAGGATGGCAGAGCGGTCTAAGGCGTTGCATTCAGGTCGCAGTAACCCCAGGAGGCGTGGGTTCGAATCCCACCTCTGACAGAGCCCATTGAAAGTACCAAGCAATAACAAAGCAAACACAGTCAAGAGAGCATTACCAGTTGCCAGGATGGCAGTGCGTTCTAAGGCGTTGCGTTCAGGTCGCAGTCTCCCCAGGAGGCGTGGGTTCTCTGACAGAGCCCATTGAACGTACCAAGCAAGAAAAAAGCAAACACAGTCAAGAGAGCATTACCAGCTGCCAGGATGGCAGAGCGGTCTAAGGCGTTGCGTTCAGGTCGCAGTCTCCCCAGGAGGCGTGGGTTCGAATCCCGCCTCTGTCTGACAGAGCCCATTGAAAGTACCAAGCAAGAACAAAGCAAACACAGTCAAGAGAGCATTACCAGTTGCCAGGATGGCAGAGCGGTCTTAGGCGTTGCGTTCAGGTCGCAGTCTCCCAGGAGGCGTGGGTTCGAATCCCGCCTCTGACAGAGCCCATTGAACGTACCAAGCAAGAAAAAAGCAAACACAGTCAAGAGAGCATTACCAGCTGCCAGGATGGCAGAGCGGTCTAAGGCGTTGTGTTCAGGGCGCAGTCTCCCCAGGAGGCGTGGGTTCGAATCCCGCTTCAGACAGAGCCCATTGAAAGTACCAGCAAGAACAAAGCAAACACATTCAAGAGAGCATTACCAGGTGCCAGGATGGCAGAGTGGTCAAAGACGCTGCGTTCAGGTCGCAGTCTCCCCAGGAGGCGTGGGTTCGAATCCCGCCTCAGACATTGCCCATTGAAAGTACCAAGCAAGAACAAAGCAAACACATTCAAGAGAGCATTACCAGCTGCCAGGATGGCAGAGCGGTCTAAGGCATTGCGTTCAGATCGCAGTCTCCCCAGGAGGCGTGGGTTCGAATCCCGCCTCAGACAGTGCCCATTGAAAGTACCAAGCAATAATAAAGCAAACACAGTCAAGAGAGCATTACCAGTTGCCAGGATGGCAGAGCGGTCTAAGGCGTTGCGTTCAGGTCGCAGTCTCCCCAGGAGGCGTGGGTTCCAACCCCACCTCAGACAGTGCCCATTGAAAGTACCAAGCAAGAACAAAGCAAACACAGTCAAGAGAGCATTACCAGATGCCAGGATGGCAGAGCGGTCTAAGGCGTTGCGTTCAGGTCGCAGTCTCCCCAGGAGGCGTGGGTTCGAATCCCGCCTCAGACAGTGCCCATTGAAAGTACCAAGCAAGAACAAAGCAAACACATTCAAAAGAGCATTACCAGATGCCAGGATGGCAGAGTGGTCTAAGGCGTTGCGTTCAGGTCGCAGTCTCCCCAGGAGGCGTGGGTTCGAATCCCGCCTCAGACAGAGCCCATTGAAAGTACCAAGCGATAACAAAGCAAACACAGTAAAGAGAGCATTACCAGTTGCCAGGATGGCAGAGCGGTCTAAGGCGTTGCGTTCAGGTCGCAGTCTCCCCAGGAGGCGTGGGTTCGAATCCCGCCTCAGACAGAGCCCATTGAAAGTACCAAGCAATAACAAAGCAAACACAGTAAAGAGAGCATTACCAGTTGCCAGGATGGCAGAGCGGTCTTAGGCGTTGCGTTCAGGTCGCAGTCTCCCAGGAGGCGTGGGTTCTCTGACAGAGCCCATTGAACGTACCAAGCAAGAAAAAAGCAAACACATTCAAGAGAGCATTACCAGATGCCAGGATGGCAGAGTGGTCTAAGGCGTTGCGTTCAGGTCGCAGTCTCCCCAGGAGGCGTGGGTTCGAATCCCGCCTCAGACAGTGCCCATTGAAAGTACCAAGCAAGAACAAAGCAAACACATTCAAAAGAGCATTACCAGATGCCAGGATGGCAGAGTTGTCTAAGGCGTTCCGTTCAGGTCGCAGTCTCCCCAGGAGGCGTGGGTTCGAATCCCGCCTCAGACAGAGCCCATTGAAAGTACCAAGCGATAACAAAGCAAACACAGTAAAGAGAGCATTACCAGTTGCCAGGATGGCAGAGCGGTCTAAGGCGTTGCGTTCAGGTCGCAGTCTCCCCAGGAGGCGTGGGTTCGAATCCCGCCTCAGACAGAGCCCATTGAAAGTACCAAGCAATAACAAAGCAAACACAGTAAAGAGAGCATTACCAGTTGCCAGGATGGCAGAGCGGTCTAAGGCGTTGCGTTCAGGTCGCAGTCTCCCCAGGAGGCGTGGGTTCGAATCCCGACTCAGACATTGCCCATTGAAAGTACCAAGCAAGAACAAAGCAAACACAGTCAAGAGAGCATTACCAGCTGCCAGGATGGCAGAGCGGTCTAAGGCGTTGCGTTCAAGGTCGCAGTCTCCCCAGGAAGCGTGGGTTTGAATCCCGCCTCAGACATTGCCCATTGAAAGTACCAAGCAAGAACAAAGCAAATAATGTCAAGAGATCCTTACCAGTTGCCAGGATGGCAGAGCGGTCTAAGGCATTGTGTTCAGGGCGCAGTCTCCCCAGGAGGCGTGGGTTCGAATCCCGCTTCAGACAGAGCCCATTGAAAGTACCAGCAAGAACAAAGCAAAAACATTCAAGAGAGCATTACCAGGTGCCAGGATGGCAGAGTGGTCAAAGACGCTGCGTTCAGGTCGCAGTCTCCCCAGGAGGCGTGGGTTCGAATCCCGCCTCAGACATTGCCCATTGAAAGTACCAAGCAAGAACAAAGCAAACACATTCAAGAGAGCATTACCAGCTGCCAGGATGGCAGAGAGGTCTAAGGCATTGCGTTCAGATCGCAGTCTCCCCAGGAGGCGTGGGTTCGAATCCCGCCTCAGACAGTGCCCATTGAAAGTACCAAGCAATAATAAAGCAAACACAGTCAAGAGAGCATTACCAGTTGCCAGGATGGCAGAGCGGTCTAAGGCGTTGCGTTCAGGTCGCAGTCTCCCCAGGAGGCGTGGGTTCCAACCCCACCTCAGACAGTGCCCATTGAAAGTACCAAGCAAGAACAAAGCAAACACAGTCAAGAGAGCATTACCAGATGCCAGGATGGCAGAGCGGTCTAAGGCGTTGCGTTCAGGTCGCAGTCTCCCCAGGTGGCGTGGGTTCGAATCCCAAGAACAAAGCAAACACATTCAAGAGAGCATTACCAGATGCCAGGATGGCAGAGTGGTCTAAGGCGTTGCGTTCAGGTCGCAGTCTCCCCAGGAGGCGTGGGTTCGAATCCTGCCTCAGACAGTGCCCATTGAAAGTACCAAGCAAGAACAAAGCAAACACATTCAAAAGAGCATTACCAGATGCCAGGAAGGCAGAGTGGTCTAAGGCGTTGCGTTCAGGTCGCAGTATCCCCAGGAGGCGTGGGTTCGAATCCCGCCTCAGACAGAGCCCATTGAAAGTACCAAGCAAGAAAAAAGCAAACACAGTCAAGAGAGCATTACCAGCTGCCAGGATGGCAGAGCGGTCTACGGCGTTGCGTTCAGGTCGCAGTCACCCCAGGAGGCGTGGGTTCGAATCCCACCTCAGACAGAGCCTATTGAAAGTACCAAGCAATAAAAAAGCAAACAAAGTCAAGAGAGCATTACCAGTTGCCAGGATGGTAGTGCGTTCTAAGGCGTTGCGTTCAGGTCGCAGTCTCCCCAGGAGGCGTGGGTTCTCTGACAGAGCCCATTGAACGTACCAAGCAAGAAAAAAGCAAACACAGTCAAGAGAGCATTACCAGCTGCCAGGATGGCAGAGCGGTCTAAGGCGTTGCGTTCAGGTCGCAGTCTCCCCAGGAGGCGTGGGTTCGAATCCCGCCTCTGACAGAGCCCATTGAACGTACCAAGCAAGAAAAAAGCAAACACAGTCAAGAGAGCATTACCAGTTGCCAGGATGGCAGAGCGGTCTACGGCGTTGCGTTCAGGTCGCAGTCACCCCAGGAGGCGTGGGTTCGAATCCCACCTCAGACAGAGCCTATTGAAAGTACCAAGCAATAAAAAAGCAAACAAAGTCAAGAGAGCATTACCAGTTGCCAGGATGGCAGAGCGGTCTAAAGCGTTGCGTTCAGGTCGCAGTCTCCCCAGGAGGCGTGGGTTCGAATCCCACCTCAGACAGAGCCCATTGAAAGTACCAAGCAATAACAAAGCAAACACAGTCAAGAGAGAATTACCAGTTGCCAGGATGGCAGAGCGGTCTAAGGCGTTGCGTTCAGGTCGCAGTAACCCCAGGAGGCGTGGGTTCGAATCCCACCTCTGACAGAGCCCATTGAAAGTACCAAGCAATAACAAAGCAAACACAGTCAAGAGAGCATTACCAGTTGCCAGGATGGCAGTGCGTTCTAAGGCGTTGCGTTCAGGTCGCAGTCTCCCCAGGAGGCGTGGGTTCTCTGACAGAGCCCATTGAACGTACCAAGCAAGAAAAAAGCAAACACAGTCAAGAGAGCATTACCAGCTGCCAGGATGGCAGAGCGGTCTAAGGCGTTGCGTTCAGGTCGCAGTCTCCCCAGGAGGCGTGGGTTCGAATCCCGCCTCTGTCTGACAGAGCCCATTGAAAGTACCAAGCAAGAACAAAGCAAACACAGTCAAGAGAGCATTACCAGTTGCCAGGATGGCAGAGCGGTCTTAGGCGTTGCGTTCAGGTCGCAGTCTCCCCAGGAGGCGTGGGTTCGAATCCCGCCTCAGACATTGCCCATTGAACGTACCAAGCAAGAACAAAGCAAACACAGTAAAGAGAGCATTACCAGTTGCCAGGATGGCAGAGCGGTCTAAGGCGTTGCGTTCAGGTCGCAGTCTCCCCAGGAGGCGTGGGTTCGAATCCCGCCTCTGTCTGACAGAGCCCATTGAAAGTACCAAGCAAGAACAAAGCAAACACAGTCAAGAGAGCATTACCAGTTGCCAGGATGGCAGAGCGGTCTTAGGCGTTGCGTTCAGGTCGCAGTCTCCCAGGAGGCGTGGGTTCGAATCCCGCCTCTGACAGAGCCCATTGAACGTACCAAGCAAGAAAAAAGCAAACACAGTCAAGAGAGCATTACCAGCTGCCAGGATGGCAGAGCGGTCTAAGGCGTTGTGTTCAGGGCGCAGTCTCCCCAGGAGGCGTGGGTTCGAATCCCGCTTCAGACAGAGCCCATTGAAAGTACCAGCAAGAACAAAGCAAACACATTCAAGAGAGCATTACCAGGTGCCAGGATGGCAGAGTGGTCAAAGACGCTGCGTTCAGGTCGCAGTCTCCCCAGGAGGCGTGGGTTCGAATCCCGCCTCAGACATTGCCCATTGAAAGTACCAAGCAAGAACAAAGCAAACACATTCAAGAGAGCATTACCAGCTGCCAGGATGGCAGAGCGGTCTAAGGCATTGCGTTCAGATCGCAGTCTCCCCAGGAGGCGTGGGTTCGAATCCCGCCTCAGACAGTGCCCATTGAAAGTACCAAGCAATAATAAAGCAAACACAGTCAAGAGAGCATTACCAGTTGCCAGGATGGCAGAGCGGTCTAAGGCGTTGCGTTCAGGTCGCAGTCTCCCCAGGAGGCGTGGGTTCCAACCCCACCTCAGACAGTGCCCATTGAAAGTACCAAGCAAGAACAAAGCAAACACAGTCAAGAGAGCATTACCAGATGCCAGGATGGCAGAGCGGTCTAAGGCGTTGCGTTCAGGTCGCAGTCTCCCCAGGAGGCGTGGGTTCGAATCCCGCCTCAGACAGTGCCCATTGAAAGTACCAAGCAAGAACAAAGCAAACACATTCAAAAGAGCATTACCAGATGCCAGGATGGCAGAGTGGTCTAAGGCGTTGCGTTCAGGTCGCAGTCTCCCCAGGAGGCGTGGGTTCGAATCCCGCCTCAGACAGAGCCCATTGAAAGTACCAAGCGATAACAAAGCAAACACAGTAAAGAGAGCATTACCAGTTGCCAGGATGGCAGAGCGGTCTAAGGCGTTGCGTTCAGGTCGCAGTCTCCCCAGGAGGCGTGGGTTCGAATCCCGCCTCAGACAGAGCCCATTGAAAGTACCAAGCAATAACAAAGCAAACACAGTAAAGAGAGCATTACCAGTTGCCAGGATGGCAGAGCGGTCTTAGGCGTTGCGTTCAGGTCGCAGTCTCCCAGGAGGCGTGGGTTCTCTGACAGAGCCCATTGAACGTACCAAGCAAGAAAAAAGCAAACACATTCAAGAGAGCATTACCAGATGCCAGGATGGCAGAGTGGTCTAAGGCGTTGCGTTCAGGTCGCAGTCTCCCCAGGAGGCGTGGGTTCGAATCCCGCCTCAGACAGTGCCCATTGAAAGTACCAAGCAAGAACAAAGCAAACACATTCAAAAGAGCATTACCAGATGCCAGGATGGCAGAGTTGTCTAAGGCGTTCCGTTCAGGTCGCAGTCTCCCCAGGAGGCGTGGGTTCGAATCCCGCCTCAGACAGAGCCCATTGAAAGTACCAAGCGATAACAAAGCAAACACAGTAAAGAGAGCATTACCAGCTGCCAGGATGGCAGAGCGGTCTAAGGCGTTGCGTTCAAGGTCGCAGTCTCCCCAGGAAGCGTGGGTTTGAATCCCGCCTCAGACATTGCCCATTGAAAGTACCAAGCAAGAACAAAGCAAATAATGTCAAGAGATCCTTACCAGTTGCCAGGATGGCAGAGCGGTCTAAGGCATTGTGTTCAGGGCGCAGTCTCCCCAGGAGGCGTGGGTTCGAATCCCGCTTCAGACAGAGCCCATTGAAAGTACCAGCAAGAACAAAGCAAAAACATTCAAGAGAGCATTACCAGGTGCCAGGATGGCAGAGTGGTCAAAGACGCTGCGTTCAGGTCGCAGTCTCCCCAGGAGGCGTGGGTTCGAATCCCGCCTCAGACATTGCCCATTGAAAGTACCAAGCAAGAACAAAGCAAACACATTCAAGAGAGCATTACCAGCTGCCAGGATGGCAGAGAGGTCTAAGGCATTGCGTTCAGATCGCAGTCTCCCCAGGAGGCGTGGGTTCGAATCCCGCCTCAGACAGTGCCCATTGAAAGTACCAAGCAATAATAAAGCAAACACAGTCAAGAGAGCATTACCAGTTGCCAGGATGGCAGAGCGGTCTAAGGCGTTGCGTTCAGGTCGCAGTCTCCCCAGGAGGCGTGGGTTCCAACCCCACCTCAGACAGTGCCCATTGAAAGTACCAAGCAAGAACAAAGCAAACACAGTCAAGAGAGCATTACCAGATGCCAGGATGGCAGAGCGGTCTAAGGCGTTGCGTTCAGGTCGCAGTCTCCCCAGGTGGCGTGGGTTCGAATCCCAAGAACAAAGCAAACACATTCAAGAGAGCATTACCAGATGCCAGGATGGCAGAGTGGTCTAAGGCGTTGCGTTCAGGTCGCAGTCTCCCCAGGAGGCGTGGGTTCGAATCCTGCCTCAGACAGTGCCCATTGAAAGTACCAAGCAAGAACAAAGCAAACACATTCAAAAGAGCATTACCAGATGCCAGGATGGCAGAGTGGTCTAAGGCGTTGCGTTCAGGTCGCAGTATCCCCAGGAGGCGTGGGTTCGAATCCCGCCTCAGACAGAGCCCATTGAAAGTACCAAGCAAGAAAAAAGCAAACACAGTCAAGAGAGCATTACCAGCTGCCAGGATGGCAGAGCGGTCTGCGGCGTTGCGTTCAGGTCGCAGTCACCCCAGGAGGCGTGGGTTCGAATCCCACCTCAGACAGAGCCTATTGAAAGTACCAAGCAATAAAAAAGCAAACAAAGTCAAGAGAGCATTACCAGTTGCCAGGATGGTAGTGCGTTCTAAGGCGTTGCGTTCAGGTCGCAGTCTCCCCAGGAGGCGTGGGTTCTCTGACAGAGCCCATTGAACGTACCAAGCAAGAAAAAAGCAAACACAGTCAAGAGAGCATTACCAGCTGCCAGGATGGCAGAGCGGTCTAAGGCGTTGCGTTCAGGTCGCAGTCTCCCCAGGAGGCGTGGGTTCGAATCCCGCCTCTGACAGAGCCCATTGAACGTACCAAGCAAGAAAAAAGCAAACACAGTCAAGAGAGCATTACCAGTTGCCAGGATGGCAGAGCGGTCTACGGCGTTGCGTTCAGGTCGCAGTCACCCCAGGAGGCGTGGGTTCAAATCCCACCTCAGACAGAGCCTATTGAAAGTACCAAGCAATAAAAAAGCAAACAAAGTCAAGAGAGCATTACCAGTTGCCAGGATGGCAGAGCGGTCTAAAGCGTTGCGTTCAGGTCGCAGTCTCCCCAGGAGGCGTGGGTTCGAATCCCACCTCAGACAGAGCCCATTGAAAGTACCAAGCAATAACAAAGCAAACACAGTCAAGAGAGAATTACCAGTTGCCAGGATGGCAGAGCGGTCTAAGGCGTTGCGTTCAGGTCGCAGTAACCCCAGGAGGCGTGGGTTCGAATCCCACCTCTGACAGAGCCCATTGAAAGTACCAAGCAATAACAAAGCAAACACAGTCAAGAGAGCATTACCAGTTGCCAGGATGGCAGTGCGTTCTAAGGCGTTGCGTTCAGGTCGCAGTCTCCCCAGGAGGCGTGGGTTCTCTGACAGAGCCCATTGAACGTACCAAGCAAGAAAAAAGCAAACACAGTCAAGAGAGCATTACCAGCTGCCAGGATGGCAGAGCGGTCTAAGGCGTTGCGTTCAGGTCGCAGTCTCCCCAGGAGGCGTGGGTTCGAATCCCGCCTCTGTCTGACAGAGCCCATTGAAAGTACCAAGCAAGAACAAAGCAAACACAGTCAAGAGAGCATTACCAGTTGCCAGGATGGCAGAGCGGTCTTAGGCGTTGCGTTCAGGTCGCAGTCTCCCCAGGAGGCGTGGGTTCGAATCCCGCCTCAGACATTGCCCATTGAACGTACCAAGCAAGAACAAAGCAAACACAGTAAAGAGAGCATTACCAGTTGCCAGGATGGCAGAGCGGTCTAAGGCGTTGCGTTCAGGTCGCAGTCTCCCCAGGAGGCGTGGGTTCGAATCCCGCCTCAGACAGAGCCGATTGAAAGTACCAAGCGATAACAAAGCAAACACAGTAAAGAGAGCATTACCAGTTGCCAGGATGGCAGAGCGGTCTAAGGCGTTGCGTTCAGGTCGCAGTCTCCCCAGGAGGCGTGGGTTCGAATCCCGCCTCAGACAGAGCCCATTGAAAGTACCAAGCAATAACAAAGCAAACACAGTAAAGAGAGCATTACCAGTTGCCAGGATGGCAGAGCGGTCTAAGGCGTTGCGTTCAGGTCGCAGTCTCCCCAGGAGGCGTGGGTTCGAATCCCACCTCAGACAGAGCCTATTGAAAGTACCAAGCAATAAAAAAGCGAACAAAGTCAAGAGAGCATTACCAGTTGCCAGGATGGCAGAGCGGTCTAAAGCGTTGCGTTCAGGTCGCAGTCTCCCCAGGAGGCGTGGGTTCGAATCCCACCTCAGACAGAGCCCATTGAAAGTACCAAGCAATAACAAAGCAAACACAGTCAAGAGAGAATTACCAGTTGCCAGGATGGCAGAGCGGTCTAAGGCGTTGCGTTCAGGTCGCAGTAACCCCAGGAGGCGTGGGTTCGAATCCCACCTCTGACAGAGCCCATTGAAAGTACCAAGCAATAACAAAGCAAACACAGTCAAGAGAGCATTACCAGTTGCCAGGATGGCAGTGCGTTCTAAGGCGTTGCGTTCAGGTCGCAGTCTCCCCAGGAGGCGTGGGTTCTCTGACAGAGCCCATTGAACGTACCAAGCAAGAAAAAAGCAAACACAGTCAAGAGAGCATTACCAGCTGCCAGGATGGCAGAGCGGTCTAAGGCGTTGCGTTCAGGTCGCAGTCTCCCCAGGAGGCGTGGGTTCGAATCCCGCCTCTGTCTGACAGAGCCCATTGAAAGTACCAAGCAAGAACAAAGCAAACACAGTCAAGAGAGCATTACCAGTTGCCAGGATGGCAGAGCGGTCTTAGGCGTTGCGTTCAGGTCGCAGTCTCCCAGGAGGCGTGGGTTCGAATCCCGCCTCTGACAGAGCCCATTGAACGTACCAAGCAAGAAAAAAGCAAACACAGTCAAGAGAGCATTACCAGCTGCCAGGATGGCAGAGCGGTCTAAGGCGTTGTGTTCAGGGCGCAGTCTCCCCAGGAGGCGTGGGTTCGAATCCCGCTTCAGACAGAGCCCATTGAAAGTACCAGCAAGAACAAAGCAAACACATTCAAGAGAGCATTACCAGGTGCCAGGATGGCAGAGTGGTCAAAGACGCTGCGTTCAGGTCGCAGTCTCCCCAGGAGGCGTGGGTTCGAATCCCGCCTCAGACATTGCCCATTGAAAGTACCAAGCAAGAACAAAGCAAACACATTCAAGAGAGCATTACCAGCTGCCAGGATGGCAGAGCGGTCTAAGGCATTGCGTTCAGATCGCAGTCTCCCCAGGAGGCGTGGGTTCGAATCCCGCCTCAGACAGTGCCCATTGAAAGTACCAAGCAATAATAAAGCAAACACAGTCAAGAGAGCATTACCAGTTGCCAGGATGGCAGAGCGGTCTAAGGCGTTGCGTTCAGGTCGCAGTCTCCCCAGGAGGCGTGGGTTCCAACCCCACCTCAGACAGTGCCCATTGAAAGTACCAAGCAAGAACAAAGCAAACACAGTCAAGAGAGCATTACCAGATGCCAGGATGGCAGAGCGGTCTAAGGCGTTGCGTTCAGGTCGCAGTCTCCCCAGGAGGCGTGGGTTCGAATCCCAAGAACAAAGCAAACACATTCAAGAGAGCATTACCAGATGCCAGGATGGCAGAGTGGTCTAAGGCGTTGCGTTCAGGTCGCAGTCTCCCCAGGAGGCGTGGGTTCGAATCCCGCCTCAGACAGTGCCCATTGAAAGTACCAAGCAAGAACAAAGCAAACACATTCAAAAGAGCATTACCAGATGCCAGGATGGCAGAGTGGTCTAAGGCGTTGCGTTCAGGTCGCAGTCTCCCCAGGAGGCGTGGGTTCGAATCCCGCCTCAGACAGAGCCCATTGAAAGTACCAAGCGATAACAAAGCAAACACAGTAAAGAGAGCATTACCAGTTGCCAGGATGGCAGAGCGGTCTAAGGCGTTGCGTTCAGGTCGCAGTCTCCCCAGGAGGCGTGGGTTCGAATCCCGCCTCAGACAGAGCCCATTGAAAGTACCAAGCAATAACAAAGCAAACACAGTAAAGAGAGCATTACCAGTTGCCAGGATGGCAGAGCGGTCTTAGGCGTTGCGTTCAGGTCGCAGTCTCCCAGGAGGCGTGGGTTCTCTGACAGAGCCCATTGAACGTACCAAGCAAGAAAAAAGCAAACACATTCAAGAGAGCATTACCAGATGCCAGGATGGCAGAGTGGTCTAAGGCGTTGCGTTCAGGTCGCAGTCTCCCCAGGAGGCGTGGGTTCGAATCCCGCCTCAGACAGTGCCCATTGAAAGTACCAAGCAAGAACAAAGCAAACACATTCAAAAGAGCAATACCAGATGCCAGGATGGCAGAGTGGTCTAAGGCGTTGCGTTCAGGTCGCAGTCTCCCCAGGAGGCGTGGGTTCGAATCCCGCCTCAGACAGAGCCCATTGAAAGTACCAAGCGATAACAAAGCAAACACAGTAAAGAGAGCATTACCAGTTGCCAGGATGGCAGAGCGGTCTAAGGCGTTGCGTTCAGGTCGCAGTCTCCCCAGGAGGCGTGGGTTCGAATCCCGCCTCAGACAGAGCCCATTGAAAGTACCAAGCAATAACAAAGCAAACACAGTAAAGAGAGCATTACCAGTTGCCAGGATGGCAGAGCGGTCTAAGGCGTTGCGTTCAGGTCGCAGTCTCCCCAGGAGGCGTGGGTTCGAATCCCGCCTCAGACATTGCCCATTGAAAGTACCAAGCAAGAACAAAGCAAACACAGTCAAGAGAGCATTACCAGCTGCCAGGATGGCAGAGCGGTCTAAGGCGTTGCGTTCAAGGTCGCAGTCTCCCCAGGAAGCGTGGGTTTGAATCCCGCCTCAGACATTGCCCATTGAAAGTACCAAGCAAGAACAAAGCAAATAATGTCAAGAGATCCTTACCAGTTGCCAGGATGGCAGAGCGGTCTAAGGCATTGTGTTCAGGGCGCAGTCTCCCCAGGAGGCGTGGGTTCGAATCCCGCTTCAGACAGAGCCCATTGAAAGTACCAGCAAGAACAAAGCAAAAACATTCAAGAGAGCATTACCAGGTGCCAGGATGGCAGAGTGGTCAAAGACGCTGCGTTCAGGTCGCAGTCTCCCCAGGAGGCGTGGGTTCGAATCCCGCCTCAGACATTGCCCATTGAAAGTACCAAGCAAGAACAAAGCAAACACATTCAAGAGAGCATTACCAGCTGCCAGGATGGCAGAGAGGTCTAAGGCATTGCGTTCAGATCGCAGTCTCCCCAGGAGGCGTGGGTTCGAATCCCGCCTCAGACAGTGCCCATTGAAAGTACCAAGCAATAATAAAGCAAACACAGTCAAGAGAGCATTACCAGTTGCCAGGATGGCAGAGCGGTCTAAGGCGTTGCGTTCAGGTCGCAGTCTCCCCAGGAGGCGTGGGTTCCAACCCCACCTCAGACAGTGCCCATTGAAAGTACCAAGCAAGAACAAAGCAAACACAGTCAAGAGAGCATTACCAGATGCCAGGATGGCAGAGCGGTCTAAGGCGTTGCGTTCAGGTCGCAGTCTCCCCAGGTGGCGTGGGTTCGAATCCCAAGAACAAAGCAAACACATTCAAGAGAGCATTACCAGATGCCAGGATGGCAGAGTGGTCTAAGGCGTTGCGTTCAGGTCGCAGTCTCCCCAGGAGGCGTGGGTTCGAATCCTGCCTCAGACAGTGCCCATTGAAAGTACCAAGCAAGAACAAAGCAAACACATTCAAAAGAGCATTACCAGATGCCAGGATGGCAGAGTGGTCTAAGGCGTTGCGTTCAGGTCGCAGTATCCCCAGGAGGCGTGGGTTCGAATCCCGCCTCAGACAGAGCCCATTGAAAGTACCAAGCAAGAAAAAAGCAAACACAGTCAAGAGAGCATTACCAGCTGCCAGGATGGCAGAGCGGTCTACGGCGTTGCGTTCAGGTCGCAGTCACCCCAGGAGGCGTGGGTTCGAATCCCACCTCAGACAGAGCCTATTGAAAGTACCAAGCAATAAAAAAGCAAACAAAGTCAAGAGAGCATTACCAGTTGCCAGGATGGTAGTGCGTTCTAAGGCGTTGCGTTCAGGTCGCAGTCTCCCCAGGAGGCGTGGGTTCTCTGACAGAGCCCATTGAACGTACCAAGCAAGAAAAAAGCAAACACAGTCAAGAGAGCATTACCAGCTGCCAGGATGGCAGAGCGGTCTAAGGCGTTGCGTTCAGGTCGCAGTCTCCCCAGGAGGCGTGGGTTCGAATCCCGCCTCTGACAGAGCCCATTGAACGTACCAAGCAAGAAAAAAGCAAACACAGTCAAGAGAGCATTACCAGTTGCCAGGATGGCAGAGCGGTCTACGGCGTTGCGTTCAGGTCGCAGTCACCCCAGGAGGCGTGGGTTCGAATCCCACCTCAGACAGAGCCTATTGAAAGTACCAAGCAATAAAAAAGCAAACAAAGTCAAGAGAGCATTACCAGTTGCCAGGATGGCAGAGCGGTCTAAAGCGTTGCGTTCAGGTCGCAGTCTCCCCAGGAGGCGTGGGTTCGAATCCCACCTCAGACAGAGCCCATTGAAAGTACCAAGCAATAACAAAGCAAACACAGTCAAGAGAGAATTACCAGTTGCCAGGATGGCAGAGCGGTCTAAGGCGTTGCGTTCAGGTCGCAGTAACCCCAGGAGGCGTGGGTTCGAATCCCACCTCTGACAGAGCCCATTGAAAGTACCAAGCAATAACAAAGCAAACACAGTCAAGAGAGCATTACCAGTTGCCAGGATGGCAGTGCGTTCTAAGGCGTTGCGTTCAGGTCGCAGTCTCCCCAGGAGGCGTGGGTTCTCTGACAGAGCCCATTGAACGTACCAAGCAAGAAAAAAGCAAACACAGTCAAGAGAGCATTACCAGCTGCCAGGATGGCAGAGCGGTCTAAGGCGTTGCGTTCAGGTCGCAGTCTCCCCAGGAGGCGTGGGTTCGAATCCCGCCTCTGTCTGACAGAGCCCATTGAAAGTACCAAGCAAGAACAAAGCAAACACAGTCAAGAGAGCATTACCAGTTGCCAGGATGGCAGAGCGGTCTTAGGCGTTGCGTTCAGGTCGCAGTCTCCCCAGGAGGCGTGGGTTCGAATCCCGCCTCAGACATTGCCCATTGAACGTACCAAGCAAGAACAAAGCAAACACAGTAAAGAGAGCATTACCAGTTGCCAGGATGGCAGAGCGGTCTAAGGCGTTGCGTTCAGGTCGCAGTCTCCCCAGGAGGCGTGGGTTCGAATCCCGCCTCAGACAGAGCCGATTGAAAGTACCAAGCGATAACAAAGCAAACACAGTAAAGAGAGCATTACCAGTTGCCAGGATGGCAGAGCGGTCTAAGGCGTTGCGTTCAGGTCGCAGTCTCCCCAGGAGGCGTGGGTTCGAATCCCGCCTCAGACAGAGCCCATTGAAAGTACCAAGCAATAACAAAGCAAACACAGTAAAGAGAGCATTACCAGTTGCCAGGATGGCAGAGCGGTCTAAGGCGTTGCGTTCAGGTCGCAGTCTCCCCAGGAGGCGTGGGTTCGAATCCCGCCTCAGACATTGCCCATTGAAAGTACCAAGCGATAACAAAGCAAACACAGTAAAGAGAGCATTACCAGTTGCCAGGATGGCAGAGCGGTCTAAGGCGTTGCGTTCAGGTCGCAGTCTCCCCAGGAGGCGTGGGTTCGAATCCCGCCTCAGACAGAGCCCATTGAAAGTACCAAGCAATAACAAAGCAAACACAGTAAAGAGAGCATTACCAGTTGCCAGGATGGCAGAGTGGTCTAAGGCGTTGCGTTCAGGTCGCAGTATCCCCAGGAGGCGTGGGTTCGAATCCCGCCTCAGACAGAGCCCATTGAAAGTACCAAGCAAGAAAAAAGCAAACACAGTCAAGAGAGCATTACCAGCTGCCAGGATGGCAGAGCGGTCTACGGCGTTGCGTTCAGGTCGCAGTCACCCCAGGAGGCGTGGGTTCGAATCCCACCTCAGACAGAGCCTATTGAAAGTACCAAGCAATAAAAAAGCAAACAAAGTCAAGAGAGCATTACCAGTTGCCAGGATGGTAGTGCGTTCTAAGGCGTTGCGTTCAGGTCGCAGTCTCCCCAGGAGGCGTGGGTTCTCTGACAGAGCCCATTGAACGTACCAAGCAAGAAAAAAGCAAACACAGTCAAGAGAGCATTACCAGCTGCCAGGATGGCAGAGCGGTCTAAGGCGTTGCGTTCAGGTCGCAGTCTCCCCAGGAGGCGTGGGTTCGAATCCCGCCTCTGACAGAGCCCATTGAAAGTACCAAGCAAGAACAAAGCAAACACAGTCAAGAGAGCATTACCAGTTGCCAGGATGGCAGAGCGGTCTAAGGCGTTGCGTTCAGGTCGCAGTCTCCCCAGGAGGCGTGGGTTCGAATCCCGCCTCTGACAGAGCCCATTGAACGTACCAAGCAAGAAAAAAGCAAACACAGTCAAGAGAGCATTACCAGCTGCCAGGATGGCAGAGCGGTCTACGGCGTTGCGTTCAGGTCGCAGTCACCCCAGGAGGCGTGGGTTCGAATCCCACCTCAGACAGAGCCTATTGAAAGTACCAAGCAATAAAAAAGCAAACAAAGTCAAGAGAGCATTACCAGTTGCCAGGATGGCAGAGCGGTCTAAAGCGTTGCGTTCAGGTCGCAGTCTCCCCAGGAGGCGTGGGTTCGAATCCCACCTCAGACAGAGCCCATTGAAAGTACCAAGCAATAACAAAGCAAACACAGTCAAGAGAGAATTACCAGTTGCCAGGATGGCAGAGCGGTCTAAGGCGTTGCGTTCAGGTCGCAGTAACCCCAGGAGGCGTGGGTTCGAATCCCACCTCTGACAGAGCCCATTGAAAGTACCAAGCAATAACAAAGCAAACACAGTCAAGAGAGCATTACCAGTTGCCAGGATGGCAGTGCGTTCTAAGGCGTTGCGTTCAGGTCGCAGTCTCCCCAGGAGGCGTGGGTTCTCTGACAGAGCCCATTGAACGTACCAAGCAAGAAAAAAGCAAACACAGTCAAGAGAGCATTACCAGCTGCCAGGATGGCAGAGCGGTCTAAGGCGTTGCGTTCAGGTCGCAGTCTCCCCAGGAGGCGTGGGTTCGAATCCCGCCTCTGTCTGACAGAGCCCATTGAAAGTACCAAGCAAGAACAAAGCAAACACAGTCAAGAGAGCATTACCAGTTGCCAGGATGGCAGAGCGGTCTTAGGCGTTGCGTTCAGGTCGCAGTCTCCCAGGAGGCGTGGGTTCGAATCCCGCCTCTGACAGAGCCCATTGAACGTACCAAGCAAGAAAAAAGCAAACACAGTCAAGAGAGCATTACCAGCTGCCAGGATGGCAGAGCGGTCTAAGGCGTTGTGTTCAGGGCGCAGTCTCCCCAGGAGGCGTGGGTTCGAATCCCGCTTCAGACAGAGCCCATTGAAAGTACCAGCAAGAACAAAGCAAACACATTCAAGAGAGCATTACCAGGTGCCAGGATGGCAGAGTGGTCAAAGACGCTGCGTTCAGGTCGCAGTCTCCCCAGGAGGCGTGGGTTCGAATCCCGCCTCAGACATTGCCCATTGAAAGTACCAAGCAAGAACAAAGCAAACACAGTCAAGAGAGCATTACCAGCTGCCAGGATGGCAGAGCGGTCTAAGGCGTTGCGTTCAAGGTCGCAGTCTCCCCAGGAAGCGTGGGTTTGAATCCCGCCTCAGACATTGCCCATTGAAAGTACCAAGCAAGAACAAAGCAAATAATGTCAAGAGATCCTTACCAGTTGCCAGGATGGCAGAGCGGTCTAAGGCATTGTGTTCAGGGCGCAGTCTCCCCAGGAGGCGTGGGTTCGAATCCCGCTTCAGACAGAGCCCATTGAAAGTACCAGCAAGAACAAAGCAAACACATTCAAGAGAGCATTACCAGGTGCCAGGATGGCAGAGTGGTCAAAGACGCTGCGTTCAGGTCGCAGTCTCCCCAGGAGGCGTGGGTTCGAATCCCGCCTCAGACATTGCCCATTGAAAGTACCAAGCAAGAACAAAGCAAACACATTCAAGAGAGCATTACCAGCTGCCAGGATGGCAGAGCGGTCTAAGGCATTGCGTTCAGATCGCAGTCTCCCCAGGAGGCGTGGGTTCGAATCCCGCCTCAGACAGTGCCCATTGAAAGTACCAAGCAATAATAAAGCAAACACAGTCAAGAGAGCATTACCAGTTGCCAGGATGGCAGAGCGGTCTAAGGCGTTGCGTTCAGGTCGCAGTCTCCCCAGGAGGCGTGGGTTCCAACCCCACCTCAGACAGTGCCCATTGAAAGTACCAAGCAAGAACAAAGCAAACACAGTCAAGAGAGCATTACCAGATGCCAGGATGGCAGAGCGGTCTAAGGCGTTGCGTTCAGGTCGCAGTCTCCCCAGGTGGCGTGGGTTCGAATCCCAAGAACAAAGCAAACACATTCAAGAGAGCATTACCAGATGCCAGGATGGCAGAGTGGTCTAAGGCGTTGCGTTCAGGTCGCAGTCTCCCCAGGAGGCGTGGGTTCGAATCCTGCCTCAGACAGTGCCCATTGAAAGTACCAAGCAAGAACAAAGCAAACACATTCAAAAGAGCATTACCAGATGCCAGGATGGCAGAGTGGTCTAAGGCGTTGCGTTCAGGTCGCAGTATCCCCAGGAGGCGTGGGTTCGAATCCCGCCTCAGACAGAGCCCATTGAAAGTACCAAGCAAGAAAAAAGCAAACACAGTCAAGAGAGCATTACCAGCTGCCAGGATGGCAGAGCGGTCTACGGCGTTGCGTTCAGGTCGCAGTCACCCCAGGAGGCGTGGGTTCGAATCCCACCTCAGACAGAGCCTATTGAAAGTACCAAGCAATAAAAAAGCAAACAAAGTCAAGAGAGCATTACCAGTTGCCAGGATGGCAGAGCGGTCTAAAGCGTTGCGTTCAGGTCGCAGTCTCCCCAGGAGGCGCGGGTTCGAATCCCGCCTCAGACAGAGCCCATTGAAAGTACCAAGCGATAACAAAGCAAACACAGTAAAGAGAGCATTACCAGTTGCCAGGATGGCAGAGCGGTCTAAGGCGTTGCGTTCAGGTCGCAGTCTCCCCAGGAGGCGTGGGTTCGAATCCCGCCTCAGACAGAGCCCATTGAAAGTACCAAGCAATAACAAAGCAAACACAGTAAAGAGAGCATTACCAGTTGCCAGGATGGCAGAGCGGTCTAAGGCGTTGCGTTCAGGTCGCAGTCTCCCCAGGAGGCGTGGGTTCGAATCCCGCCTCAGACATTGCCCATTGAAAGTACCAAGCAAGAACAAAGCAAACACAGTCAAGAGAGCATTACCAGCTGCCAGGATGGCAGAGCGGTCTAAGGCGTTGCGTTCAAGGTCGCAGTTTTCCCAGGAAGCGTGGGTTTGAATCCAGCCTCAGACATTGCCCATTGAAAGTACCAAGCAAGAACAAAGCAAATAATGTCAAGAGATCCTTACCAGTTGCCAGGATGGCAGAGCGGTCTAAGGCGTTGTGTTCAGGGCGCAGTCTCCCCAGGAGGCGTGGGTTCGAATCCCGCTTCAGACAGAGCCCATTGAAAGTACCAGCAAGAACAAAGCAAACACATTCAAGAGAGCATTACCAGGTGCCAGGATGGCAGAGTGGTCAAAGACGCTGCGTTCAGGTCGCAGTCTCCCCAGGAGGCGTGGGTTCGAATCCCGCCTCAGACATTGCCCATTGAAAGTACCAAGCAAGAACAAAGCAAACACATTCAAGAGAGCATTACCAGCTGCCAGGATGGCAGAGCGGTCTAAGGCATTGCGTTCAGATCGCAGTCTCCCCAGGAGGCGTGGGTTCGAATCCCGCCTCAGACAGTGCCCATTGAAAGTACCAAGCAATAATAAAGCAAACACAGTCAAGAGAGCATTACCAGTTGCCAGGATGGCAGAGCGGTCTAAGGCGTTGCGTTCAGGTCGCAGTCTCCCCAGGAGGCGTGGGTTCCAACCCCACCTCAGACAGTGCCCATTGAAAGTACCAAGCAAGAACAAAGCAAACACAGTCAAGAGAGCATTACCAGATGCCAGGATGGCAGAGCGGTCTAAGGCGTTGCGTTCAGGTCGCAGTCTCCCCAGGTGGCGTGGGTTCGAATCCCAAGAACAAAGCAAACACATTCAAGAGAGCATTACCAGATGCCAGGATGGCAGAGTGGTCTAAGGCGTTGCGTTCAGGTCGCAGTCTCCCCAGGAGGCGTGGGTTCGAATCCCGCCTCAGACAGTGCCCATTGAAAGTACCAAGCAAGAACAAAGCAAACACATTCAAAAGAGCATTACCAGATGCCAGGATGGCAGAGTGGTCTAAGGTGTTGCGTTCAGGTCGCAGTCTCCCCAGGAGGCGTGGGTTCGAATCCCGCCTCAGACAGAGCCCATTGAAAGTACCAAGCAAGAAAAAAGCAAACACAGTCAAGAGAGCATTACCAGCTGCCAGGATGGCAGAGCGGTCTACGGCGTTGCGTTCAGGTCGCAGTCACCCCAGGAGGCGTGGGTTCGAATCCCACCTCAGACAGAGCCTATTGAAAGTACCAAGCAATAAAAAAGCAAACAAAGTCAAGAGAGCATTACCAGTTGCCAGGATGGCAGAGCGGTCTAAAGCGTTGCGTTCAGGTCGCAGTCTCCCCAGGAGGCGTGGGTTCGAATCCCGCCTCAGACAGAGCCCATTGAAAGTACCAAGCAAGAACAAAGCAAACACATTCAAGAGAGCATTACCAGCTGCCAGGATGGCAGAGCGGTCTAAGGCATTGCGTTCAGATCGCAGTCTCCCCAGGAGGCGTGGGTTCGAATCCCGCCTCAGACAGTGCCCATTGAAAGTACCAAGCAATAATAAAGCAAACACAGTCAAGAGAGCATTACCAGTTGCCAGGATGGCAGAGCGGTCTAAGGCGTTGCGTTCAGGTCGCAGTCTCCCCAGGAGGCGTGGGTTCCAACCCCACCTCAGACAGTGCCCATTGAAAGTACCAAGCAAGAACAAAGCAAACACAGTCAAGAGAGCATTACCAGATGCCAGGATGGCAGAGCGGTCTAAGGCGTTGCGTTCAGGTCGCAGTCTCCCCAGGTGGCGTGGGTTCGAATCCCAAGAACAAAGCAAACACATTCAAGAGAGCATTACCAGATGCCAGGATGGCAGAGTGGTCTAAGGCGTTGCGTTCAGGTCGCAGTCTCCCCAGGAGGCGTGGGTTCGAATCCCGCCTCAGACAGTGCCCATTGAAAGTACCAAGCAAGAACAAAGCAAACACAGTCAAGAGAGCATTACCAGCTGCCAGGATGGCAGAGCGGTCTAAGGCGTTGCGTTCAGGTCGCAGTCTCCCCAGGAGGCGTGGGTTCGAATCCCGCCTCAGACATTGCCCATTGAAAGTACCAAGCAAGAACAAAGCAAACACAGTCAAGAGAGCATTACCAGCTGCCAGGATGGCAGAGCGGTCTAAGGCGTTGCGTTCAAGGTCGCAGTCTCCCCAGGAAGCGTGGGTTTGAATCCCGCCTCAGACATTGCCCATTGAAAGTACCAAGCAAGAACAAAGCAAATAATGTCAAGAGATCCTTACCAGTTGCCAGGATGGCAGAGCGGTCTAAGGCGTTGTGTTCAGGGCGCAGTCTCCCCAGGAGGCGTGGGTTCGAATCCCGCTTCAGACAGAGCCCATTGAAAGTACCAGCAAGAACAAAGCAAACACATTCAAGAGAGCATTACCAGGTGCCAGGATGGCAGAGTGGTCAAAGACGCTGCGTTCAGGTCGCAGTCTCCCCAGGAGGCGTGGGTTCGAATCCCGCCTCAGACATTGCCCATTGAAAGTACCAAGCAAGAACAAAGCAAACACATTCAAGAGAGCATTACCAGCTGCCAGGATGGCAGAGCGGTCTAAGGCATTGCGTTCAGATCGCAGTCTCCCCAGGAGGCGTGGGTTCGAATCCCGCCTCAGACAGTGCCCATTGAAAGTACCAAGCAATAATAAAGCAAACACAGTCAAGAGAGCATTACCAGTTGCCAGGATGGCAGAGCGGTCTAAGGCGTTGCGTTCAGGTCGCAGTCTCCCCAGGAGGCGTGGGTTCCAACCCCACCTCAGACAGTGCCCATTGAAAGTACCAAGCAAGAACAAAGCAAACACAGTCAAGAGAGCATTACCAGATGCCAGGATGGCAGAGCGGTCTAAGGCGTTGCGTTCAGGTCGCAGTCTCCCCAGGTGGCGTGGGTTCGAATCCCAAGAACAAAGCAAACACATTCAAGAGAGCATTACCAGATGCCAGGATGGCAGAGTGGTCTAAGGCGTTGCGTTCAGGTCGCAGTCTCCCCAGGAGGCGTGGGTTCGAATCCTGCCTCAGACAGTGCCCATTGAAAGTACCAAGCAAGAACAAAGCAAACACATTCAAAAGAGCATTACCAGATGCCAGGATGGCAGAGTGGTCTAAGGCGTTGCGTTCAGGTCGCAGTATCCCCAGGAGGCGTGGGTTCGAATCCCGCCTCAGACAGAGCCCATTGAAAGTACCAAGCAAGAAAAAAGCAAACACAGTCAAGAGAGCATTACCAGCTGCCAGGATGGCAGAGCGGTCTACGGCGTTGCGTTCAGGTCGCAGTCACCCCAGGAGGCGTGGGTTCGAATCCCACCTCAGACAGAGCCTATTGAAAGTACCAAGCAATAAAAAAGCAAACAAAGTCAAGAGAGCATTACCAGTTGCCAGGATGGCAGAGCGGTCTAAAGCGTTGCGTTCAGGTCGCAGTCTCCCCAGGAGGCGCGGGTTCGAATCCCGCCTCAGACAGAGCCCATTGAAAGTACCAAGCGATAACAAAGCAAACACAGTAAAGAGAGCATTACCAGTTGCCAGGATGGCAGAGCGGTCTAAGGCGTTGCGTTCAGGTCGCAGTCTCCCCAGGAGGCGTGGGTTCGAATCCCGCCTCAGACAGAGCCCATTGAAAGTACCAAGCAATAACAAAGCAAACACAGTAAAGAGAGCATTACCAGTTGCCAGGATGGCAGAGCGGTCTAAGGCGTTGCGTTCAGGTCGCAGTCTCCCCAGGAGGCGTGGGTTCGAATCCCGCCTCAGACATTGCCCATTGAAAGTACCAAGCAAGAACAAAGCAAACACAGTCAAGAGAGCATTACCAGCTGCCAGGATGGCAGAGCGGTCTAAGGCGTTGCGTTCAAGGTCGCAGTTTTCCCAGGAAGCGTGGGTTTGAATCCAGCCTCAGACATTGCCCATTGAAAGTACCAAGCAAGAACAAAGCAAATAATGTCAAGAGATCCTTACCAGTTGCCAGGATGGCAGAGCGGTCTAAGGCGTTGTGTTCAGGGCGCAGTCTCCCCAGGAGGCGTGGGTTCGAATCCCGCTTCAGACAGAGCCCATTGAAAGTACCAGCAAGAACAAAGCAAACACATTCAAGAGAGCATTACCAGGTGCCAGGATGGCAGAGTGGTCAAAGACGCTGCGTTCAGGTCGCAGTCTCCCCAGGAGGCGTGGGTTCGAATCCCGCCTCAGACATTGCCCATTGAAAGTACCAAGCAAGAACAAAGCAAACACATTCAAGAGAGCATTACCAGCTGCCAGGATGGCAGAGCGGTCTAAGGCATTGCGTTCAGATCGCAGTCTCCCCAGGAGGCGTGGGTTCGAATCCCGCCTCAGACAGTGCCCATTGAAAGTACCAAGCAATAATAAAGCAAACACAGTCAAGAGAGCATTACCAGTTGCCAGGATGGCAGAGCGGTCTAAGGCGTTGCGTTCAGGTCGCAGTCTCCCCAGGAGGCGTGGGTTCCAACCCCACCTCAGACAGTGCCCATTGAAAGTACCAAGCAAGAACAAAGCAAACACAGTCAAGAGAGCATTACCAGATGCCAGGATGGCAGAGCGGTCTAAGGCGTTGCGTTCAGGTCGCAGTCTCCCCAGGTGGCGTGGGTTCGAATCCCAAGAACAAAGCAAACACATTCAAGAGAGCATTACCAGATGCCAGGATGGCAGAGTGGTCTAAGGCGTTGCGTTCAGGTCGCAGTCTCCCCAGGAGGCGTGGGTTCGAATCCCGCCTCAGACAGTGCCCATTGAAAGTACCAAGCAAGAACAAAGCAAACACATTCAAAAGAGCATTACCAGATGCCAGGATGGCAGAGTGGTCTAAGGTGTTGCGTTCAGGTCGCAGTCTCCCCAGGAGGCGTGGGTTCGAATCCCGCCTCAGACAGAGCCCATTGAAAGTACCAAGCAAGAAAAAAGCAAACACAGTCAAGAGAGCATTACCAGCTGCCAGGATGGCAGAGCGGTCTACGGCGTTGCGTTCAGGTCGCAGTCACCCCAGGAGGCGTGGGTTCGAATCCCACCTCAGACAGAGCCTATTGAAAGTACCAAGCAATAAAAAAGCAAACAAAGTCAAGAGAGCATTACCAGTTGCCAGGATGGCAGAGCGGTCTAAAGCGTTGCGTTCAGGTCGCAGTCTCCCCAGGAGGCGTGGGTTCGAATCCCGCCTCAGACAGAGCCCATTGAAAGTACCAAGCAAGAACAAAGCAAACACATTCAAGAGAGCATTACCAGCTGCCAGGATGGCAGAGCGGTCTAAGGCATTGCGTTCAGATCGCAGTCTCCCCAGGAGGCGTGGGTTCGAATCCCGCCTCAGACAGTGCCCATTGAAAGTACCAAGCAATAATAAAGCAAACACAGTCAAGAGAGCATTACCAGTTGCCAGGATGGCAGAGCGGTCTAAGGCGTTGCGTTCAGGTCGCAGTCTCCCCAGGAGGCGTGGGTTCCAACCCCACCTCAGACAGTGCCCATTGAAAGTACCAAGCAAGAACAAAGCAAACACAGTCAAGAGAGCATTACCAGATGCCAGGATGGCAGAGCGGTCTAAGGCGTTGCGTTCAGGTCGCAGTCTCCCCAGGTGGCGTGGGTTCGAATCCCAAGAACAAAGCAAACACATTCAAGAGAGCATTACCAGATGCCAGGATGGCAGAGTGGTCTAAGGCGTTGCGTTCAGGTCGCAGTCTCCCCAGGAGGCGTGGGTTCGAATCCCGCCTCAGACAGTGCCCATTGAAAGTACCAAGCAAGAACAAAGCAAACACAGTCAAGAGAGCATTACCAGCTGCCAGGATGGCAGAGCGGTCTAAGGCGTTGCGTTCAGGTCGCAGTCTCCCCAGGAGGCGTGGGTTCGAATCCCGCCTCAGACATTGCCCATTGAAAGTACCAAGCAAGAACAAAGCAAACACAGTCAAGAGAGCATTACCAGCTGCCAGGATGGCAGAGCGGTCTAAGGCGTTGCGTTCAAGGTCGCAGTCTCCCCAGGAAGCGTGGGTTTGAATCCCGCCTCAGACATTGCCCATTGAAAGTACCAAGCAAGAACAAAGCAAATAATGTCAAGAGATCCTTACCAGTTGCCAGGATGGCAGAGCGGTCTAAGGCGTTGTGTTCAGGGCGCAGTCTCCCCAGGAGGCGTGGGTTCGAATCCCGCTTCAGACAGAGCCCATTGAAAGTACCAGCAAGAACAAAGCAAACACATTCAAGAGAGCATTACCAGGTGCCAGGATGGCAGAGTGGTCAAAGACGCTGCGTTCAGGTCGCAGTCTCCCCAGGAGGCGTGGGTTCGAATCCCGCCTCAGACATTGCCCATTGAAAGTACCAAGCAAGAACAAAGCAAACACATTCAAGAGAGCATTACCAGCTGCCAGGATGGCAGAGCGGTCTAAGGCATTGCGTTCAGATCGCAGTCTCCCCAGGAGGCGTGGGTTCGAATCCCGCCTCAGACAGTGCCCATTGAAAGTACCAAGCAATAATAAAGCAAACACAGTCAAGAGAGCATTACCAGTTGCCAGGATGGCAGAGCGGTCTAAGGCGTTGCGTTCAGGTCGCAGTCTCCCCAGGAGGCGTGGGTTCCAACCCCACCTCAGACAGTGCCCATTGAAAGTACCAAGCAAGAACAAAGCAAACACAGTCAAGAGAGCATTACCAGATGCCAGGATGGCAGAGCGGTCTAAGGCGTTGCGTTCAGGTCGCAGTCTCCCCAGGTGGCGTGGGTTCGAATCCCAAGAACAAAGCAAACACATTCAAGAGAGCATTACCAGATGCCAGGATGGCAGAGTGGTCTAAGGCGTTGCGTTCAGGTCGCAGTCTCCCCAGGAGGCGTGGGTTCGAATCCCGCCTCAGACAGTGCCCATTGAAAGTACCAAGCAAGAACAAAGCAAACACATTCAAAAGAGCATTACCAGATGCCAGGATGGCAGAGTGGTCTAAGGCGTTGCGTTCAGGTCGCAGTCTCCCCAGGAGGCGTGGGTTCGAATCCCGCCTCAGACAGAGCCCATTGAAAGTACCAAGCAAGAAAAAAGCAAACACAGTCAAGAGAGCATTACCAGCTGCCAGGATGGCAGAGCGGTCTACGGCGTTGCGTTCAGGTCGCAGTCACCCCAGGAGGCGTGGGTTCGAATCCCACCTCAGACAGAGCCTATTGAAAGTACCAAGCAATAAAAAAGCAAACAAAGTCAAGAGAGCATTACCAGTTGCCAGGATGGCAGAGCGGTCTAAAGCGTTGCGTTCAGGTCGCAGTCTCCCCAGGAGGCGTGGGTTCGAATCCCGCCTCAGACAGTGCCCATTGAAAGTACCAAGCAATAATAAAGCAAACACAGTCAAGAGAGCATTACCAGTTGCCAGGATGGCAGAGCGGTCTAAGGCGTTGCGTTCAGGTCGCAGTCTCCCCAGGAGGCGTGGGTTCCAACCCCACCTCAGACAGTGCCCATTGAAAGTACCAAGCAAGAACAAAGCAAACACAGTCAAGAGAGCATTACCAGATGCCAGGATGGCAGAGCGGTCTAAGGCGTTGCGTTCAGGTCGCAGTCTCCCCAGGTGGCGTGGGTTCGAATCCCAAGAACAAAGCAAACACATTCAAGAGAGCATTACCAGATGCCAGGATGGCAGAGTGGTCTAAGGCATTGCGTTCAGGTCGCAGTCTCCCCAGGAGGCGTGGGTTCGAATCCCGCCTCAGACAGTGCCCATTGAAAGTACCAAGCAAGAACAAAGCAAACACATTCAAAAGAGCATTACCAGATGCCAGGATGGCAGAGTGGTCTAAGGCGTTGCGTTCAGGTCGCAGTCTCCCCAGGAGGTGTGGGTTCGAATCCCGCCTCAGACAGAGCCCATTGAATGTACCAAGCAAGAAAAAAGCAAACACAGTCAAGAGAGCATTACCAGCTGCCAGGATGGCAGAGCGGTCTACGGCGTTGCGTTCAGGTCGCAGTCACCACAGGAGGCGTGGGTTCGAATCCCACCTCAGACAGAGCCTATTGAAAGTACCAAGCAATAAAAAAGCAAACAAAGTCAAGAGAGCATTACCAGTTGCCAGGATGGCAGAGCGGTATAAAGCGTTGCGTTCAGGTCGCAGTCTCCCCAGGAGGCGTGGTTTCGAATCCCGCCTCAGACAGATCCCATTGAAAGTACCAAGCAATAACAAAGCAAACACAGTAAAGAGAGCATTACCAGTTGCCAGGATGGCAGAGCGGTCTAAGGCGTTGCGTTCAGGTCGCAGTCTCCCCAGGAGGCGTGGGTTCGAATTCCGCCTCAGACATTGCCCATTGAAAGTACCAAGTAAGAACAAAGCAAACACAGTCAAGAGAGCATTACCAGCTGCCAGGATGGCAGAGCGGTCTAAGGCGTTGCGTTCAGGTCGCAGTCTCCCCAGGAGGCGTGGGTTCGAATCCCGCCTCAGACATTGCCCATTGAAAGTACCAAGCAAGAACAAAGCAAACAATGTCAAGAGATCCTTACCAGTTGCCAGGATGGCAGAGCGGTCTAAGGCGTTGTGTTCAGGGCGCAGTCTCCCCAGGAGGCGTGGGTTCGAATCCCGCTTCAGACAGAGCCCATTGAAAGTACCAGCAAGAACAAAGCAAACACATTCAAGAGAGCATTACCAGGTGCCAGGATGGCAGAGTGGTCAAAGACGCTGCGTTCAGGTCGCAGTCTCCCCAGGAGGCGTGGGTTCGAATCCCGCCTCAGACATTGCCCATTGAAAGTACCAAGCAAGAACAAAGCAAACACATTCAAGAGAGCATTACCAGCTGCCAGGATGGCAGAGCGGTCTAAGGCATTGCGTTCAGGTCGCAGTCTCCCCAGGAGGCGTGGGTTCCAACCCCACCTCAGACAGTGCCCATTGAAAGTACCAAGCAAGAACAAAGCAAACACAGTCAAGAGAGCATTACCAGATGCCAGGATGGCAGAGCGGTCTAAGGCGTTGCGTTCAGGTCGCAGTCTCCCCAGGAGGCGTGGGTTCGAATCCCGCCTCAGACAGTGCCCATTGAAAGTACCAAGCAAGAACAAAGCAAACACATTCAAAAGAGCATTACCAGATGCCAGGATGGCAGAGTGGTCTAAGGCGTTGCGTTCAGGTCGCAGTCTCCCCAGGAGGCGTGGGTTCGAATCCCGCCTCAGACAGAGCCCATTGAAAGTACCAAGCAAGAACAAAGTAAACACAGTCAAGAGAGAGGTACCAGTTGCCAGGATGGCAGAGTTGTCTAAGGCGTTGCGTTCAGGTCGCAGTAACCCCAGGAGGCGTGGGTTCGAATCCCACCTCAGACAGAGCCCATTGATAGTACCAAGCAAGAAAAAAGCAAACACAGTCAAGAGAGAATTACCAGTTGCCAGGATGGCAGAGCGGTCTAAGGCGTTGCGTTCAGGTCGCAGTCTCCCCAGGAGGCGTGGGTTCGAATCCCACCTCAGACAGAGCCCATTGAAAGTACCAAGCAATAACAAAGCAAACACAGTCAAGAGAGCATTACCAGTTGCCAGGATGGCAGAGCGGTCTAAGGCGTTGCGTTCAGGTCGCAGTCTCCCCAGGAGGCGTGGGTTCGAATCCCACCTCAGACAGAGCCCATTGAAAGTACCAAGCAATAACAAAGCAAACACAGTCAAGAGAGCATTACCAGGTGCCAGGATGGCAGTGCGTTCTAAGGCGTTGCGTTCAGGTCGCAGTCACCCCAGGAGGCGTGTGTTCGAATCCCACCTCAGACAGAGCCCATTGAAAGTACCAAGCAAGAAAAAAGCAAACACAGTCAAGAGCGCATTACCAGGTGCCAGGATGGCAGAGCGGTCTAAGGCATTGCGTTCAGGTCGCAGTCACCCCAGGAGGCGTGGGTTCGAATCCCACCTCAGACAGAGCCCATTGAAAGTACCAAGCAAGAACAAAGCAAACACATTCAAGAGAGCATTACCAGATGCCAGGATGGCAGAGCGGTCTAAGGCGTTGCGTTCAGGTCGCAGTCTCCCCAGGAGGCGTGGGTTCGAATCCCACCTCAGACTGTGCCCATTGAAAGTACCAAGCAAGAACAAAGCAAACACATTCAAGAGAGCATTACCAGATGCCAGGATGGCAGAGCGGTCAAAGGCGTTGCGTTCAGGTCGCAGTCTCCCCAGGAGGCGTGGGTTCGAATCCCGCCTCAGACAGAGCCCATTGAAAGTACCAAGCAAGAACAAAGCAAACACAGTCAAGAGAGAGGTACCAGTTGCCAGGATGGCTGAGCGGTCTAAGGCGTTGCGTTCAGGTCGCAGTAAACCCAGGAGGCGTGGGTTCGAATCCCACCTCAGACAGAGCCCATTGATAGTACCAAGCAAGAACAAAGCAAAAACAGTCAAGAGAGAATTACCAGTTGCCAGGATGGCAGAGTGGTCTAAGGCGTTGCGTTCAGGTCGCAGTCTCCCCAGGAGGCGTGGGTTCGAATCCCGCCTCTGACAGAGCCCATTGAAAGTACCAAGCAAGAACAAAGCAAACACAGTCAAGAGAGAATTACCAGTTGCCAGGATGGCATAGCGGTCTAAGGCGTTGCGTTCAGGTCGCAGTCTCCCCAGGAGTCGTGGGTTCGAATCCCGCCTCTGACAGAGCCCATTGAACGTACCAAGCAAGAAAAAAGCAAACACAGTCAAGAGAGCATTACCAGTTGCCAGGATGGCAGAGCGGTCTACGGCGTTGCGTTCAGGTCGCAGTCACCCCAGGAGGCGTGGGTTCGAATCCCACCTCAGACAGAGCCTATTGAAAGTACCAAGCAATAAAAAAGCAAACAAAGTCAAGAGAGCATTACCAGTTGCCAGGATGGCAGAGCGGTCTAAAGCGTTGCGTTCAGGTCGCAGTCTCCCCAGGAGCCGTGGGTTCGAATCCCACCTCAGACAGAGCCCATTGAAAGTACCAAGCAATAACAAAGCAAACACAGTCAAGAGAGAATTACCAGTTGCCAGGATGGCAGAGAGGTCTAAGGCGTTGCGTTCAGGTCGCAGTAACCCCAGGAGGCGTGGGTTTGAATCCCACCTCAGACAGAGCCCATTGAAAGTACCAAGCAATAACAAAGCAAACACAGTCAAGAGAGCATTACCAGTTGCCAGGATGGCAGTGCGTTCTAAGGCGTTGCGTTCAGGTCGCAGTCTCCCCAGGAGGCGTGGGTTCTCTGACAGAGCCCATTGAACGTACCAAGCAAGAAAAAAGCAAACACAGTCAAGAGAGCATTACCAGCTGCCAGGATGGCAGAGCGGTCTAAGGCGTTGCGTTCAGGTCGCAGTCTCCCCAGGAGGCGTGGGTTCGAATCCCGCCTCTGACAGAGCCCATAGAAAGTACCAAGCAAGAACAAAGCAAACACAGTCAAGAGAGCATTACCAGTTGCCAGGATGGCAGAGCGGTCTTAGGCGTTGCGTTCAGGTCGCAGTCTCCCCAGGAGGCGTGGGTTCGAATCCCGCCTCTGACAGAGCCCATTGAACGTACCAAGCAAGAAAAAAGCAAACACAGTCAAGAGAGCATTACCAGCTGCCAGGATGGCAGAGCGGTCTACGGCGTTGCGTTCAGGTCGCAGTCACCCCAGGAGGCGTGGGTTCGAATCCCACCTCAGACAGAGCCTATTGAAAGTACCAAGCAATAAAAAAGCAAACACAGTCAAGAGAGAATTACCAGTTGCCAGGATGGCAGAGCGGTCTAAGGCGTTGCGTTCAGGTCGCAGTCTCCCCAGGTGGCGTGGGTTCGAATCCCAAGAACAAAGCAAACACATTCAAGAGAGCATTACCAGATGCCAGGATGGCAGAGTGGTCTAAGGCATTGCGTTCAGGTCGCAGTCTCCCCAGGAGGCGTGGGTTCGAATCCCGCCTCAGACAGTGCCCATTGAAAGTACCAAGCAAGAACAAAGCAAACACATTCAAAAGAGCATTACCAGATGCCAGGATGGCAGAGTGGTCTAAGGCGTTGCGTTCAGGTCGCAGTCTCCCCAGGAGGTGTGGGTTCGAATCCCGCCTCAGACAGAGCCCATTGAATGTACCAAGCAAGAAAAAAGCAAACACAGTCAAGAGAGCATTACCAGCTGCCAGGATGGCAGAGCGGTCTACGGCGTTGCGTTCAGGTCGCAGTCACCACAGGAGGCGTGGGTTCGAATCCCACCTCAGACAGAGCCTATTGAAAGTACCAAGCAATAAAAAAGCAAACAAAGTCAAGAGAGCATTACCAGTTGCCAGGATGGCAGAGCGGTATAAAGCGTTGCGTTCAGGTCGCAGTCTCCCCAGGAGGCGTGGTTTCGAATCCCGCCTCAGACAGATCCCATTGAAAGTACCAAGCAATAACAAAGCAAACACAGTAAAGAGAGCATTACCAGTTGCCAGGATGGCAGAGCGGTCTAAGGCGTTGCGTTCAGGTCGCAGTCTCCCCAGGAGGCGTGGGTTCGAATTCCGCCTCAGACATTGCCCATTGAAAGTACCAAGTAAGAACAAAGCAAACACAGTCAAGAGAGCATTACCAGCTGCCAGGATGGCAGAGCGGTCTAAGGCGTTGCGTTCAGGTCGCAGTCTCCCCAGGAGGCGTGGGTTCGAATCCCGCCTCAGACATTGCCCATTGAAAGTACCAAGCAAGAACAAAGCAAACAATGTCAAGAGATCCTTACCAGTTGCCAGGATGGCAGAGCGGTCTAAGGCGTTGTGTTCAGGGCGCAGTCTCCCCAGGAGGCGTGGGTTCGAATCCCGCTTCAGACAGAGCCCATTGAAAGTACCAGCAAGAACAAAGCAAACACATTCAAGAGAGCATTACCAGGTGCCAGGATGGCAGAGTGGTCAAAGACGCTGCGTTCAGGTCGCAGTCTCCCCAGGAGGCGTGGGTTCGAATCCCGCCTCAGACATTGCCCATTGAAAGTACCAAGCAAGAACAAAGCAAACACATTCAAGAGAGCATTACCAGCTGCCAGGATGGCAGAGCGGTCTAAGGCATTGCGTTCAGGTCGCAGTCTCCCCAGGAGGCGTGGGTTCCAACCCCACCTCAGACAGTGCCCATTGAAAGTACCAAGCAAGAACAAAGCAAACACAGTCAAGAGAGCATTACCAGATGCCAGGATGGCAGAGCGGTCTAAGGCGTTGCGTTCAGGTCGCAGTCTCCCCAGGAGGCGTGGGTTCGAATCCCGCCTCAGACAGTGCCCATTGAAAGTACCAAGCAAGAACAAAGCAAACACATTCAAAAGAGCATTACCAGATGCCAGGATGGCAGAGTGGTCTAAGGCGTTGCGTTCAGGTCGCAGTCTCCCCAGGAGGCGTGGGTTCGAATCCCGCCTCAGACAGAGCCCATTGAAAGTACCAAGCAAGAACAAAGTAAACACAGTCAAGAGAGAGGTACCAGTTGCCAGGATGGCAGAGTTGTCTAAGGCGTTGCGTTCAGGTCGCAGTAACCCCAGGAGGCGTGGGTTCGAATCCCACCTCAGACAGAGCCCATTGATAGTACCAAGCAAGAAAAAAGCAAACACAGTCAAGAGAGAATTACCAGTTGCCAGGATGGCAGAGCGGTCTAAGGCGTTGCGTTCAGGTCGCAGTCTCCCCAGGAGGCGTGGGTTCGAATCCCACCTCAGACAGAGCCCATTGAAAGTACCAAGCAATAACAAAGCAAACACAGTCAAGAGAGCATTACCAGTTGCCAGGATGGCAGAGCGGTCTAAGGCGTTGCGTTCAGGTCGCAGTCTCCCCAGGAGGCGTGGGTTCGAATCCCACCTCAGACAGAGCCCATTGAAAGTACCAAGCAATAACAAAGCAAACACAGTCAAGAGAGCATTACCAGGTGCCAGGATGGCAGTGCGTTCTAAGGCGTTGCGTTCAGGTCGCAGTCACCCCAGGAGGCGTGTGTTCGAATCCCACCTCAGACAGAGCCCATTGAAAGTACCAAGCAAGAAAAAAGCAAACACAGTCAAGAGCGCATTACCAGGTGCCAGGATGGCAGAGCGGTCTAAGGCATTGCGTTCAGGTCGCAGTCACCCCAGGAGGCGTGGGTTCGAATCCCACCTCAGACAGAGCCCATTGAAAGTACCAAGCAAGAACAAAGCAAACACATTCAAGAGAGCATTACCAGATGCCAGGATGGCAGAGCGGTCTAAGGCGTTGCGTTCAGGTCGCAGTCTCCCCAGGAGGCGTGGGTTCGAATCCCACCTCAGACTGTGCCCATTGAAAGTACCAAGCAAGAACAAAGCAAACACATTCAAGAGAGCATTACCAGATGCCAGGATGGCAGAGCGGTCAAAGGCGTTGCGTTCAGGTCGCAGTCTCCCCAGGAGGCGTGGGTTCGAATCCCGCCTCAGACAGAGCCCATTGAAAGTACCAAGCAAGAACAAAGCAAACACAGTCAAGAGAGAGGTACCAGTTGCCAGGATGGCTGAGCGGTCTAAGGCGTTGCGTTCAGGTCGCAGTAAACCCAGGAGGCGTGGGTTCGAATCCCACCTCAGACAGAGCCCATTGATAGTACCAAGCAAGAACAAAGCAAAAACAGTCAAGAGAGAATTACCAGTTGCCAGGATGGCAGAGTGGTCTAAGGCGTTGCGTTCAGGTCGCAGTCTCCCCAGGAGGCGTGGGTTCGAATCCCGCCTCTGACAGAGCCCATTGAAAGTACCAAGCAAGAACAAAGCAAACACAGTCAAGAGAGAATTACCAGTTGCCAGGATGGCATAGCGGTCTAAGGCGTTGCGTTCAGGTCGCAGTCTCCCCAGGAGTCGTGGGTTCGAATCCCGCCTCTGACAGAGCCCATTGAACGTACCAAGCAAGAAAAAAGCAAACACAGTCAAGAGAGCATTACCAGTTGCCAGGATGGCAGAGCGGTCTACGGCGTTGCGTTCAGGTCGCAGTCACCCCAGGAGGCGTGGGTTCGAATCCCACCTCAGACAGAGCCTATTGAAAGTACCAAGCAATAAAAAAGCAAACAAAGTCAAGAGAGCATTACCAGTTGCCAGGATGGCAGAGCGGTCTAAAGCGTTGCGTTCAGGTCGCAGTCTCCCCAGGAGCCGTGGGTTCGAATCCCACCTCAGACAGAGCCCATTGAAAGTACCAAGCAATAACAAAGCAAACACAGTCAAGAGAGAATTACCAGTTGCCAGGATGGCAGAGAGGTCTAAGGCGTTGCGTTCAGGTCGCAGTAACCCCAGGAGGCGTGGGTTTGAATCCCACCTCAGACAGAGCCCATTGAAAGTACCAAGCAATAACAAAGCAAACACAGTCAAGAGAGCATTACCAGTTGCCAGGATGGCAGTGCGTTCTAAGGCGTTGCGTTCAGGTCGCAGTCTCCCCAGGAGGCGTGGGTTCTCTGACAGAGCCCATTGAACGTACCAAGCAAGAAAAAAGCAAACACAGTCAAGAGAGCATTACCAGCTGCCAGGATGGCAGAGCGGTCTAAGGCGTTGCGTTCAGGTCGCAGTCTCCCCAGGAGGCGTGGGTTCGAATCCCGCCTCTGACAGAGCCCATAGAAAGTACCAAGCAAGAACAAAGCAAACACAGTCAAGAGAGCATTACCAGTTGCCAGGATGGCAGAGCGGTCTTAGGCGTTGCGTTCAGGTCGCAGTCTCCCCAGGAGGCGTGGGTTCGAATCCCGCCTCTGACAGAGCCCATTGAACGTACCAAGCAAGAAAAAAGCAAACACAGTCAAGAGAGCATTACCAGCTGCCAGGATGGCAGAGCGGTCTACGGCGTTGCGTTCAGGTCGCAGTCACCCCAGGAGGCGTGGGTTCGAATCCCACCTCAGACAGAGCCTATTGAAAGTACCAAGCAATAAAAAAGCAAACACAGTCAAGAGAGAATTACCAGTTGCCAGGATGGCAGAGCGGTCTAAGGCGTTGCGTTCAGGTCGCAGTAACCCCAGGAGGCGTGGGTTCGAATCCCACCTCAGACAGAGCCCATTGAAAGTACCAAGCAATAACAAAGCAAACACAGTCAAGAGAGCATTACCAGTTGCCAGGATGGCAGTGCGTTCTAAGGCGTTGCGTTCAGTTCGCAGTCTCCCCAGGAGGCGTGGGTTCTCTGACAGAGCCCATTGAACGTACCAATCAAGAAAAAAGCAAACACAGTCAAGAGAGCATTACCAGCTGCCAGGATGGCAGAGCGGTCTAAGGCGTTGCGTTCAGGTCGCAGTCTCCCCAGGAGGCGTGGGTTCGAATCCCGCCTCTGACAGAGCCCATTGAAAGTACCAAGCAAGAACAAAGCAAACACAGTCAAGAGAGCATTACCAGTTGCCAGGATGGCAGAGCGGTCTTAGGCGTTGCGTTCAGGTCGCAGTCTCCCCAGGAGGCGTGGGTTCGAATCCCGCCTCTGACAGAGCCCATTGAACGTACCAAGCAAGAAAAAAGCAAACACAGTCAAGAGAGCATTACCAGCTGCCAGGATGGCAGAGCGGTCTACGGCCTTGTGTTCAGGGCGCAGTCTCCCCAGGAGGCGTGGGTTCGAATCCCGCTTCAGACAGAGCCCATTGAAAGTACCAGCAAGAACAAAGCAAACACATTCAAGAGAGCATTACCAGGTGCCAGGATGGCAGAGTGGTCAAAGACGCTGCGTTCAGGTCGCAGTCTCCCCAGGAGGTGTGGGTTCGAATCCCGCCTCAGACATTGCCCATTGAAAGTACCAAGCAAGAACAAAGCAAACACATTCAAGAGAGCATTACCAGCTGCCAGGATGGCAGAGCGGTCTAAGGCGTTGCGTTCAGGTCGCAGTCTCCCCAGGAGGCGTGGGTTCGAATCCCGCCTCAGACAGTGCCCATTGAAAGTACCAAGCAATAATAAAGCAAACACAGTCAAGAGAGCATTACCAGTTGCCAGGATGGCAGAGCGGTCTAAGGCGTTGCGTTCAGGTCGCAGTCTCCCCAGGAGGCGTGGGTTCCAACCCCACCTCAGACAGTGCCCATTGAAAGTACCAAGCAAGAACAAAGCAAACACAGTCAAGAGAGCATTACCAGATGCCAGGATGGCAGAGCGGTCTAAGGCGTTGCGTTCAGGTCGCAGTCTCCCCAGGTGGCGTGGGTTCGAATCCCAAGAACAAAGCAAACACATTCAAGAGAGCATTACCAGATGCCAGGATGGCAGAGTGGTCTAAGGCGTTGCGTTCAGGTCGCAGTCTCCCCAGGAGGCGTGGGTTCGAATCCCGCCTCAGACAGTGCCCATTGAAAGTACCAAGCAAGAACAAAGCAAACACATTCAAGAGAGCATTACCAGATGCCAGGATGGCAGAGCGGTCAAAGGCGTTGCGTTCAGGTCGCAGTCTCCCCAGGAGGCGTGGATTCGAATCCCGCCTCAGACAGTGCCCATTGAAAGTACCAAGCAAGAACAAAGCAAACACAGTCAAAGAGAGGTACCAGTTGCCAGGATGGCTGAGCGGTCTAAGGCGTTGCGTTCAGGTCGCAGTAACCCCAGGAGGCGTGGGTTCGAATCCCACCTCAGACAGTGCCCATTGAAAGTACCAAGCAAGAACAAAGCAAACACATTCAAAAGAGCATTACCAGATGCCAGGATGGCAGAGTGGTCTAAGGCGTTGCGTTCAGGTCGCAGTCTCCCCAGGAGGCGTGGGTTCGAATCCCGCCTCAGACAGAGCCCATTGAAAGTACCAAGCAAGAACAAAGTAAACACAGTCAAGAGAGAGGTACCAGTTGCCAGGATGGCAGAGTTGTCTAAGGCGTTGCGTTCAGGTCGCAGTAACCCCAGGAGGCGTGGGTTCGAATCCCACCTCAGACAGAGCCCATTGATAGTACCAAGCAAGAAAAAAGCAAACACAGTCAAGAGAGAATTACCAGTTGCCAGGATGGCAGAGCGGTCTAAGGCGTTGCGTTCAGGTCGCAGTCTCCCCAGGAGGCGTGGGTTCGAATCCCACCTCAGACAGAGCCCATTGAAAGTACCAAGCAATAACAACGCAAACACAGTCAAGAGAGCATTACCAGTTGCCAGGATGGCAGAGCGGTCTAAGGCGTTGCGTTCAGGTCGCAGTCTCCCCAGGAGGCGTGGGTTCGAATCCCACCTCAGACAGAGCCCATTGAAAGTACCAAGCAATAACAAAGCAAACACAGTCAAGAGAGCATTACCAGGTGCCAGGATGGCAGTGCGTTCTAAGGCGTTGCGTTCAGGTCGCAGTCACCCCAGGAGGCGTGTGTTCGAATCCCACCTCAGACAGAGCCCATTGAAAGTACCAAGCAAGAAAAAAGCAAACACAGTCAAGAGCGCATTACCAGGTGCCAGGATGGCAGAGCGGTCTAAGGCATTGCGTTCAGGTCGCAGTCACCCCAGGAGGCGTGGGTTCGAATCCCACCTCAGACAGAGCCCATTGAAAATACCAAGCAAGAACAAAGCAAACACATTCAAGAGAGCATTACCAGATGCCAGGATGGCAGAGCGGTCTAAGGCGTTGCGTTCAGGTCGCAGTCTCCCCAGGAGGCGTGGGTTCGAATCCCACCTCAGACTGTGCCCATTGAAAGTACCAAGCAAGAACAAAGCAAACACATTCAAGAGAGCATTACCAGATGCCAGGATGGCAGAGCGGTCAAAGGCGTTGCGTTCAGGTCGCAGTCTCCCCAGGAGGCGTGGGTTCGAATCCCGCCTCAGACAGAGCCCATTGAAAGTACCAAGCAAGAACAAAGCAAACACAGTCAAGAGAGAGGTACCAGTTGCCAGGATGGCTGAGCGGTCTAAGGCGTTGCGTTCAGGTCGCAGTAACCCCAGGAGGCGTGGGTTCGAATCCCACCTCAGACAGAGCCCATTGATAGTACCAAGCAAGAACAAAGCAAAAACAGTCAAGAGAGAATTACCAGTTGCCAGGATGGCAGAGTGGTCTAAGGCGTTGCGTTAAGGTCGCAGTCTCCCCAGGAGGCGTGGGTTCGAATCCCGCCTCTGACAGAGCCCATTGAAAGTACCAAGCAAGAACAAAGCAAACACAGTCAAGAGAGAATTACCAGTTGCCAGGATGGCATAGCGGTCTAAGGCGTTGCGTTCAGGTCGCAGTCTCCCCAGGAGTCGTGGGTTCGAATCCCGCCTCTGACAGAGCCCATTGAACGTACCAAGCAAGAAAAAAGCAAACACAGTCAAGAGAGCATTACCAGTTGCCAGGATGGCAGAGCGGTCTACGGCGTTGCGTTCAGGTCGCAGTCACCCCAGGAGGCGTGGGTTCGAATCCCACCTCAGACAGAGCCTATTGAAAGTACCAAGCAATAAAAAAGCAAACAAAGTCAAGAGAGCATTACCAGTTGCCAGGATGGCAGAGCGGTCTAAAGCGTTGCGTTCAGGTCGCAGTCTCCCCAGGAGCCGTGGGTTCGAATCCCACCTCAGACAGAGCCCATTGAAAGTACCAAGCAATAACAAAGCAAACACAGTCAAGAGAGAATTACCAGTTGCCAGGATGGCAGAGAGGTCTAAGGCGTTGCGTTCAGGTCGCAGTAACCCCAGGAGGCGTGGGTTTGAATCCCACCTCAGACAGAGCCCATTGAAAGTACCAAGCAATAACAAAGCAAACACAGTCAAGAGAGCATTACCAGTTGCCAGGATGGCAGTGCGTTCTAAGGCGTTGCGTTCAGGTCGCAGTCTCCCCAGGAGGCGTGGGTTCTCTGACAGAGCCCATTGAACGTACCAAGCAAGAAAAAAGCAAACACAGTCAAGAGAGCATTACCAGCTGCCAGGATGGCAGAGCGGTCTAAGGCGTTGCGTTCAGGTCGCAGTCTCCCCAGGAGGCGTGGGTTCGAATCCCGCCTCTGACAGAGCCCATAGAAAGTACCAAGCAAGAACAAAGCAAACACAGTCAAGAGAGCATTACCAGTTGCCAGGATGGCAGAGCGGTCTTAGGCGTTGCGTTCAGGTCGCAGTCTCCCCAGGAGGCGTGGGTTCGAATCCCGCCTCTGACAGAGCCCATTGAACGTACCAAGCAAGAAAAAAGCAAACACAGTCAAGAGAGCATTACCAGCTGCCAGGATGGCAGAGCGGTCTACGGCGTTGCGTTCAGGTCGCAGTCACCCCAGGAGGCGTGGGTTCGAATCCCACCTCAGACAGAGCCTATTGAAAGTACCAAGCAATAAAAAAGCAAACACAGTCAAGAGAGAATTACCAGTTGCCAGGATGGCAGAGCGGTCTAAGGCGTTGCGTTCAGGTCGCAGTAACCCCAGGAGGCGTGGGTTCGAATCCCACCTCAGACAGAGCCCATTGAAAGTACCAAGCAATAACAAAGCAAACACAGTCAAGAGAGCATTACCAGTTGCCAGGATGGCAGAGCGGTCTTAGGCGTTGCGTTCAGGTCGCAGTCTCCCCAGGAGGCGTGGGTTCGAATCCCGCCTCTGACAGAGCCCATTGAACGTACCAAGCAAGAAAAAAGCAAACACAGTCAAGAGAGCATTACCAGCTGCCAGGATGGCAGAGCGGTCTACGGCCTTGTGTTCAGGGCGCAGTCTCCCCAGGAGGCGTGGGTTCGAATCCCGCCTCTGACAGAGCCCATTGAAAGTACCAAGCAAGAAAAAAGCAAACACAGTCAAGAGAGCATTACCAGTTGCCAGGATGGCAGTGCGTTCTAAGGCGTTGCGTTCAGTTCGCAGTCTCCCCAGGAGGCGTGGGTTCTCTGACAGAGCCCATTGAACGTACCAATCAAGAAAAAAGCAAACACAGTCAAGAGAGCATTACCAGCTGCCAGGATGGCAGAGCGGTCTAAGGCGTTGCGTTCAGGTCGCAGTCTCCCCAGGAGGCGTGGGTTCGAATCCCGCCTCTGACAGAGCCCATTGAAAGTACCAAGCAAGAACAAAGCAAACACAGTCAAGAGAGCATTACCAGTTGCCAGGATGGCAGAGCGGTCTTAGGCGTTGCGTTCAGGTCGCAGTCTCCCCAGGAGGCGTGGGTTCGAATCCCGCCTCTGACAGAGCCCATTGAACGTACCAAGCAAGAAAAAAGCAAACACAGTCAAGAGAGCATTACCAGCTGCCAGGATGGCAGAGCGGTCTACGGCCTTGTGTTCAGGGCGCAGTCTCCCCAGGAGGCGTGGGTTCGAATCCCGCTTCAGACAGAGCCCATTGAAAGTACCAGCAAGAACAAAGCAAACACATTCAAGAGAGCATTACCAGGTGCCAGGATGGCAGAGTGGTCAAAGACGCTGCGTTCAGGTCGCAGTCTCCCCAGGAGGTGTGGGTTCGAATCCCGCCTCAGACATTGCCCATTGAAAGTACCAAGCAAGAACAAAGCAAACACATTCAAGAGAGCATTACCAGCTGCCAGGATGGCAGAGCGGTCTAAGGCGTTGCGTTCAGGTCGCAGTCTCCCCAGGAGGCGTGGGTTCGAATCCCGCCTCAGACAGTGCCCATTGAAAGTACCAAGCAATAATAAAGCAAACACAGTCAAGAGAGCATTACCAGTTGCCAGGATGGCAGAGCGGTCTAAGGCGTTGCGTTCAGGTCGCAGTCTCCCCAGGAGGCGTGGGTTCCAACCCCACCTCAGACAGTGCCCATTGAAAGTACCAAGCAAGAACAAAGCAAACACAGTCAAGAGAGCATTACCAGATGCCAGGATGGCAGAGCGGTCTAAGGCGTTGCGTTCAGGTCGCAGTCTCCCCAGGTGGCGTGGGTTCGAATCCCAAGAACAAAGCAAACACATTCAAGAGAGCATTACCAGATGCCAGGATGGCAGAGTGGTCTAAGGCGTTGCGTTCAGGTCGCAGTCTCCCCAGGAGGCGTGGGTTCGAATCCCGCCTCAGACAGTGCCCATTGAAAGTACCAAGCAAGAACAAAGCAAACACATTCAAGAGAGCATTACCAGATGCCAGGATGGCAGAGCGGTCAAAGGCGTTGCGTTCAGGTCGCAGTCTCCCCAGGAGGCGTGGATTCGAATCCCGCCTCAGACAGTGCCCATTGAAAGTACCAAGCAAGAACAAAGCAAACACAGTCAAAGAGAGGTACCAGTTGCCAGGATGGCTGAGCGGTCTAAGGCGTTGCGTTCAGGTCGCAGTAACCCCAGGAGGCGTGGGTTCGAATCCCACCTCAGACAGTGCCCATTGAAAGTACCAAGCAAGAACAAAGCAAACACATTCAAAAGAGCATTACCAGATGCCAGGATGGCAGAGTGGTCTAAGGCGTTGCGTTCAGGTCGCAGTCTCCCCAGGAGGCGTGGGTTCGAATCCCGCCTCAGACAGAGCCCATTGAAAGTACCAAGCAAGAACAAAGTAAACACAGTCAAGAGAGAGGTACCAGTTGCCAGGATGGCAGAGTTGTCTAAGGCGTTGCGTTCAGGTCGCAGTAACCCCAGGAGGCGTGGGTTCGAATCCCACCTCAGACAGAGCCCATTGATAGTACCAAGCAAGAAAAAAGCAAACACAGTCAAGAGAGAATTACCAGTTGCCAGGATGGCAGAGCGGTCTAAGGCGTTGCGTTCAGGTCGCAGTCTCCCCAGGAGGCGTGGGTTCGAATCCCACCTCAGACAGAGCCCATTGAAAGTACCAAGCAATAACAAAGCAAACACAGTCAAGAGAGCATTACCAGTTGCCAGGATGGCAGAGCGGTCTAAGGCGTTGCGTTCAGGTCGCAGTCTCCCCAGGAGGCGTGGGTTCGAATCCCACCTCAGACAGAGCCCATTGAAAGTACCAAGCAAGAACAAAGCAAACACATTCAAGAGAGCATTACCAGATGCCAGGATGGCAGAGCGGTCAAAGGCGTTGCGTTCAGGTCGCAGTCACCCCAGGAGGCGTGGGTTCGAATCCCACCTCAGACAGAGCCTATTGAAAGTACCAAGCAATAAAAAAGCAAACACAGTCAAGAGAGAATTACCAGTTGCCAGGATGGCAGAGCGGTCTAAGGCGTTGCGTTCAGGTCGCAGTAACCCCAGGAGGCGTGGGTTCGAATCCCACCTCAGACAGAGCCCATTGAAAGTACCAAGCAATAACAAAGCAAACACAGTCAAGAGAGCATTACCAGTTGCCAGGATGGCAGAGCGGTCTTAGGCGTTGCGTTCAGGTCGCAGTCTCCCCAGGAGGCGTGGGTTCGAATCCCGCCTCTGACAGAGCCCATTGAACGTACCAAGCAAGAAAAAAGCAAACACAGTCAAGAGAGCATTACCAGCTGCCAGGATGGCAGAGCGGTCTACGGCCTTGTGTTCAGGGCGCAGTCTCCCCAGGAGGCGTGGGTTCGAATCCCGCCTCTGACAGAGCCCATTGAAAGTACCAAGCAAGAAAAAAGCAAACACAGTCAAGAGAGCATTACCAGTTGCCAGGATGGCAGTGCGTTCTAAGGCGTTGCGTTCAGTTCGCAGTCTCCCCAGGAGGCGTGGGTTCTCTGACAGAGCCCATTGAACGTACCAATCAAGAAAAAAGCAAACACAGTCAAGAGAGCATTACCAGCTGCCAGGATGGCAGAGCGGTCTAAGGCGTTGCGTTCAGGTCGCAGTCTCCCCAGGAGGCGTGGGTTCGAATCCCGCCTCTGACAGAGCCCATTGAAAGTACCAAGCAAGAACAAAGCAAACACAGTCAAGAGAGCATTACCAGTTGCCAGGATGGCAGAGCGGTCTTAGGCGTTGCGTTCAGGTCGCAGTCTCCCCAGGAGGCGTGGGTTCGAATCCCGCCTCTGACAGAGCCCATTGAACGTACCAAGCAAGAAAAAAGCAAACACAGTCAAGAGAGCATTACCAGCTGCCAGGATGGCAGAGCGGTCTACGGCCTTGTGTTCAGGGCGCAGTCTCCCCAGGAGGCGTGGGTTCGAATCCCGCTTCAGACAGAGCCCATTGAAAGTACCAGCAAGAACAAAGCAAACACATTCAAGAGAGCATTACCAGGTGCCAGGATGGCAGAGTGGTCAAAGACGCTGCGTTCAGGTCGCAGTCTCCCCAGGAGGTGTGGGTTCGAATCCCGCCTCAGACATTGCCCATTGAAAGTACCAAGCAAGAACAAAGCAAACACATTCAAGAGAGCATTACCAGCTGCCAGGATGGCAGAGCGGTCTAAGGCGTTGCGTTCAGGTCGCAGTCTCCCCAGGAGGCGTGGGTTCGAATCCCGCCTCAGACAGTGCCCATTGAAAGTACCAAGCAATAATAAAGCAAACACAGTCAAGAGAGCATTACCAGTTGCCAGGATGGCAGAGCGGTCTAAGGCGTTGCGTTCAGGTCGCAGTCTCCCCAGGAGGCGTGGGTTCCAACCCCACCTCAGACAGTGCCCATTGAAAGTACCAAGCAAGAACAAAGCAAACACAGTCAAGAGAGCATTACCAGATGCCAGGATGGCAGAGCGGTCTAAGGCGTTGCGTTCAGGTCGCAGTCTCCCCAGGTGGCGTGGGTTCGAATCCCAAGAACAAAGCAAACACATTCAAGAGAGCATTACCAGATGCCAGGATGGCAGAGTGGTCTAAGGCGTTGCGTTCAGGTCGCAGTCTCCCCAGGAGGCGTGGGTTCGAATCCCGCCTCAGACAGTGCCCATTGAAAGTACCAAGCAAGAACAAAGCAAACACATTCAAGAGAGCATTACCAGATGCCAGGATGGCAGAGCGGTCAAAGGCGTTGCGTTCAGGTCGCAGTCTCCCCAGGAGGCGTGGATTCGAATCCCGCCTCAGACAGTGCCCATTGAAAGTACCAAGCAAGAACAAAGCAAACACAGTCAAAGAGAGGTACCAGTTGCCAGGATGGCTGAGCGGTCTAAGGCGTTGCGTTCAGGTCGCAGTAACCCCAGGAGGCGTGGGTTCGAATCCCACCTCAGACAGTGCCCATTGAAAGTACCAAGCAAGAACAAAGCAAACACATTCAAAAGAGCATTACCAGATGCCAGGATGGCAGAGTGGTCTAAGGCGTTGCGTTCAGGTCGCAGTCTCCCCAGGAGGCGTGGGTTCGAATCCCGCCTCAGACAGAGCCCATTGAAAGTACCAAGCAAGAACAAAGTAAACACAGTCAAGAGAGAGGTACCAGTTGCCAGGATGGCAGAGTTGTCTAAGGCGTTGCGTTCAGGTCGCAGTAACCCCAGGAGGCGTGGGTTCGAATCCCACCTCAGACAGAGCCCATTGATAGTACCAAGCAAGAAAAAAGCAAACACAGTCAAGAGAGAATTACCAGTTGCCAGGATGGCAGAGCGGTCTAAGGCGTTGCGTTCAGGTCGCAGTCTCCCCAGGAGGCGTGGGTTCGAATCCCACCTCAGACAGAGCCCATTGAAAGTACCAAGCAATAACAAAGCAAACACAGTCAAGAGAGCATTACCAGTTGCCAGGATGGCAGAGCGGTCTAAGGCGTTGCGTTCAGGTCGCAGTCTCCCCAGGAGGCGTGGGTTCGAATCCCACCTCAGACAGAGCCCATTGAAAGTACCAAGCAATAACAAAGCAAACACAGTCAAGAGAGCATTACCAGGTGCCAGGATGGCAGTGCGTTCTAAGGCGTTGCGTTCAGGTCGCAGTCACCCCAGGAGGCGTGTGTTCGAATCCCACCTCAGACAGAGCCCATTGAAAGTACCAAGCAAGAAAAAAGCAAACACAGTCAAGAGCGCATTACCAGGTGCCAGGATGGCAGAGCGGTCTAAGGCGTTGCGTTCAGGTCGCAGTAACCCCAGGAGGCGTGGGTTCGAATCCCACCTCAGACAGAGCCCATTGAAAGTACCAAGCAATAACAAAGCAAACACAGTCAAGAGAGCATTACCAGTTGCCAGGATGGCAGAGCGGTCTTAGGCGTTGCGTTCAGGTCGCAGTCTCCCCAGGAGGCGTGGGTTCGAATCCCGCCTCTGACAGAGCCCATTGAACGTACCAAGCAAGAAAAAAGCAAACACAGTCAAGAGAGCATTACCAGCTGCCAGGATGGCAGAGCGGTCTACGGCCTTGTGTTCAGGGCGCAGTCTCCCCAGGAGGCGTGGGTTCGAATCCCGCCTCTGACAGAGCCCATTGAAAGTACCAAGCAAGAAAAAAGCAAACACAGTCAAGAGAGCATTACCAGTTGCCAGGATGGCAGTGCGTTCTAAGGCGTTGCGTTCAGTTCGCAGTCTCCCCAGGAGGCGTGGGTTCTCTGACAGAGCCCATTGAACGTACCAATCAAGAAAAAAGCAAACACAGTCAAGAGAGCATTACCAGCTGCCAGGATGGCAGAGCGGTCTAAGGCGTTGCGTTCAGGTCGCAGTCTCCCCAGGAGGCGTGGGTTCGAATCCCGCCTCTGACAGAGCCCATTGAAAGTACCAAGCAAGAACAAAGCAAACACAGTCAAGAGAGCATTACCAGTTGCCAGGATGGCAGAGCGGTCTTAGGCGTTGCGTTCAGGTCGCAGTCTCCCCAGGAGGCGTGGGTTCGAATCCCGCCTCTGACAGAGCCCATTGAACGTACCAAGCAAGAAAAAAGCAAACACAGTCAAGAGAGCATTACCAGCTGCCAGGATGGCAGAGCGGTCTACGGCCTTGTGTTCAGGGCGCAGTCTCCCCAGGAGGCGTGGGTTCGAATCCCGCTTCAGACAGAGCCCATTGAAAGTACCAGCAAGAACAAAGCAAACACATTCAAGAGAGCATTACCAGGTGCCAGGATGGCAGAGTGGTCAAAGACGCTGCGTTCAGGTCGCAGTCTCCCCAGGAGGTGTGGGTTCGAATCCCGCCTCAGACATTGCCCATTGAAAGTACCAAGCAAGAACAAAGCAAACACATTCAAGAGAGCATTACCAGCTGCCAGGATGGCAGAGCGGTCTAAGGCGTTGCGTTCAGGTCGCAGTCTCCCCAGGAGGCGTGGGTTCGAATCCCGCCTCAGACAGTGCCCATTGAAAGTACCAAGCAATAATAAAGCAAACACAGTCAAGAGAGCATTACCAGTTGCCAGGATGGCAGAGCGGTCTAAGGCGTTGCGTTCAGGTCGCAGTCTCCCCAGGAGGCGTGGGTTCCAACCCCACCTCAGACAGTGCCCATTGAAAGTACCAAGCAAGAACAAAGCAAACACAGTCAAGAGAGCATTACCAGATGCCAGGATGGCAGAGCGGTCTAAGGCGTTGCGTTCAGGTCGCAGTCTCCCCAGGTGGCGTGGGTTCGAATCCCAAGAACAAAGCAAACACATTCAAGAGAGCATTACCAGATGCCAGGATGGCAGAGTGGTCTAAGGCGTTGCGTTCAGGTCGCAGTCTCCCCAGGAGGCGTGGGTTCGAATCCCGCCTCAGACAGTGCCCATTGAAAGTACCAAGCAAGAACAAAGCAAACACATTCAAGAGAGCATTACCAGATGCCAGGATGGCAGAGCGGTCAAAGGCGTTGCGTTCAGGTCGCAGTCTCCCCAGGAGGCGTGGATTCGAATCCCGCCTCAGACAGTGCCCATTGAAAGTACCAAGCAAGAACAAAGCAAACACAGTCAAAGAGAGGTACCAGTTGCCAGGATGGCTGAGCGGTCTAAGGCGTTGCGTTCAGGTCGCAGTAACCCCAGGAGGCGTGGGTTCGAATCCCACCTCAGACAGTGCCCATTGAAAGTACCAAGCAAGAACAAAGCAAACACATTCAAAAGAGCATTACCAGATGCCAGGATGGCAGAGTGGTCTAAGGCGTTGCGTTCAGGTCGCAGTCTCCCCAGGAGGCGTGGGTTCGAATCCCGCCTCAGACAGAGCCCATTGAAAGTACCAAGCAAGAACAAAGTAAACACAGTCAAGAGAGAGGTACCAGTTGCCAGGATGGCAGAGTTGTCTAAGGCGTTGCGTTCAGGTCGCAGTAACCCCAGGAGGCGTGGGTTCGAATCCCACCTCAGACAGAGCCCATTGATAGTACCAAGCAAGAAAAAAGCAAACACAGTCAAGAGAGAATTACCAGTTGCCAGGATGGCAGAGCGGTCTAAGGCGTTGCGTTCAGGTCGCAGTCTCCCCAGGAGGCGTGGGTTCGAATCCCACCTCAGACAGAGCCCATTGAAAGTACCAAGCAATAACAAAGCAAACACAGTCAAGAGAGCATTACCAGTTGCCAGGATGGCAGAGCGGTCTAAGGCGTTGCGTTCAGGTCGCAGTCTCCCCAGGAGGCGTGGGTTCGAATCCCACCTCAGACAGAGCCCATTGAAAGTACCAAGCAATAACAAAGCAAACACAGTCAAGAGAGCATTACCAGGTGCCAGGATGGCAGTGCGTTCTAAGGCGTTGCGTTCAGGTCGCAGTCACCCCAGGAGGCGTGTGTTCGAATCCCACCTCAGACAGAGCCCATTGAAAGTACCAAGCAAGAAAAAAGCAAACACAGTCAAGAGCGCATTACCAGGTGCCAGGATGGCAGAGCGGTCTAAGGCATTGCGTTCAGGTCGCAGTCACCCCAGGAGGCGTGGGTTCGAATCCCACCTCAGACAGAGCCCATTGAAAATACCAAGCAAGAACAAAGCAAACACATTCAAGAGAGCATTACCAGATGCCAGGATGGCAGAGCGGTCTAAGGCGTTGCGTTCAGGTCGCAGTCTCCCCAGGAGGCGTGGGTTCGAATCCCACCTCAGACTGTGCCCATTGAAAGTACCAAGCAAGAACAAAGCAAACACATTCAAGAGAGCATTACCAGATGCCAGGATGGCAGAGCGGTCAAAGGCGTTGCGTTCAGGTCGCAGTCTCCCCAGGAGGCGTGGGTTCGAATCCCGCCTCAGACAGAGCCCATTGAAAGTACCAAGCAAGAACAAAGCAAACACAGTCAAGAGAGAGGTACCAGTTGCCAGGATGGCTGAGCGGTCTAAGGCGTTGCGTTCAGGTCGCAGTAACCCCAGGAGGCGTGGGTTCGAATCCCACCTCAGACAGAGCCCATTGATAGTACCAAGCAAGAACAAAGCAAAAACAGTCAAGAGAGAATTACCAGTTGCCAGGATGGCAGAGTGGTCTAAGGCGTTGCGTTAAGGTCGCAGTCTCCCCAGGAGGCGTGGGTTCGAATCCCGCCTCTGACAGAGCCCATTGAAAGTACCAAGCAAGAACAAAGCAAACACAGTCAAGAGAGAATTACCAGTTGCCAGGATGGCATAGCGGTCTAAGGCGTTGCGTTCAGGTCGCAGTCTCCCCAGGAGTCGTGGGTTCGAATCCCGCCTCTGACAGAGCCCATTGAACGTACCAAGCAAGAAAAAAGCAAACACAGTCAAGAGAGCATTACCAGTTGCCAGGATGGCAGAGCGGTCTACGGCGTTGCGTTCAGGTCGCAGTCACCCCAGGAGGCGTGGGTTCGAATCCCACCTCAGACAGAGCCTATTGAAAGTACCAAGCAATAAAAAAGCAAACAAAGTCAAGAGAGCATTACCAGTTGCCAGGATGGCAGAGCGGTCTAAAGCGTTGCGTTCAGGTCGCAGTCTCCCCAGGAGCCGTGGGTTCGAATCCCACCTCAGACAGAGCCCATTGAAAGTACCAAGCAATAACAAAGCAAACACAGTCAAGAGAGAATTACCAGTTGCCAGGATGGCAGAGAGGTCTAAGGCGTTGCGTTCAGGTCGCAGTAACCCCAGGAGGCGTGGGTTTGAATCCCACCTCAGACAGAGCCCATTGAAAGTACCAAGCAATAACAAAGCAAACACAGTCAAGAGAGCATTACCAGATGCCAGGATGGCAGAGCGGTCAAAGGCGTTGCGTTCAGGTCGCAGTCTCCCCAGGAGGCGTGGATTCGAATCCCGCCTCAGACAGTGCCCATTGAAAGTACCAAGCAAGAACAAAGCAAACACAGTCAAAGAGAGGTACCAGTTGCCAGGATGGCTGAGCGGTCTAAGGCGTTGCGTTCAGGTCGCAGTAACCCCAGGAGGCGTGGGTTCGAATCCCACCTCAGACAGTGCCCATTGAAAGTACCAAGCAAGAACAAAGCAAACACATTCAAAAGAGCATTACCAGATGCCAGGATGGCAGAGTGGTCTAAGGCGTTGCGTTCAGGTCGCAGTCTCCCCAGGAGGCGTGGGTTCGAATCCCGCCTCAGACAGAGCCCATTGAAAGTACCAAGCAAGAACAAAGTAAACACAGTCAAGAGAGAGGTACCAGTTGCCAGGATGGCAGAGTTGTCTAAGGCGTTGCGTTCAGGTCGCAGTAACCCCAGGAGGCGTGGGTTCGAATCCCACCTCAGACAGAGCCCATTGATAGTACCAAGCAAGAAAAAAGCAAACACAGTCAAGAGAGAATTACCAGTTGCCAGGATGGCAGAGCGGTCTAAGGCGTTGCGTTCAGGTCGCAGTCTCCCCAGGAGGCGTGGGTTCGAATCCCACCTCAGACAGAGCCCATTGAAAGTACCAAGCAATAACAAAGCAAACACAGTCAAGAGAGCATTACCAGTTGCCAGGATGGCAGAGCGGTCTAAGGCGTTGCGTTCAGGTCGCAGTCTCCCCAGGAGGCGTGGGTTCGAATCCCACCTCAGACAGAGCCCATTGAAAGTACCAAGCAATAACAAAGCAAACACAGTCAAGAGAGCATTACCAGGTGCCAGGATGGCAGTGCGTTCTAAGGCGTTGCGTTCAGGTCGCAGTCACCCCAGGAGGCGTGTGTTCGAATCCCACCTCAGACAGAGCCCATTGAAAGTACCAAGCAAGAAAAAAGCAAACACAGTCAAGAGCGCATTACCAGGTGCCAGGATGGCAGAGCGGTCTAAGGCATTGCGTTCAGGTCGCAGTCACCCCAGGAGGCGTGGGTTCGAATCCCACCTCAGACAGAGCCCATTGAAAATACCAAGCAAGAACAAAGCAAACACATTCAAGAGAGCATTACCAGATGCCAGGATGGCAGAGCGGTCAAAGGCGTTGCGTTCAGGTCGCAGTCTCCCCAGGAGGCGTGGGTTCGAATCCCGCCTCAGACAGAGCCCATTGAAAGTACCAAGCAAGAACAAAGCAAACACAGTCAAGAGAGAGGTACCAGTTGCCAGGATGGCTGAGCGGTCTAAGGCGTTGCGTTCAGGTCGCAGTAACCCCAGGAGGCGTGGGTTCGAATCCCACCTCAGACAGAGCCCATTGATAGTACCAAGCAAGAACAAAGCAAAAACAGTCAAGAGAGAATTACCAGTTGCCAGGATGGCAGAGTGGTCTAAGGCGTTGCGTTAAGGTCGCAGTCTCCCCAGGAGGCGTGGGTTCGAATCCCGCCTCTGACAGAGCCCATTGAAAGTACCAAGCAAGAACAAAGCAAACACAGTCAAGAGAGAATTACCAGTTGCCAGGATGGCATAGCGGTCTAAGGCGTTGCGTTCAGGTCGCAGTCTCCCCAGGAGTCGTGGGTTCGAATCCCGCCTCTGACAGAGCCCATTGAACGTACCAAGCAAGAAAAAAGCAAACACAGTCAAGAGAGCATTACCAGTTGCCAGGATGGCAGAGCGGTCTACGGCGTTGCGTTCAGGTCGCAGTCACCCCAGGAGGCGTGGGTTCGAATCCCACCTCAGACAGAGCCTATTGAAAGTACCAAGCAATAAAAAAGCAAACAAAGTCAAGAGAGCATTACCAGTTGCCAGGATGGCAGAGCGGTCTAAAGCGTTGCGTTCAGGTCGCAGTCTCCCCAGGAGCCGTGGGTTCGAATCCCACCTCAGACAGAGCCCATTGAAAGTACCAAGCAATAACAAAGCAAACACAGTCAAGAGAGAATTACCAGTTGCCAGGATGGCAGAGAGGTCTAAGGCGTTGCGTTCAGGTCGCAGTAACCCCAGGAGGCGTGGGTTTGAATCCCACCTCAGACAGAGCCCATTGAAAGTACCAAGCAATAACAAAGCAAACACAGTCAAGAGAGCATTACCAGTTGCCAGGATGGCAGTGCGTTCTAAGGCGTTGCGTTCAGGTCGCAGTCTCCCCAGGAGGCGTGGGTTCTCTGACAGAGCCCATTGAACGTACCAAGCAAGAAAAAAGCAAACACAGTCAAGAGAGCATTACCAGCTGCCAGGATGGCAGAGCGGTCTAAGGCGTTGCGTTCAGGTCGCAGTCTCCCCAGGAGGCGTGGGTTCGAATCCCGCCTCTGACAGAGCCCATTGAAAGTACCAAGCAAGAACAAAGCAAACACAGTCAAGAGAGCATTACCAGTTGCCAGGATGGCAGAGCGGTCTTAGGCGTTGCGTTCAGGTCGCAGTCTCCCCAGGAGGCGTGGGTTCGAATCCCGCCTCTGACAGAGCCCATTGAACGTACCAAGCAAGAAAAAAGCAAACACAGTCAAGAGAGCATTACCAGCTGCCAGGATGGCAGAGCGGTCTACGGCGTTGCGTTCAGGTCGCAGTCACCCCAGGAGGCGTGGGTTCGAATCCCACCTCAGACAGAGCCTATTGAAAGTACCAAGCAATAAAAAAGCAAACACTGTCAAGAGAGAATTACCAGTTGCCAGGATGGCAGAGCGGTCTAAGGCGTTGCGTTCAGGTCGCAGTAACCCCAGGAGGCGTGGGTTCGAATCCCACCTCAGACAGAGCCCATTGAAAGTACCAAGCAATAACAAAGCAAACACAGTCAAGAGAGCATTACCAGTTGCCAGGATGGCAGTGCGTTATAAGGCGTTGCGTTCAGTTCGCAGTCTCCCCAGGAGGCGTGGGTTCTCTGACAGAGCCCATTGAACGTACCAAGCAAGAAAAAAGCAAACACAGTCAAGAGAGCATTACCAGCTGCCAGGATGGCAGAGCGGTCTAAGGCGTTGCGTTCAGGTCGCAGTCTCCCCAGGAGGCGTGGGTTCGAATCCCGCCTCTGATAGAGCCCATTGAAAGTACCAAGCAAGAACAAAGCAAACACAGTCAAGAGAGCATTACCAGTTGCCAGGATGGCAGAGCGGTCTTAGGCGTTGCGTTCAGGTCGCAGTCTCCCCAGGAGGCGTGGGTTCGAATCCCGCCTCTGACAGAGCCCATTGAACGTACCAAGCAAGAAAAAAGCAAACACAGTCAAGAGAGCATTACCAGCTGCCAGGATGGCAGAGCGGTCTACGGCCTTGTGTTCAGGGCGCAGTCTCCCCAGGAGGCGTGGGTTCGAATCCCGCTTCAGACAGAGCCCATTGAAAGTACCAGCAAGAACAAAGCAAACACATTCAAGAGAGCATTACCAGGTGCCAGGATGGCAGAGTGGTCAAAGACGCTGCGTTCAGGTCGCAGTCTCCCCAGGAGGTGTGGGTTCGAATCCCGCCTCAGACATTGCCCATTGAAAGTACCAAGCAAGAACAAAGCAAACACATTCAAGAGAGCATTACCAGCTGCCAGGATGGCAGAGCGGTCTAAGGCGTTGCGTTCAGGTCGCAGTCTCCCCAGGAGGCGTGGGTTCGAATCCCGCCTCAGACAGTGCCCATTGAAAGTACCAAGCAATAATAAAGCAAACACAGTCAAGAGAGCATTACCAGTTGCCAGGATGGCAGAGCGGTCTAAGGCGTTGCGTTCAGGTCGCAGTCTCCCCAGGAGGCGTGGGTTCCAACCCCACCTCAGACAGTGCCCATTGAAAGTACCAAGCAAGAACAAAGCAAACACAGTCAAGAGAGCATTACCAGATGCCAGGATGGCAGAGCGGTCTAAGGCGTTGCGTTCAGGTCGCAGTCTCCCCAGGTGGCGTGGGTTCGAATCCCAAGAACAAAGCAAACACATTCAAGAGAGCATTACCAGATGCCAGGATGGCAGAGTGGTCTAAGGCGTTGCGTTCAGGTCGCAGTCTCCCCAGGAGGCGTGGGTTCGAATCCCGCCTCAGACAGTGCCCATTGAAAGTACCAAGCAAGAACAAAGCAAACACATTCAAGAGAGCATTACCAGATGCCAGGACGGCAGAGCGGTCAAAGGCGTTGCGTTCAGGTCGCAGTCTCCCCAGGAGGCGTGGATTCGAATCCCGCCTCAGACAGTGCCCATTGAAAGTACCAAGCAAGAACAAAGCAAACACAGTCAAAGAGAGGTACCAGTTGCCAGGATGGCTGAGCGGTCTAAGGCGTTGCGTTCAGGTCGCAGTAACCCCAGGAGGCGTGGGTTCGAATCCCACCTCAGACAGTGCCCATTGAAAGTACCAAGCAAGAACAAAGCAAACACATTCAAAAGAGCATTACCAGATGCCAGGATGGCAGAGTGGTCTAAGGCGTTGCGTTCAGGTCGCAGTCTCCCCAGGAGGCGTGGGTTCGAATCCCGCCTCAGACAGAGCCCATTGAAAGTACCAAGCAAGAACAAAGTAAACACAGTCAAGAGAGAGGTACCAGTTGCCAGGATGGCAGAGTTGTCTAAGGCGTTGCGTTCAGGTCGCAGTAACCCCAGGAGGCGTGGGTTCGAATCCCACCTCAGACAGAGCCCATTGATAGTACCAAGCAAGAAAAAAGCAAACACAGTCAAGAGAGAATTACCAGTTGCCAGGATGGCAGAGTGGTCTAAGGCGTTGCGTTCAGGTCGCAGTCTCCCCAGGAGGCGTGGGTTCGAATCCCGCCTCTGACAGAGCCCATTGAAAGTACCAAGCAAGAACAAAGCAAACACAGTCAAGAGAGAATTACCAGTTGCCAGGATGGCATAGCGGTCTAAGGCGTTGCGTTCAGGTCGCAGTCTCCCCAGGAGTCGTGGGTTCGAATCCCGCCTCTGACAGAGCCCATTGAACGTACCAAGCAAGAAAAAAGCAAACACAGTCAAGAGAGCATTACCAGCTGCCAGGATGGCAGAGCGGTCTACGGCCTTGTGTTCAGGGCGCAGTCTCCCCAGGAGGCGTGGGTTCGAATCCCGCTTCAGACAGAGCCCATTGAAAGTACCAGCAAGAACAAAGCAAACACATTCAAGAGAGCATTACCAGGTGCCAGGATGGCAGAGTGGTCAAAGACGCTGCGTTCAGGTCGCAGTCTCCCCAGGAGGTGTGGGTTCGAATCCCGCCTCAGACATTGCCCATTGAAAGTACCAAGCAAGAACAAAGCAAACACATTCAAGAGAGCATTACCAGCTGCCAGGATGGCAGAGCGGTCTAAGGCGTTGCGTTCAGGTCGCAGTCTCCCCAGGAGGCGTGGGTTCGAATCCCGCCTCAGACAGTGCCCATTGAAAGTACCAAGCAATAATAAAGCAAACACAGTCAAGAGAGCATTACCAGTTGCCAGGATGGCAGAGCGGTCTAAGGCGTTGCGTTCAGGTCGCAGTCTCCCCAGGAGGCGTGGGTTCCAACCCCACCTCAGACAGTGCCCATTGAAAGTACCAAGCAAGAACAAAGCAAACACAGTCAAGAGAGCATTACCAGATGCCAGGATGGCAGAGCGGTCTAAGGCGTTGCGTTCAGGTCGCAGTCTCCCCAGGTGGGGTGGGTTCGAATCCCAAGAACAAAGCAAACACATTCAAGAGAGCATTACCAGATGCCAGGATGGCAGAGTGGTCTAAGGCGTTGCGTTCAGGTCGCAGTCTCCCCAGGAGGCGTGGGTTCGAATCCCGCCTCAGTCAGTGCCCATTGAAAGTACCAAGCAAGAACAAAGCAAACACATTCAAGAGAGCATTACCAGATGCCAGGATGGCAGAGCGGTCAAAGGCGTTGCGTTAAGGTCGCAGTCTCCCCAGGAGGCGTGGATTCGAATCCCGCCTCAGACAGTGCCCATTGAAAGTACCAAGCAAGAACAAAGCAAACACAGTCAAAGAGAGGTACCAGTTGCCAGGATGGCTGAGCGGTCTAAGGCGTTGCGTTCAGGTCGCAGTAACCCCAGGAGGCGTGGGTTCGAATCCCACCTCAGACAGTGCCCATTGAAAGTACCAAGCAAGAACAAAGCAAACACATTCAAAAGAGCATTACCAGATGCCAGGATGGCAGAGTGGTCTAAGGCGTTGCGTTCAGGTCGCAGTCTCCCCAGGAGGCGTGGGTTCGAATCCCGCCTCAGACAGAGCCCATTGAAAGTACCAAGCAAGAACAAAGTAAACACAGTCAAGAGAGAGGTACCAGTTGCCAGGATGGCAGAGTTGTCTAAGGCGTTGCGTTCAGGTCGCAGTAACCCCAGGAGGCGTGGGTTCGAATCCCACCTCAGACAGAGCCCATTGATAGTACCAAGCAAGAAAAAAGCAAACACAGTCAAGAGAGAATTACCAGTTGCCAGGATGGCAGAGTGGTCTAAGGCGTTGCGTTCAGGTCGCAGTCTCCCCAGGAGGCGTGGGTTCGAATCCCACCTCAGACAGAGCCCATTGAAAGTACCAAGCAATAACAAAGCAAACACAGTCAAGAGAGCATTACCAGGTGCCAGGATGGCAGTGCGTTCTAAGGCGTTGCGTTCAGGTCGCAGTCACCCCAGGAGGCGTGTGTTCGAATCCCACCTCAGACAGAGCCCATTGAAAGTACCAAGCAAGAAAAAAGCAAACACAGTCAAGAGCGCATTACCAGGTGCCAGGATGGCAGAGCGGTCTAAGGCATTGCGTTCAGGTCGCAGTCACCCCAGGAGGCGTGGGTTCGAATCCCACCTCAGACAGAGCCCATTGAAAATACCAAGCAAGAACAAAGCAAACACATTCAAGAGAGCATTACCAGATGCCAGGATGGCAGAGCGGTCAAAGGCGTTGCGTTCAGGTCGCAGTCTCCCCAGGAGGCGTGGGTTCGAATCCCGCCTCAGACAGAGCCCATTGAAAGTACCAAGCAAGAACAAAGCAAACACAGTCAAGAGAGAGGTACCAGTTGCCAGGATGGCTGAGCGGTCTAAGGCGTTGCGTTCAGGTCGCAGTAACCCCAGGAGGCGTGGGTTCGAATCCCACCTCAGACAGAGCCCATTGATAGTACCAAGCAAGAACAAAGCAAAAACAGTCAAGAGAGAATTACCAGTTGCCAGGATGGCAGAGTGGTCTAAGGCGTTGCGTTAAGGTCGCAGTCTCCCCAGGAGGCGTGGGTTCGAATCCCGCCTCTGACAGAGCCCATTGAAAGTACCAAGCAAGAACAAAGCAAACACAGTCAAGAGAGAATTACCAGTTGCCAGGATGGCATAGCGGTCTAAGGCGTTGCGTTCAGGTCGCAGTCTCCCCAGGAGTCGTGGGTTCGAATCCCGCCTCTGACAGAGCCCATTGAACGTACCAAGCAAGAAAAAAGCAAACACAGTCAAGAGAGCATTACCAGTTGCCAGGATGGCAGAGCGGTCTACGGCGTTGCGTTCAGGTCGCAGTCACCCCAGGAGGCGTGGGTTCGAATCCCACCTCAGACAGAGCCTATTGAAAGTACCAAGCAATAAAAAAGCAAACAAAGTCAAGAGAGCATTACCAGTTGCCAGGATGGCAGAGCGGTCTAAAGCGTTGCGTTCAGGTCGCAGTCTCCCCAGGAGCCGTGGGTTCGAATCCCACCTCAGACAGAGCCCATTGAAAGTACCAAGCAATAACAAAGCAAACACAGTCAAGAGAGAATTACCAGTTGCCAGGATGGCAGAGAGGTCTAAGGCGTTGCGTTCAGGTCGCAGTAACCCCAGGAGGCGTGGGTTTGAATCCCACCTCAGACAGAGCCCATTGAAAGTACCAAGCAATAACAAAGCAAACACAGTCAAGAGAGCATTACCAGTTGCCAGGATGGCAGTGCGTTCTAAGGCGTTGCGTTCAGGTCGCAGTCTCCCCAGGAGGCGTGGGTTCTCTGACAGAGCCCATTGAACGTACCAAGCAAGAAAAAAGCAAACACAGTCAAGAGAGCATTACCAGCTGCCAGGATGGCAGAGCGGTCTAAGGCGTTGCGTTCAGGTCGCAGTCTCCCCAGGAGGCGTGGGTTCGAATCCCGCCTCTGACAGAGCCCATTGAAAGTACCAAGCAAGAACAAAGCAAACACAGTCAAGAGAGCATTACCAGTTGCCAGGATGGCAGAGCGGTCTTAGGCGTTGCGTTCAGGTCGCAGTCTCCCCAGGAGGCGTGGGTTCGAATCCCGCCTCTGACAGAGCCCATTGAACGTACCAAGCAAGAAAAAAGCAAACACAGTCAAGAGAGCATTACCAGCTGCCAGGATGGCAGAGCGGTCTACGGCGTTGCGTTCAGGTCGCAGTCACCCCAGGAGGCGTGGGTTCGAATCCCACCTCAGACAGAGCCTATTGAAAGTACCAAGCAATAAAAAAGCAAACACAGTCAAGAGAGAATTACCAGTTGCCAGGATGGCAGAGCGGTCTAAGGCGTTGCGTTCAGGTCGCAGTAACCCCAGGAGGCGTGGGTTCGAATCCCACCTCAGACAGAGCCCATTGAAAGTACCAAGCAATAACAAAGCAAACACAGTCAAGAGAGCATTACCAGTTGCCAGGATGGCAGTGCGTTCTAAGGCGTTGCGTTCAGTTCGCAGTCTCCCCAGGAGGCGTGGGTTCTCTGACAGAGCCCATTGAACGTACCAAGCAAGAAAAAAGCAAACACAGTCAAGAGAGCATTACCAGCTGCCAGGATGGCAGAGCGGTCTAAGGCGTTGCGTTCAGGTCGCAGTCTCCCCAGGAGGCGTGGGTTCGAATCCCGCCTCTGACAGAGCCCATTGAAAGTACCAAGCAAGAACAAAGCAAACACAGTCAAGAGAGCATTACCAGTTGCCAGGATGGCAGAGCGGTCTTAGGCGTTGCGTTCAGGTCGCAGTCTCCCCAGGAGGCGTGGGTTCGAATCCCGCCTCTGACAGAGCCCATTGAACGTACCAAGCAAGAAAAAAGCAAACACAGTCAAGAGAGCATTACCAGCTGCCAGGATGGCAGAGCGGTCTACGGCCTTGTGTTCAGGGCGCAGTCTCCCCAGGAGGCGTGGGTTCGAATCCCGCTTCAGACAGAGCCCATTGAAAGTACCAGCAAGAACAAAGCAAACACATTCAAGAGAGCATTACCAGGTGCCAGGATGGCAGAGTGGTCAAAGACGCTGCGTTCAGGTCGCAGTCTCCCCAGGAGGTGTGGGTTCGAATCCCGCCTCAGACATTGCCCATTGAAAGTACCAAGCAAGAACAAAGCAAACACATTCAAGAGAGCATTACCAGCTGCCAGGATGGCAGAGCGGTCTAAGGCGTTGCGTTCAGGTCGCAGTCTCCCCAGGAGGCGTGGGTTCGAATCCCGCCTCAGACAGTGCCCATTGAAAGTACCAAGCAATAATAAAGCAAACACAGTCAAGAGAGCATTACCAGTTGCCAGGATGGCAGAGCGGTCTAAGGCGTTGCGTTCAGGTCGCAGTCTCCCCAGGAGGCGTGGGTTCCAACCCCACCTCAGACAGTGCCCATTGAAAGTACCAAGCAAGAACAAAGCAAACACAGTCAAGAGAGCATTACCAGATGCCAGGATGGCAGAGCGGTCTAAGGCGTTGCGTTCAGGTCGCAGTCTCCCCAGGTGGCGTGGGTTCGAATCCCAAGAACAAAGCAAACACATTCAAGAGAGCATTACCAGATGCCAGGATGGCAGAGTGGTCTAAGGCGTTGCGTTCAGGTCGCAGTCTCCCCAGGAGGCGTGGGTTCGAATCCCGCCTCAGACAGTGCCCATTGAAAGTACCAAGCAAGAACAAAGCAAACACATTCAAGAGAGCATTACCAGATGCCAGGACGGCAGAGCGGTCAAAGGCGTTGCGTTCAGGTCGCAGTCTCCCCAGGAGGCGTGGATTCGAATCCCGCCTCAGACAGTGCCCATTGAAAGTACCAAGCAAGAACAAAGCAAACACAGTCAAAGAGAGGTACCAGTTGCCAGGATGGCTGAGCGGTCTAAGGCGTTGCGTTCAGGTCGCAGTAACCCCAGGAGGCGTGGGTTCGAATCCCACCTCAGACAGTGCCCATTGAAAGTACCAAGCAAGAACAAAGCAAACACATTCAAAAGAGCATTACCAGATGCCAGGATGGCAGAGTGGTCTAAGGCGTTGCGTTCAGGTCGCAGTCTCCCCAGGAGGCGTGGGTTCGAATCCCGCCTCAGACAGAGCCCATTGAAAGTACCAAGCAAGAACAAAGTAAACACAGTCAAGAGAGAGGTACCAGTTGCCAGGATGGCAGAGTTGTCTAAGGCGTTGCGTTCAGGTCGCAGTAACCCCAGGAGGCGTGGGTTCGAATCCCACCTCAGACAGAGCCCATTGATAGTACCAAGCAAGAAAAAAGCAAACACAGTCAAGAGAGAATTACCAGTTGCCAGGATGGCAGAGTGGTCTAAGGCGTTGCGTTCAGGTCGCAGTCTCCCCAGGAGGCGTGGGTTCGAATCCCGCCTCTGACAGAGCCCATTGAAAGTACCAAGCAAGAACAAAGCAAACACAGTCAAGAGAGAATTACCAGTTGCCAGGATGGCATAGCGGTCTAAGGCGTTGCGTTCAGGTCGCAGTCTCCCCAGGAGTCGTGGGTTCGAATCCCGCCTCTGACAGAGCCCATTGAACGTACCAAGCAAGAAAAAAGCAAACACAGTCAAGAGAGCATTACCAGCTGCCAGGATGGCAGAGCGGTCTACGGCCTTGTGTTCAGGGCGCAGTCTCCCCAGGAGGCGTGGGTTCGAATCCCGCTTCAGACAGAGCCCATTGAAAGTACCAGCAAGAACAAAGCAAACACATTCAAGAGAGCATTACCAGGTGCCAGGATGGCAGAGTGGTCAAAGACGCTGCGTTCAGGTCGCAGTCTCCCCAGGAGGTGTGGGTTCGAATCCCGCCTCAGACATTGCCCATTGAAAGTACCAAGCAAGAACAAAGCAAACACATTCAAGAGAGCATTACCAGCTGCCAGGATGGCAGAGCGGTCTAAGGCGTTGCGTTCAGGTCGCAGTCTCCCCAGGAGGCGTGGGTTCGAATCCCGCCTCAGACAGTGCCCATTGAAAGTACCAAGCAATAATAAAGCAAACACAGTCAAGAGAGCATTACCAGTTGCCAGGATGGCAGAGCGGTCTAAGGCGTTGCGTTCAGGTCGCAGTCTCCCCAGGAGGCGTGGGTTCCAACCCCACCTCAGACAGTGCCCATTGAAAGTACCAAGCAAGAACAAAGCAAACACAGTCAAGAGAGCATTACCAGATGCCAGGATGGCAGAGCGGTCTAAGGCGTTGCGTTCAGGTCGCAGTCTCCCCAGGTGGGGTGGGTTCGAATCCCAAGAACAAAGCAAACACATTCAAGAGAGCATTACCAGATGCCAGGATGGCAGAGTGGTCTAAGGCGTTGCGTTCAGGTCGCAGTCTCCCCAGGAGGCGTGGGTTCGAATCCCGCCTCAGACAGTGCCCATTGAAAGTACCAAGCAAGAACAAAGCAAACACATTCAAGAGAGCATTACCAGATGCCAGGATGGCAGAGCGGTCAAAGGCGTTGCGTTCAGGTCGCAGTCTCCCCAGGAGGCGTGGATTCGAATCCCGCCTCAGACAGTGCCCATTGAAAGTACCAAGCAAGAACAAAGCAAACACAGTCAAAGAGAGGTACCAGTTGCCAGGATGGCTGAGCGGTCTAAGGCGTTGCGTTCAGGTCGCAGTAACCCCAGGAGGCGTGGGTTCGAATCCCACCTCAGACAGTGCCCATTGAAAGTACCAAGCAAGAACAAAGCAAACACATTCAAAAGAGCATTACCAGATGCCAGGATGGCAGAGTGGTCTAAGGCGTTGCGTTCAGGTCGCAGTCTCCCCAGGAGGCGTGGGTTCGAATCCCGCCTCAGACAGAGCCCATTGAAAGTACCAAGCAAGAACAAAGTAAACACAGTCAAGAGAGAGGTACCAGTTGCCAGGATGGCAGAGTTGTCTAAGGCGTTGCGTTCAGGTCGCAGTAACCCCAGGAGGCGTGGGTTCGAATCCCACCTCAGACAGAGCCCATTGATAGTACCAAGCAAGAAAAAAGCAAACACAGTCAAGAGAGAATTACCAGTTGCCAGGATGGCAGAGTGGTCTAAGGCGTTGCGTTCAGGTCGCAGTCTCCCCAGGAGGCGTGGGTTCGAATCCCGCCTCTGACAGAGCCCATTGAAAGTACCAAGCAAGAACAAAGCAAACACAGTCAAGAGAGAATTACCAGTTGCCAGGATGGCAGAGCGGTCTAAGGCGTTGCGTTCAGGTCGCAGTCTCCCCAGGAGTCGTGGGTTCGAATCCCGCCTCTGACAGAGCCCATTGAACGTACCAAGCAAGAAAAAAGCAAACACAGTCAAGAGAGCATTACCAGTTGCCAGGATGGCAGAGCGGTCTAAAGCGTTGCGTTCAGGTCGCAGTCTCCCCAGGAGGCGTGGGTTCGAATCCCACCTCAGACAGAGCCCATTGAAAGTACCAAGCAATAACAAAGCAAACACAGTCAAGAGAGAATTACCAGTTGCCAGGATGGCAGAGCGGTCTAAGGCGTTGCGTTCAGGTCGCAGTAACCCCAGGAGGCGTGGGTTCGAATCCCACCTCAGAAAGAGCCCATTGAAAGTACCAAGCAATAACAAAGCAAACACAGTCAAGAGAGAAATACCAGTTGCCAGATTGGCAGTGCGTTATAAGGCGTTGCGTTCAGGTCGCAGTCTCCCCAGGAGGCGTGGGTTCTCTGACAGAGCCCATTGAACGTACCAAGCAAGAAAAAAGCAAACACAGTCAAGAGAGCATTACCAGCTGCCAGGATGGCAGAGTGGTCAAAGACGCTGCGTTCAGGTCGCAGTCTCCCCAGGAGGTGTGGGTTCGAATCCCGCCTCAGACATTGCCCATTGAAAGTACCAAGCAAGAACAAAGCAAACACATTCAAGAGAGCATTACCAGCTGCCAGGATGGCAGAGCGGTCTAAGGCGTTGCGTTCAGGTCGCAGTCTCCCCAGGAGGCGTGGGTTCGAATCCCGCCTCAGACAGTGCCCATTGAAAGTACCAAGCAATAATAAAGCAAACACAATCAAGAGAGCATTACCAGTTGCCAGGATGGCAGAGCGGTCTAAGGCGTTGCGTTCAGGTCGCAGTCTCCCCAGGAGGCGTGGGTTCCAACCCCGCCTCAGACATTGCCCATTGAAAGTACCAAGCAAGAACAAAGCAAACACAGTCAAGAGAGCATTACCAGATGCCAGGATGGCAGAGCGGTCTAAGGCGTTGCGTTCAGGTCGCAGTCTCCCCAGGTGGCGTGGGTTCGAATCCCAAGAACAAAGCAAACACATTCAAGAGAGCATTACCAGCTGCCAGGATGGCAGAGCGGTCTAAGGCGTTGCGTTCAGGTCGCAGTCTCCCCAGGAGGCGTGGGTTCGAATCCCGCCTCAGACATTGCCCATTGAAAGTACCAAGCAAGAAAAAGCAAACAATGTCAAGAGATCATTACCAGTTGCCAGGATGGCAGAGCGGTCTAAGGCGTTGTGTTCAGGGCGCAGTCTCCCCAGGAGGCGTGGGTTCGAATCCCGCTTCAGACAGAGCCCATTGAAAGTACCAGCAAGAACAAAGCAAACACATTCAAGAGAGCATTACCAGGTGCCAGGATGGCAGAGTGGTCAAAGAGGCTGCGTTCAGGTCGCAGTCTCCCCAGGAGGCGTGGGTTTGAATCCCGCCTCCGACAGAGCCCATTGAAAGTACCAAGCAAGAACAAAGCTAACACAGTCAAGAGAGCATTACCAGCTGCCAGGATGGCAGAGCGGTCTAAGGCGTTGCGTTCAGGTCGCAGTCTCCCCAGGAGGCGTGGGTTCGAATCCCGCCTCAGACATTGCCCATTGAAAGTACCAAGCAAGAACAAAGCAAACACATTCAAGAGAGCATTACCAGCTGCCAGGATGGCAGAGCGGTCTAAGGCATTGCGTTCAGATCGCAGTCTCCCCAGGAGGCGTGGGTTCGAATCCCGCCTCAGACAGTGCCCATTGAAAGTACCAAGCAATAATAAAGCAAACACAGTCAAGAGAGCATTACCAGTTGCCAGGATGGCAGAGCGGTCTAAGGCGTTGCGTTCAGGTCGCAGTCTCCCCAGGAGGCGTGGGTTCGAACCCCACCTCAGACAGTGCCCATTGAAAGTACCAAGCAAGAACAAAGCAAACACAGACAAGAGAGCATTACCAGATGCCAGGATGGCAGAGCGGTCTAAGGCGTTGCGTTCAGGTCGCAGTCTCCCCAGGAGGCGTGGGTTCGAATCCCAAGAACAAAGCAAACACATTCAAGAGAGCATTACCAGATGCCAGGATGGCAGAGTGGTCTAAGGCGTTGCGTTCAGGTCGCAGTCTCCCCAGGAGGCGTGGGTTCGAATCCCAAGAACAAAGCAAACACAGTCAAGAGAGAGGTACCAGTTGCCAGGATGGCAGAGTTGTCTAAGGCGTTACGTTCAGGTCGCAGTAACCCCAGGAGGCGTGGGTTCGAATCCCACCTCAGACAGAGCCCATTGATAGTACCAAGCAAGAAAAAAGCAAACACAGTCAAGAGAGAATTACCAGGTGCCAGGATGGTAGAGTGGTCAAAGACGCTGCGTTCAGGTCGCAGTCTCCACAGGAGGCGTGGGTTCGAATCCCGCCTCAGACAGAGCCCATTGAAAGTACCAAGCAAGAACAAAGTAAACACAGTCAAGAGAGAGGTACCAGTTGCCAGGATGGCAGAGTTGTCGAAGGCGTTGCGTTCAGGTCGCAGTAACCCCAGGAGGCGTGGGTTCGAATCCCACCTCAGACAGAGCCCATTGAAAGTACCAAGCAAGAACAATGCAAACACATTCAAGAGAGCATTACCAGATGCCAGGATGGCAGAGCGGTCTAAGGCGTTGCGTTCAGGTCGCAGTCTCCCCAGGAGGCGTGGGTTCGAATCCCACCTCAGACAGTGCCCATTGAAAGTACCAAGCAAGAACAAAGCAAACACAGTCAAGAGAGAAATACCAGTTGCCAGGATGGCAGAGCGGTCTAAGGCGTTGCGTTCAGGTCGCAGTCTCCCCAGGAGGCGTGGGTTCGAATCCCACCTCAGACAGAGCCCATTGATAGTACCAAGCAAGAAAAAAGCAAACACAGTCAAGAGAGAATTACCAGTTGCCAGGATGGCAGAGTGGTCTAAGGCGTTGCGTTCAGGTCGCAGTCTCCCCAGGAGGCGTGGGTTCGAATCCCGCCTCTGACAGAGCCCATTGAAAGTACCAAGCAAGAACAAAGCAAACACAGTCAAGAGAGAATTACCAGTTGCCAGGATGGCATAGCGGTCTAAGGCGTTGCGTTCAGGTCGCAGTCTCCCCAGGAGTCGTGGGTTCGAATCCCGCCTCTGACAGAGCCCATTGAACGTACCAAGCAAGAAAAAAGCAAACACAGTCAAGAGAGCATTACCAGCTGCCAGGATGGCAGAGCGGTCTACGGCCTTGTGTTCAGGGCGCAGTCTCCCCAGGAGGCGTGGGTTCGAATCCCGCTTCAGACAGAGCCCATTGAAAGTACCAGCAAGAACAAAGCAAACACATTCAAGAGAGCATTACCAGGTGCCAGGATGGCAGAGTGGTCAAAGACGCTGCGTTCAGGTCGCAGTCTCCCCAGGAGGTGTGGGTTCGAATCCCGCCTCAGACATTGCCCATTGAAAGTACCAAGCAAGAACAAAGCAAACACATTCAAGAGAGCATTACCAGCTGCCAGGATGGCAGAGCGGTCTAAGGCGTTGCGTTCAGGTCGCAGTCTCCCCAGGAGGCGTGGGTTCGAATCCCGCCTCAGACAGTGCCCATTGAAAGTACCAAGCAATAATAAAGCAAACACAGTCAAGAGAGCATTACCAGTTGCCAGGATGGCAGAGCGGTCTAAGGCGTTGCGTTCAGGTCGCAGTCTCCCCAGGAGGCGTGGGTTCCAACCCCACCTCAGACAGTGCCCATTGAAAGTACCAAGCAAGAACAAAGCAAACACAGTCAAGAGAGCATTACCAGATGCCAGGATGGCAGAGCGGTCTAAGGCGTTGCGTTCAGGTCGCAGTCTCCCCAGGTGGGGTGGGTTCGAATCCCAAGAACAAAGCAAACACATTCAAGAGAGCATTACCAGATGCCAGGATGGCAGAGTGGTCTAAGGCGTTGCGTTCAGGTCGCAGTCTCCCCAGGAGGCGTGGGTTCGAATCCCGCCTCAGACAGTGCCCATTGAAAGTACCAAGCAAGAACAAAGCAAACACATTCAAGAGAGCATTACCAGATGCCAGGATGGCAGAGCGGTCAAAGGCGTTGCGTTCAGGTCGCAGTCTCCCCAGGAGGCGTGGATTCGAATCCCGCCTCAGACAGTGCCCATTGAAAGTACCAAGCAAGAACAAAGCAAACACAGTCAAAGAGAGGTACCAGTTGCCAGGATGGCTGAGCGGTCTAAGGCGTTGCGTTCAGGTCGCAGTAACCCCAGGAGGCGTGGGTTCGAATCCCACCTCAGACAGTGCCCATTGAAAGTACCAAGCAAGAACAAAGCAAACACATTCAAAAGAGCATTACCAGATGCCAGGATGGCAGAGTGGTCTAAGGCGTTGCGTTCAGGTCGCAGTCTCCCCAGGAGGCGTGGGTTCGAATCCCGCCTCAGACAGAGCCCATTGAAAGTACCAAGCAAGAACAAAGTAAACACAGTCAAGAGAGAGGTACCAGTTGCCAGGATGGCAGAGTTGTCTAAGGCGTTGCGTTCAGGTCGCAGTAACCCCAGGAGGCGTGGGTTCGAATCCCACCTCAGACAGAGCCCATTGATAGTACCAAGCAAGAAAAAAGCAAACACAGTCAAGAGAGAATTACCAGTTGCCAGGATGGCAGAGTGGTCTAAGGCGTTGCGTTCAGGTCGCAGTCTCCCCAGGAGGCGTGGGTTCGAATCCCGCCTCTGACAGAGCCCATTGAAAGTACCAAGCAAGAACAAAGCAAACACAGTCAAGAGAGAATTACCAGTTGCCAGGATGGCAGAGCGGTCTAAGGCGTTGCGTTCAGGTCGCAGTCTCCCCAGGAGTCGTGGGTTCGAATCCCGCCTCTGACAGAGCCCATTGAACGTACCAAGCAAGAAAAAAGCAAACACAGTCAAGAGAGCATTACCAGTTGCCAGGATGGCAGAGCGGTCTAAAGCGTTGCGTTCAGGTCGCAGTCTCCCCAGGAGGCGTGGGTTCGAATCCCACCTCAGACAGAGCCCATTGAAAGTACCAAGCAATAACAAAGCAAACACAGTCAAGAGAGAATTACCAGTTGCCAGGATGGCAGAGCGGTCTAAGGCGTTGCGTTCAGGTCGCAGTAACCCCAGGAGGCGTGGGTTCGAATCCCACCTCAGAAAGAGCCCATTGAAAGTACCAAGCAATAACAAAGCAAACACAGTCAAGAGAGAAATACCAGTTGCCAGATTGGCAGTGCGTTATAAGGCGTTGCGTTCAGGTCGCAGTCTCCCCAGGAGGCGTGGGTTCTCTGACAGAGCCCATTGAACGTACCAAGCAAGAAAAAAGCAAACACAGTCAAGAGAGCATTACCAGCTGCCAGGATGGCAGAGTGGTCAAAGACGCTGCGTTCAGGTCGCAGTCTCCCCAGGAGGTGTGGGTTCGAATCCCGCCTCAGACATTGCCCATTGAAAGTACCAAGCAAGAACAAAGCAAACACATTCAAGAGAGCATTACCAGCTGCCAGGATGGCAGAGCGGTCTAAGGCGTTGCGTTCAGGTCGCAGTCTCCCCAGGAGGCGTGGGTTCGAATCCCGCCTCAGACAGTGCCCATTGAAAGTACCAAGCAATAATAAAGCAAACACAATCAAGAGAGCATTACCAGTTGCCAGGATGGCAGAGCGGTCTAAGGCGTTGCGTTCAGGTCGCAGTCTCCCCAGGAGGCGTGGGTTCCAACCCCGCCTCAGACATTGCCCATTGAAAGTACCAAGCAAGAACAAAGCAAACACAGTCAAGAGAGCATTACCAGATGCCAGGATGGCAGAGCGGTCTAAGGCGTTGCGTTCAGGTCGCAGTCTCCCCAGGTGGCGTGGGTTCGAATCCCAAGAACAAAGCAAACACATTCAAGAGAGCATTACCAGCTGCCAGGATGGCAGAGCGGTCTAAGGCGTTGCGTTCAGGTCGCAGTCTCCCCAGGAGGCGTGGGTTCGAATCCCGCCTCAGACATTGCCCATTGAAAGTACCAAGCAAGAAAAAGCAAACAATGTCAAGAGATCATTACCAGTTGCCAGGATGGCAGAGCGGTCTAAGGCGTTGTGTTCAGGGCGCAGTCTCCCCAGGAGGCGTGGGTTCGAATCCCGCTTCAGACAGAGCCCATTGAAAGTACCAGCAAGAACAAAGCAAACACATTCAAGAGAGCATTACCAGGTGCCAGGATGGCAGAGTGGTCAAAGAGGCTGCGTTCAGGTCGCAGTCTCCCCAGGAGGCGTGGGTTTGAATCCCGCCTCCGACAGAGCCCATTGAAAGTACCAAGCAAGAACAAAGCTAACACAGTCAAGAGAGCATTACCAGCTGCCAGGATGGCAGAGCGGTCTAAGGCGTTGCGTTCAGGTCGCAGTCTCCCCAGGAGGCGTGGGTTCGAATCCCGCCTCAGACATTGCCCATTGAAAGTACCAAGCAAGAACAAAGCAAACACATTCAAGAGAGCATTACCAGCTGCCAGGATGGCAGAGCGGTCTAAGGCATTGCGTTCAGATCGCAGTCTCCCCAGGAGGCGTGGGTTCGAATCCCGCCTCAGACAGTGCCCATTGAAAGTACCAAGCAATAATAAAGCAAACACAGTCAAGAGAGCATTACCAGTTGCCAGGATGGCAGAGCGGTCTAAGGCGTTGCGTTCAGGTCGCAGTCTCCCCAGGAGGCGTGGGTTCGAACCCCACCTCAGACAGTGCCCATTGAAAGTACCAAGCAAGAACAAAGCAAACACAGACAAGAGAGCATTACCAGATGCCAGGATGGCAGAGCGGTCTAAGGCGTTGCGTTCAGGTCGCAGTCTCCCCAGGAGGCGTGGGTTCGAATCCCAAGAACAAAGCAAACACATTCAAGAGAGCATTACCAGATGCCAGGATGGCAGAGTGGTCTAAGGCGTTGCGTTCAGGTCGCAGTCTCCCCAGGAGGCGTGGGTTCGAATCCCAAGAACAAAGCAAACACAGTCAAGAGAGAGGTACCAGTTGCCAGGATGGCAGAGTTGTCTAAGGCGTTACGTTCAGGTCGCAGTAACCCCAGGAGGCGTGGGTTCGAATCCCACCTCAGACAGAGCCCATTGATAGTACCAAGCAAGAAAAAAGCAAACACAGTCAAGAGAGAATTACCAGGTGCCAGGATGGTAGAGTGGTCAAAGACGCTGCGTTCAGGTCGCAGTCTCCACAGGAGGCGTGGGTTCGAATCCCGCCTCAGACAGAGCCCATTGAAAGTACCAAGCAAGAACAAAGTAAACACAGTCAAGAGAGAGGTACCAGTTGCCAGGATGGCAGAGTTGTCGAAGGCGTTGCGTTCAGGTCGCAGTAACCCCAGGAGGCGTGGGTTCGAATCCCACCTCAGACAGAGCCCATTGAAAGTACCAAGCAAGAACAATGCAAACACATTCAAGAGAGCATTACCAGATGCCAGGATGGCAGAGCGGTCTAAGGCGTTGCGTTCAGGTCGCAGTCTCCCCAGGAGGCGTGGGTTCGAATCCCACCTCAGACAGTGCCCATTGAAAGTACCAAGCAAGAACAAAGCAAACACAGTCAAGAGAGAAATACCAGTTGCCAGGATGGCAGAGCGGTCTAAGGCGTTGCGTTCAGGTCGCAGTCTCCCCAGGAGGCGTGGGTTCGAATCCCACCTCAGACAGAGCCCATTGATAGTACCAAGCAAGAAAAAAGCAAACACAGTCAAGAGAGAATTACCAGTTGCCAGGATGGCAGAGTGGTCTAAGGCGTTGCGTTCAGGTCGCAGTCTCCCCAGGAGGCGTGGGTTCGAATCCCGCCTCTGACAGAGCCCATTGAAAGTACCAAGCAAGAACAAAGCAAACACAGTCAAGAGAGAATTACCAGTTGCCAGGATGGCATAGCGGTCTAAGGCGTTGCGTTCAGGTCGCAGTCTCCCCAGGAGTCGTGGGTTCGAATCCCGCCTCTGACAGAGCCCATTGAACGTACCAAGCAAGAAAAAAGCAAACACAGTCAAGAGAGCATTACCAGCTGCCAGGATGGCAGAGCGGTCTACGGCCTTGTGTTCAGGGCGCAGTCTCCCCAGGAGGCGTGGGTTCGAATCCCGCTTCAGACAGAGCCCATTGAAAGTACCAGCAAGAACAAAGCAAACACATTCAAGAGAGCATTACCAGGTGCCAGGATGGCAGAGTGGTCAAAGACGCTGCGTTCAGGTCGCAGTCTCCCCAGGAGGTGTGGGTTCGAATCCCGCCTCAGACATTGCCCATTGAAAGTACCAAGCAAGAACAAAGCAAACACATTCAAGAGAGCATTACCAGCTGCCAGGATGGCAGAGCGGTCTAAGGCGTTGCGTTCAGGTCGCAGTCTCCCCAGGAGGCGTGGGTTCGAATCCCGCCTCAGACAGTGCCCATTGAAAGTACCAAGCAATAATAAAGCAAACACAGTCAAGAGAGCATTACCAGTTGCCAGGATGGCAGAGCGGTCTAAGGCGTTGCGTTCAGGTCGCAGTCTCCCCAGGAGGCGTGGGTTCGAATCCCACCTCAGACAGTGCCCATTGAAAGTACCAAGCAAGAACAAAGCAAACACAGTCAAGAGAGAATTACCAGTTGCCAGGATGGCAGAGCGGTCTAAGGCGTTGCGTTCAGGTCGCAGTCTCCCCAGGAGGCGTGGGTTCGAATCCCACCTCAGACAGAGCCCATTGAAAGTACCAAGCAATAACAAAGCAAACAAAGTCAAGAGAGAATTACCAGTTGCCAGGATGGCAGAGCGGTCTAAGGCGTTGCGTTCAGGTCGCAGTAACCCCAGGAGGCGTGGGATCGAATCCCACCTCAGACAGAGCCCATTGAAAGTACCAAGCAATAACAAAGCAAACACAGTAAAGAGAGAATTACCAGATCCCAGGATGGCAGAGCGGTCTAAGGCGTTGCGTTCAGGTCGCAGTAACCCCAGGAGGCGTGGGTTCGAATCCCACCTCAGAAAGAGCCCATTGAAAGTACCAAGCAATAACAAAGCAAACACAGTCAAGAGAGAAATACCAGTTGCAAGATTGGCAGTGCGTTATAAGGCGTTGCGTTCAGGTCGCAGTCTCCCCAGGAGGCGTGGGTTCTCTGACAGAGCCCATTGAACGTACCAAGCAAGAAAAAAGCAAACACAGTCAAGAGAGCATTACCAGCTGCCAGGATGGCAGAGTGGTCAAAGACGCTGCGTTCAGGTCGCAGTCTCCCCAGGAGGTGTGGGTTCGAATCCCGCCTCAGACATTGCCCATTGAAAGTACCAAGCAAGAACAAAGCAAACACATTCAAGAGAGCATTACCAGCTGCCAGGATGGCAGAGCGGTCTAAGGCGTTGCGTTCAGGTCGCAGTCTCCCCAGGAGGCGTGGGTTCGAATCCCGCCTCAGACAGTGCCCATTGAAAGTATCAAGCAATAATAAAGCAAACACAATCAAGAGAGCATTACCAGTTGCCAGGATGGCAGAGCGGTCTAAGGCGTTGCGTTCAGGTCGCAGTCTCCCCAGGAGGCGTGGGTTCCAACCCCGCCTCAGACATTGCCCATTGAAAGTACCAAGCAAGAACAAAGCAAACACAGTCAAGAGAGCATTACCAGATGCCAGGATGGCAGAGCGGTCTAAGGCGTTGCGTTCAGGTCGCAGTCTCCCCAGGTGGCGTGGGTTCGAATCCCAAGAACAAAGCAAACACATTCAAGAGAGCATTACCAGCTGCCAGGATGGCAGAGCGGTCTAAGGCGTTGCGTTCAGGTCGCAGTCTCCCCAGGAGGCGTGGGTTCGAATCCCGCCTCAGACATTGCCCATTGAAAGTACCAAGCAAGAAAAAGCAAACAATGTCAAGAGATCATTACCAGTTGCCAGGATGGCAGAGCGGTCTAAGGCGTTGTGTTCAGGGCGCAGTCTCCCCAGGAGGCGTGGGTTCGAATCCCGCTTCAGACAGAGCCCATTGAAAGTACCAGCAAGAACAAAGCAAACACATTCAAGAGAGCATTACCAGGTGCCAGGATGGCAGAGTGGTCAAAGAGGCTGCGTTCAGGTCGCAGTCTCCCCAGGAGGCGTGGGTTTGAATCCCGCCTCCGACAGAGCCCATTGAAAGTACCAAGCAAGAACAAAGCTAACACAGTCAAGAGAGCATTACCAGCTGCCAGGATGGCAGAGCGGTCTAAGGCGTTGCGTTCAGGTCGCAGTCTCCCCAGGAGGCGTGGGTTCGAATCCCGCCTCAGACATTGCCCATTGAAAGTACCAAGCAAGAACAAAGCAAACACATTCAAGAGAGCATTACCAGCTGCCAGGATGGCAGAGCGGTCTAAGGCATTGCGTTCAGATCGCAGTCTCCCCAGGAGGCGTGGGTTCGAATCCCGCCTCAGACAGTGCCCATTGAAAGTACCAAGCAATAATAAAGCAAACACAGTCAAGAGAGCATTACCAGTTGCCAGGATGGCAGAGCGGTCTAAGGCGTTGCGTTCAGGTCGCAGTCTCCCCAGGAGGCGTGGGTTCGAACCCCACCTCAGACAGTGCCCATTGAAAGTACCAAGCAAGAACAAAGCAAACACAGACAAGAGAGCATTACCAGATGCCAGGATGGCAGAGCGGTCTAAGGCGTTGCGTTCAGGTCGCAGTCTCCCCAGGAGGCGTGGGTTCGAATCCCAAGAACAAAGCAAACACATTCAAGAGAGCATTACCAGATGCCAGGATGGCAGAGTGGTCTAAGGCGTTGCGTTCAGGTCGCAGTCTCCCCAGGAGGCGTGGGTTCGAATCCCGCCTCAGACAGTGCCCATTGAAAGTACCAAGCAAGAACAAAGCAAACACATTCAAGAGAGCATTACCAGATGCCAGGATGGCAGAGTGGTCTAAGGCGTTGCGTTCAGGTCGCAGTCTCCCCAGGAGGCGTGGGTTCGAATCCCGCCTCAGACAGAGCCCATTGAAAGTACCAAGCAAGAACAAAGCAAACACAGTCAAGAGAGAGGTACCAGTTGCCAGGATGGCAGAGTTGCCTAAGGCGTTACGTTCAGGTCGCAGTAACCCCAGGAGGCGTGGGTTCGAATCCCACCTCAGACAGAGCCCATTGATAGTACCAAGCAAGAAAAAAGCAAACACAGTCAAGAGAGAATTACCAGGTGCCAGGATGGCAGAGTGGTCAAAGACGCTGCGTTCAGGTCGCAGTCTCCACAGGAGGCGTGGGTTCGAATCCCGCCTCAGACAGAGCCCATTGAAAGTACCAAGCAAGAACAAAGTAAACACAGTCAAGAGAGAGGTACCAGTTGCCAGGATGGCAGAGTTGTCGAAGGCGTTGCGTTCAGGTCGCAGTAACCCCAGGAGGCGTGGGTTCGAATCCCACCTCAGACAGAGCCCATTGAAAGTACCAAGCAAGAACAATGCAAACACATTCAAGAGAGCATTACCAGATGCCAGGATGGCAGAGCGGTCTAAGGCGTTGCGTTCAGGTCGCAGTCTCCCCAGGAGGCGTGGGTTCGAATCCCACCTCAGACAGTGCCCATTGAAAGTACCAAGCAAGAACAAAGCAAACACAGTCAAGAGAGAATTACCAGTTGCCAGGATGGCAGAGCGGTCTAAGGCGTTGCGTTCAGGTCGCAGTCTCCCCAGGAGGCGTGGGTTCGAATCCCACCTCAGACAGAGCCCATTGAAAGTACCAAGCAATAACAAAGCAAACAAAGTCAAGAGAGAATTACCAGTTGCCAGGATGGCAGAGCGGTCTAAGGCGTTGCGTTCAGGTCGCAGTAACCCCAGGAGGCGTGGGATCGAATCCCACCTCAGACAGAGCCCATTGAAAGTACCAAGCAATAACAAAGCAAACACAGTAAAGAGAGCATTACCAGTTGCCAGGATGGCAGAGCGGTCTAAGGCGTTGCGTTCAGGTCGCAGTCTCCCCAGGAGACGTGGGTTCGAATCCCACTTCAGACAGAGCCCATTGAAAGTACCAGCAAGAACAAAGCAAACACATTCAAGAGAGCATTACCAGGTGCCAGGATGGCAGAGTGGTCAAAGACGATGCGTTCAGGTCGCAGTCTCCCCAGGAGGTGTGGGTTCAAATCCCGCCTCAGACAGAGCCCATTGAAAGTACCAAGCAAGAACAAAGCAAACACAGTCAAGAGAGAGTTACCAGTTGCCAGGATGGCAGAGCGGTCTAAGGCGTTGCGTTCAGGTCCCAGTAACCCCAGCAGGCGTGGTTTCAAATCCCACCTCAGACAGAGCCCATTGATAGTACTAAGCAAGAAAAAAGCAAACACAGTCAAGAGAGAATTACCAGTTGCCAGGATGGCAGAGCGGTCTAAGGCGTTGCGTTCAGTTCGCAGTCTCCCCAGGAGGCGTGGGTTCGAATCCCACCTCAGACAGAGCCCATTGAAAGTACCAAGCAATAACAAAGCAAACACAGTCAAGAGAGAATTACCAGTTGCCAGGATGGCAGAGCGGTCTAAGGCGTTGCGTTCAGGTCGCAGTAACCCCAGGAGGCGTGGGTTCGAATCCCACCTCAGACAGAGCCCATTGAAAGTACCAAGCAATAACAAAGCAAACACAGTCAAGAGAGCATTACCAGTTGCCAGGATGGCAGTGCGTTCTAAGGCGTTGCGTTCAGGTCGCAGTCTCCCCAGGAGGCGTGGGTTCTCTGACAGAGCCCATTGAACGTACCAAGCAAGAAAAAAGCAAACACAGTCAAGAGAGCATTACCAGCTGCCAGGATGGCAGAGCGGTCTAAGGCGTTGCGTTCAGGTCGCAGTCTCCCCAGGAGGCGTGGGTTCGAATCCCGCCTCAGACATTGCCCATTGAAAGTACCAAGCAAGAACAAAGCAAACAATGTCAAGAGATCCTTACCAGTTGCCAGGATGGCAGAGCGGTCTAAGGCGTTGTGTTCAGGGCGCAGTCTCCCCAGGAGGCGTGGGTTCGAATCCCGCTTCAGACAGAGCCCATTGAAAGTACCAGCGAGAACAAAGCAAACACATTCAAGAGAGCATTACCAGGTGCCAGGATGGCAGAGTGGTCAAAGACGCTGCGTTCAGGTCGCAGTCTCCCCAGGAGACGTGGGTTCGAATCCCGCCTCAGACTTTGCCCATTGAAAGTACCAAGCAAGAACAAAGCAAACACATTCAAGAGAGCATTACCAGCTGCCAGGATGGCAGAGCGGTCTAAGGCGTTGCGTTCAGGTCGCAGTCTCCCCAGGAGGCGTGGGTTCGAATCCCGCCTCAGACAGTGCCCATTGAAAGTACCAAGCAATAATAAAGCAAACACAGTCAAGAGAGCATTACCAGTTGCCAGGATGGCAGAGCGGTCTAAGGCGTTGCGTTCAGGTCGCAGTCTCCCCAGGAGGCGTGGGTTCCAACCCCACCTCAGACAGTGCCCATTGAAAGTACCAAGCAAGAACAAAGCAAACACAGTCAAGAGAGCATTACCAGATGCCAGGATGGCAGAGCGGTCTAAGGCGTTGCGTTCAGGTCGCAGTCTCCCCAGGTGGCGTGGGTTCGAATCCCAAGAACAAAGCAAACACATTCAAGAGAGCATTACCAGATGCCAGGATGGCAGAGTGGTCTAAGGCATTGCGTTCAGGTCGCAGTCTCCCCAGGAGGCGTGGGTTCGAATCCCGCCTCAGACAGTGCCCATTGAAAGTACCAAGCAAGAACAAAGCAAACACATTCAAAAGAGCATTACCAGATGCCAGGATGGCAGAGTGGTCTAAGGCGTTGCGTTCAGGTCGCAGTCTCTTCCAGGAGGCGTGGGTTCGAATCCCGCCTCAGACAGAGCCCATTGAAAGTACCAAGCAAGAACAAAGTAAACACAGTCAAGAGAGAGGTACCAGTTGCCAGGATGGCAGAGTTGTCTAAGGCGTTGCGTTCAGGTCGCAGTAACCCCAGGAGGCGTGGGTTCGAATCCCACCTCAGACAGAGCCCATTGATAGTACCAAGCAAGAAAAAAGCAAACACAGTCAAGAGAGAATTACCAGTTGCCAGGATGGCAGAGCGGTCTAAGGCGTTGCGTTCAGGTCGCAGTCTCCCCAGGAGGCGTGGGTTCGAATCCCACCTCAGACAGAGCCCATTGAAAGTACCAAGCAATAACAAAGCAAACACAGTCAAGAGAGCATTACCAGTTGCCAGGATGGCAGAGCGGTCTAAGGCGTTGCGTTCAGGTCGCAGTCTCCCCAGGAGGCGTGTGTTCGAATCCCACCTCAGACAGAGCCCATTGAAAGTACCAAGCAAGAAAAAAGCAAACACAGTCAAGAGCGCATTACCAGGTGCCAGGATGGCAGAGCGGTCTAAGGCATTGCGTTCAGGTCGCAGTCACCCCAGGAGGCGTGGGTTCGAATCCCACCTCAGACAGAGCCCATTGAAAGTACCAAGCAAGAACAAAGCAAACACATTCAAGAGAGCATTACCAGATGCCAGGATGGCAGAGCGGTCTAAGGCGTTGCGTTCAGGTCGCAGTCTCCCCAGGAGGCGTGGGTTCGAATCCCACCTCAGACAGTGCCCATTGAAAGTACCAAGCAAGAACAAAGCAAACACATTCAAGAGAGCATTACCAGATGCCAGGATGGCAGAGCGGTCAAAGGCGTTGCGTTCAGGTCGCAGTCTCCCCAGGAGGCGTGGGTTCGAATCCCGCCTCAGACAGAGCCCATTGAAAGTACCAAGCAAGAACAAAGCAAACACATTCAAGAGAGCATTACCAGATGCCAGGATGGCAGAGTGGTCTAAGGCGTTGCGTTCAGGTCGCAGTCTCCCCAGGAGGCGTGGTTTCGAATCCCGCCTCTGACAGAGCCCATTGAACGTACCAAGCAAGAAAAAAGCAAACACAGTCAAGAGAGCATTACCAGCTGCCAGGATGGCAGAGCGGTCTACGGCGTTGCGTTCAGGTCGCAGTCACCCCAGGAGGCGTGGGTTCGAATCCCACCTCAGACAGAGCCTATTGAAAGTACCAAGCAATAAAAAAGCAAACAAAGTCAAGAGAGCATTACCAGTTGCCAGGATGGCAGAGCGGTCTAAAGCGTTGCGTTCAGGTCGCAGTCTCCCCAGGAGGCGTGGGTTCGAATCCCACCTCAGACAGAGCCCATTGAAAGTACCAAGCAATAACAAAGCAAACACAGTCAAGAGAGAATTACCAGTTGCCAGGATGGCAGAGCGGTCTAAGGCGTTGCGTTCAGGTCGCAGTAACCCCAGGAGGCGTGGGTTCGAATCCCACCTCAGACAGAGCCCATTGAAAGTACCAAGCAATAACAAAGCAAACACAGTCAAGAGAGCATTACCAGTTGCCAGGATGGCAGTGCGTTCTAAGGCGTTGCGTTCAGGTCGCAGTCTCCCCAGGAGGCGTGGGTTCTCTGACAGAGCCCATTGAACGTACCAAGCAAGAAAAAAGCAAACACAGTCAAGAGAGCATTACCAGCTGCCAGGATGGCAGAGCGGTCTAAGGCGTTGCGTTCAGGTCGCAGTCTCCCCAGGAGGCGTGGGTTCGAATCCCGCCTCTGACAGAGCCCATTGAAAGTACCAAGCAAGAACAAAGCAAACACAGTCAAGAGAGCATTACCAGTTGCCAGGATGGCAGAGCGGTCTTAGGCGTTGCGTTCAGGTCGCAGTCTCCCCAGGAGGCGTGGGTTCGAATCCCGCCTCTGACAGAGCCCATTGAACGTACCAAGCAAGAAAAAAGCAAACACAGTCAAGAGAGCATTACCAGCTGCCAGGATGGCAGAGCGGTCTACGGCGTTGCGTTCAGGTCGCAGTCACCCCAGGAGGCGTGGGTTCGAATCCCGCCTCAGACAGTGCCCATTGAAAGTACCAAGCAATAATAAAGCAAACACAGTCAAGAGAGCATTACCAGTTGCCAGGATGGCAGAGCGGTCTAAGGCGTTGCGTTCAGGTCGCAGTCTCCCCAGGAGGCGTGGGTTCCAACCCCACCTCAGACAGTGCCCATTGAAAGTACCAAGCAAGAACAAAGCAAACACAGTCAAGAGAGCATTACCAGATGCCAGGATGGCAGAGCGGTCTAAGGCGTTGCGTTCAGGTCGCAGTCTCCCCAGGTGGCGTGGGTTCGAATCCCAAGAACAAAGCAAACACATTCAAGAGAGCATTACCAGATGCCAGGATGGCAGAGTGGTCTAAGGCGTTGCGTTCAGGTCGCAGTCTCCCCAGGAGGCGTGGGTTCGAATCCTGCCTCAGACAGTGCCCATTGAAAGTACCAAGCAAGAACAAAGCAAACACATTCAAAAGAGCATTACCAGATGCCAGGATGGCAGAGTGGTCTAAGGCGTTGCGTTCAGGTCGCAGTATCCCCAGGAGGCGTGGGTTCGAATCCCGCCTCAGACAGAGCCCATTGAAAGTACCAAGCAAGAAAAAAGCAAACACAGTCAAGAGAGCATTACCAGCTGCCAGGATGGCAGAGCGGTCTACGGCGTTGCGTTCAGGTCGCAGTCACCCCAGGAGGCGTGGGTTCGAATCCCACCTCAGACAGAGCCTATTGAAAGTACCAAGCAATAAAAAAGCAAACAAAGTCAAGAGAGCATTACCAGTTGCCAGGATGGCAGAGCGGTCTAAAGCGTTGCGTTCAGGTCGCAGTCTCCCCAGGAGGCGCGGGTTCGAATCCCGCCTCAGACAGAGCCCATTGAAAGTACCAAGCGATAACAAAGCAAACACAGTAAAGAGAGCATTACCAGTTGCCAGGATGGCAGAGCGGTCTAAGGCGTTGCGTTCAGGTCGCAGTCTCCCCAGGAGGCGTGGGTTCGAATCCCGCCTCAGACAGAGCCCATTGAAAGTACCAAGCAATAACAAAGCAAACACAGTAAAGAGAGCATTACCAGTTGCCAGGATGGCAGAGCGGTCTAAGGCGTTGCGTTCAGGTCGCAGTCTCCCCAGGAGGCGTGGGTTCGAATCCCGCCTCAGACATTGCCCATTGAAAGTACCAAGCAAGAACAAAGCAAACACAGTCAAGAGAGCATTACCAGCTGCCAGGATGGCAGAGCGGTCTAAGGCGTTGCGTTCAAGGTCGCAGTTTTCCCAGGAAGCGTGGGTTTGAATCCCGCCTCAGACATTGCCCATTGAAAGTACCAAGCAAGAACAAAGCAAATAATGTCAAGAGATCCTTACCAGTTGCCAGGATGGCAGAGCGGTCTAAGGCGTTGTGTTCAGGGCGCAGTCTCCCCAGGAGGCGTGGGTTCGAATCCCGCTTCAGACAGAGCCCATTGAAAGTACCAGCAAGAACAAAGCAAACACATTCAAGAGAGCATTACCAGGTGCCAGGATGGCAGAGTGGTCAAAGACGCTGCGTTCAGGTCGCAGTCTCCCCAGGAGGCGTGGGTTCGAATCCCGCCTCAGACATTGCCCATTGAAAGTACCAAGCAAGAACAAAGCAAACACATTCAAGAGAGCATTACCAGCTGCCAGGATGGCAGAGCGGTCTAAGGCATTGCGTTCAGATCGCAGTCTCCCCAGGAGGCGTGGGTTCGAATCCCGCCTCAGACAGTGCCCATTGAAAGTACCAAGCAATAATAAAGCAAACACAGTCAAGAGAGCATTACCAGTTGCCAGGATGGCAGAGCGGTCTAAGGCGTTGCGTTCAGGTCGCAGTCTCCCCAGGAGGCGTGGGTTCCAACCCCACCTCAGACAGTGCCCATTGAAAGTACCAAGCAAGAACAAAGCAAACACAGTCAAGAGAGCATTACCAGATGCCAGGATGGCAGAGCGGTCTAAGGCGTTGCGTTCAGGTCGCAGTCTCCCCAGGTGGCGTGGGTTCGAATCCCAAGAACAAAGCAAACACATTCAAGAGAGCATTACCAGATGCCAGGATGGCAGAGTGGTCTAAGGCGTTGCGTTCAGGTCGCAGTCTCCCCAGGAGGCGTGGGTTCGAATCCCGCCTCAGACAGTGCCCATTGAAAGTACCAAGCAAGAACAAAGCAAACACATTCAAAAGAGCATTACCAGATGCCAGGATGGCAGAGTGGTCTAAGGCGTTGCGTTCAGGTCGCAGTCTCCCCAGGAGGCGTGGGTTCGAATCCCGCTTCAGACAGAGCCCATTGAAAGTACCAGCAAGAACAAAGCAAACACATTCAAGAGAGCATTACCAGGTGCCAGGATGGCAGAGTGGTCAAAGAGGCTGCGTTCAGGTCGCAGTCTCCCCAGGAGGCGTGGGTTTGAATCCCGCCTCCGACAGAGCCCATTGAAAGTACCAAGCAAGAACAAAGCTAACACAGTCAAGAGAGCATTACCAGCTGCCAGGATGGCAGAGCGGTCTAAGGCGTTGCGTTCAGGTCGCAGTCTCCCCAGGAGGCGTGGGTTCGAATCCCGCCTCAGACATTGCCCATTGAAAGTACCAAGCAAGAACAAAGCAAACACATTCAAGAGAGCATTACCAGCTGCCAGGATGGCAGAGCGGTCTAAGGCATTGCGTTCAGATCGCAGTCTCCCCAGGAGGCGTGGGTTCGAATCCCGCCTCAGACAGTGCCCATTGAAAGTACCAAGCAATAATAAAGCAAACACAGTCAAGAGAGCATTACCAGTTGCCAGGATGGCAGAGCGGTCTAAGGCGTTGCGTTCAGGTCGCAGTCTCCCCAGGAGGCGTGGGTTCGAACCCCACCTCAGACAGTGCCCATTGAAAGTACCAAGCAAGAACAAAGCAAACACAGACAAGAGAGCATTACCAGATGCCAGGATGGCAGAGCGGTCTAAGGCGTTGCGTTCAGGTCGCAGTCTCCCCAGGAGGCGTGGGTTCGAATCCCAAGAACAAAGCAAACACATTCAAGAGAGCATTACCAGATGCCAGGATGGCAGAGTGGTCTAAGGCGTTGCGTTCAGGTCGCAGTCTCCCCAGGAGGCGTGGGTTCGAATCCCGCCTCAGACAGTGCCCATTGAAAGTACCAAGCAAGAACAAAGCAAACACATTCAAGAGAGCATTACCAGATGCCAGGATGGCAGAGTGGTCTAAGGCGTTGCGTTCAGGTCGCAGTCTCCCCAGGAGGCGTGGGTTCGAATCCCGCCTCAGACAGAGCCCATTGAAAGTACCAAGCAAGAACAAAGCAAACACAGTCAAGAGAGAGGTACCAGTTGCCAGGATGGCAGAGTTGCCTAAGGCGTTACGTTCAGGTCGCAGTAACCCCAGGAGGCGTGGGTTCGAATCCCACCTCAGACAGAGCCCATTGATAGTACCAAGCAAGAAAAAAGCAAACACAGTCAAGAGAGAATTACCAGGTGCCAGGATGGCAGAGTGGTCAAAGACGCTGCGTTCAGGTCGCAGTCTCCACAGGAGGCGTGGGTTCGAATCCCGCCTCAGACAGAGCCCATTGAAAGTACCAAGCAAGAACAAAGTAAACACAGTCAAGAGAGAGGTACCAGTTGCCAGGATGGCAGAGTTGTCGAAGGCGTTGCGTTCAGGTCGCAGTAACCCCAGGAGGCGTGGGTTCGAATCCCACCTCAGACAGAGCCCATTGAAAGTACCAAGCAAGAACAATGCAAACACATTCAAGAGAGCATTACCAGATGCCAGGATGGCAGAGCGGTCTAAGGCGTTGCGTTCAGGTCGCAGTCTCCCCAGGAGGCGTGGGTTCGAATCCCACCTCAGACAGTGCCCATTGAAAGTACCAAGCAAGAACAAAGCAAACACAGTCAAGAGAGAATTACCAGTTGCCAGGATGGCAGAGCGGTCTAAGGCGTTGCGTTCAGGTCGCAGTCTCCCCAGGAGGCGTGGGTTCGAATCCCACCTCAGACAGAGCCCATTGAAAGTACCAAGCAATAACAAAGCAAACAAAGTCAAGAGAGAATTACCAGTTGCCAGGATGGCAGAGCGGTCTAAGGCGTTGCGTTCAGGTCGCAGTAACCCCAGGAGGCGTGGGATCGAATCCCACCTCAGACAGAGCCCATTGAAAGTACCAAGCAATAACAAAGCAAACACAGTAAAGAGAGCATTACCAGTTGCCAGGATGGCAGAGCGGTCTAAGGCGTTGCGTTCAGGTCGCAGTCTCCCCAGGAGACGTGGGTTCGAATCCCACTTCAGACAGAGCCCATTGAAAGTACCAGCAAGAACAAAGCAAACACATTCAAGAGAGCATTACCAGGTGCCAGGATGGCAGAGTGGTCAAAGACGATGCGTTCAGGTCGCAGTCTCCCCAGGAGGTGTGGGTTCAAATCCCGCCTCAGACAGAGCCCATTGAAAGTACCAAGCAAGAACAAAGCAAACACAGTCAAGAGAGAGTTACCAGTTGCCAGGATGGCAGAGCGGTCTAAGGCGTTGCGTTCAGGTCCCAGTAACCCCAGCAGGCGTGGTTTCAAATCCCACCTCAGACAGAGCCCATTGATAGTACTAAGCAAGAAAAAAGCAAACACAGTCAAGAGAGAATTACCAGTTGCCAGGATGGCAGAGCGGTCTAAGGCGTTGCGTTCAGTTCGCAGTCTCCCCAGGAGGCGTGGGTTCGAATCCCACCTCAGACAGAGCCCATTGAAAGTACCAAGCAATAACAAAGCAAACACAGTCAAGAGAGAATTACCAGTTGCCAGGATGGCAGAGCGGTCTAAGGCGTTGCGTTCAGGTCGCAGTAACCCCAGGAGGCGTGGGTTCGAATCCCACCTCAGACAGAGCCCATTGAAAGTACCAAGCAATAACAAAGCAAACACAGTCAAGAGAGCATTACCAGTTGCCAGGATGGCAGTGCGTTCTAAGGCGTTGCGTTCAGGTCGCAGTCTCCCCAGGAGGCGTGGGTTCTCTGACAGAGCCCATTGAACGTACCAAGCAAGAAAAAAGCAAACACAGTCAAGAGAGCATTACCAGCTGCCAGGATGGCAGAGCGGTCTAAGGCGTTGCGTTCAGGTCGCAGTCTCCCCAGGAGGCGTGGGTTCGAATCCCGCCTCAGACATTGCCCATTGAAAGTACCAAGCAAGAACAAAGCAAACAATGTCAAGAGATCCTTACCAGTTGCCAGGATGGCAGAGCGGTCTAAGGCGTTGTGTTCAGGGCGCAGTCTCCCCAGGAGGCGTGGGTTCGAATCCCGCTTCAGACAGAGCCCATTGAAAATACCAGCGAGAACAAAGCAAACACATTCAAGAGAGCATTACCAGGTGCCAGGATGGCAGAGTGGTCAAAGACGCTGCGTTCAGGTCGCAGTCTCCCCAGGAGACGTGGGTTCGAATCCCGCCTCAGACTTTGCCCATTGAAAGTACCAAGCAAGAACAAAGCAAACACATTCAAGAGAGCATTACCAGCTGCCAGGATGGCAGAGCGGTCTAAGGCGTTGCGTTCAGGTCGCAGTCTCCCCAGGAGGCGTGGGTTCGAATCCCGCCTCAGACAGTGCCCATTGAAAGTACCAAGCAATAATAAAGCAAACACAGTCAAGAGAGCATTACCAGTTGCCAGGATGGCAGAGCGGTCTAAGGCGTTGCGTTCAGGTCGCAGTCTCCCCAGGAGGCGTGGGTTCCAACCCCACCTCAGACAGTGCCCATTGAAAGTACCAAGCAAGAACAAAGCAAACACAGTCAAGAGAGCATTACCAGATGCCAGGATGGCAGAGCGGTCTAAGGCGTTGCGTTCAGGTCGCAGTCTCCCCAGGTGGCGTGGGTTCGAATCCCAAGAACAAAGCAAACACATTCAAGAGAGCATTACCAGATGCCAGGATGGCAGAGTGGTCTAAGGCATTGCGTTCAGGTCGCAGTCTCCCCAGGAGGCGTGGGTTCGAATCCCGCCTCAGACAGTGCCCATTGAAAGTACCAAGCAAGAACAAAGCAAACACATTCAAAAGAGCATTACCAGATGCCAGGATGGCAGAGTGGTCTAAGGCGTTGCGTTCAGGTCGCAGTCTCTTCCAGGAGGCGTGGGTTCGAATCCCGCCTCAGACAGAGCCCATTGAAAGTACCAAGCAAGAACAAAGTAAACACAGTCAAGAGAGAGGTACCAGTTGCCAGGATGGCAGAGTTGTCTAAGGCGTTGCGTTCAGGTCGCAGTAACCCCAGGAGGCGTGGGTTCGAATCCCACCTCAGACAGAGCCCATTGATAGTACCAAGCAAGAAAAAAGCAAACACAGTCAAGAGAGAATTACCAGTTGCCAGGATGGCAGAGCGGTCTAAGGCATTGCGTTCAGATCGCAGTCTCCCCAGGAGGCGTGGGTTCGAATCCCGCCTCAGACAGTGCCCATTGAAAGTACCAAGCAATAATAAAGCAAACACAGTCAAGAGAGCATTACCAGTTGCCAGGATGGCAGAGCGGTCTAAGGCGTTGCGTTCAGGTCGCAGTCTCCCCAGGAGGCGTGGGTTCCAACCCCACCTCAGACAGTGCCCATTGAAAGTACCAAGCAAGAACAAAGCAAACACAGTCAAGAGAGCATTACCAGATGCCAGGATGGCAGAGCGGTCTAAGGCGTTGCGTTCAGGTCGCAGTCTCCCCAGGTGGCGTGGGTTCGAATCCCAAGAACAAAGCAAACACATTCAAGAGAGCATTACCAGATGCCAGGATGGCAGAGTGGTCTAAGGCGTTGCGTTCAGGTCGCAGTCTCCCCAGGAGGCGTGGGTTCGAATCCCGCCTCAGACAGTGCCCATTGAAAGTACCAAGCAAGAACAAAGCAAACACATTCAAAAGAGCATTACCAGATGCCAGGATGGCAGAGTGGTCTAAGGCGTTGCGTTCAGGTCGCAGTCTCCCCAGGAGGCGTGGGTTCGAATCCCGCTTCAGACAGAGCCCATTGAAAGTACCAGCAAGAACAAAGCAAACACATTCAAGAGAGCATTACCAGGTGCCAGGATGGCAGAGTGGTCAAAGAGGCTGCGTTCAGGTCGCAGTCTCCCCAGGAGGCGTGGGTTTGAATCCCGCCTCCGACAGAGCCCATTGAAAGTACCAAGCAAGAACAAAGCTAACACAGTCAAGAGAGCATTACCAGCTGCCAGGATGGCAGAGCGGTCTAAGGCGTTGCGTTCAGGTCGCAGTCTCCCCAGGAGGCGTGGGTTCGAATCCCGCCTCAGACATTGCCCATTGAAAGTACCAAGCAAGAACAAAGCAAACACATTCAAGAGAGCATTACCAGCTGCCAGGATGGCAGAGCGGTCTAAGGCATTGCGTTCAGATCGCAGTCTCCCCAGGAGGCGTGGGTTCGAATCCCGCCTCAGACAGTGCCCATTGAAAGTACCAAGCAATAATAAAGCAAACACAGTCAAGAGAGCATTACCAGTTGCCAGGATGGCAGAGCGGTCTAAGGCGTTGCGTTCAGGTCGCAGTCTCCCCAGGAGGCGTGGGTTCGAACCCCACCTCAGACAGTGCCCATTGAAAGTACCAAGCAAGAACAAAGCAAACACAGACAAGAGAGCATTACCAGATGCCAGGATGGCAGAGCGGTCTAAGGCGTTGCGTTCAGGTCGCAGTCTCCCCAGGAGGCGTGGGTTCGAATCCCAAGAACAAAGCAAACACATTCAAGAGAGCATTACCAGATGCCAGGATGGCAGAGTGGTCTAAGGCGTTGCGTTCAGGTCGCAGTCTCCCCAGGAGGCGTGGGTTCGAATCCCGCCTCAGACAGTGCCCATTGAAAGTACCAAGCAAGAACAAAGCAAACACATTCAAGAGAGCATTACCAGATGCCAGGATGGCAGAGTGGTCTAAGGCGTTGCGTTCAGGTCGCAGTCTCCCCAGGAGGCGTGGGTTCGAATCCCGCCTCAGACAGAGCCCATTGAAAGTACCAAGCAAGAACAAAGCAAACACAGTCAAGAGAGAGGTACCAGTTGCCAGGATGGCAGAGTTGCCTAAGGCGTTACGTTCAGGTCGCAGTAACCCCAGGAGGCGTGGGTTCGAATCCCACCTCAGACAGAGCCCATTGATAGTACCAAGCAAGAAAAAAGCAAACACAGTCAAGAGAGAATTACCAGGTGCCAGGATGGCAGAGTGGTCAAAGACGCTGCGTTCAGGTCGCAGTCTCCACAGGAGGCGTGGGTTCGAATCCCGCCTCAGACAGAGCCCATTGAAAGTACCAAGCAAGAACAAAGTAAACACAGTCAAGAGAGAGGTACCAGTTGCCAGGATGGCAGAGTTGTCGAAGGCGTTGCGTTCAGGTCGCAGTAACCCCAGGAGGCGTGGGTTCGAATCCCACCTCAGACAGAGCCCATTGAAAGTACCAAGCAAGAACAATGCAAACACATTCAAGAGAGCATTACCAGATGCCAGGATGGCAGAGCGGTCTAAGGCGTTGCGTTCAGGTCGCAGTCTCCCCAGGAGGCGTGGGTTCGAATCCCACCTCAGACAGTGCCCATTGAAAGTACCAAGCAAGAACAAAGCAAACACAGTCAAGAGAGAATTACCAGTTGCCAGGATGGCAGAGCGGTCTAAGGCGTTGCGTTCAGGTCGCAGTCTCCCCAGGAGGCGTGGGTTCGAATCCCACCTCAGACAGAGCCCATTGAAAGTACCAAGCAATAACAAAGCAAACAAAGTCAAGAGAGAATTACCAGTTGCCAGGATGGCAGAGCGGTCTAAGGCGTTGCGTTCAGGTCGCAGTAACCCCAGGAGGCGTGGGATCGAATCCCACCTCAGACAGAGCCCATTGAAAGTACCAAGCAATAACAAAGCAAACACAGTAAAGAGAGCATTACCAGTTGCCAGGATGGCAGAGCGGTCTAAGGCGTTGCGTTCAGGTCGCAGTCTCCCCAGGAGACGTGGGTTCGAATCCCACTTCAGACAGAGCCCATTGAAAGTACCAGCAAGAACAAAGCAAACACATTCAAGAGAGCATTACCAGGTGCCAGGATGGCAGAGTGGTCAAAGACGATGCGTTCAGGTCGCAGTCTCCCCAGGAGGTGTGGGTTCAAATCCCGCCTCAGACAGAGCCCATTGAAAGTACCAAGCAAGAACAAAGCAAACACAGTCAAGAGAGAGTTACCAGTTGCCAGGATGGCAGAGCGGTCTAAGGCGTTGCGTTCAGGTCCCAGTAACCCCAGCAGGCGTGGTTTCAAATCCCACCTCAGACAGAGCCCATTGATAGTACTAAGCAAGAAAAAAGCAAACACAGTCAAGAGAGAATTACCAGTTGCCAGGATGGCAGAGCGGTCTAAGGCGTTGCGTTCAGTTCGCAGTCTCCCCAGGAGGCGTGGGTTCGAATCCCACCTCAGACAGAGCCCATTGAAAGTACCAAGCAATAACAAAGCAAACACAGTCAAGAGAGAATTACCAGTTGCCAGGATGGCAGAGCGGTCTAAGGCGTTGCGTTCAGGTCGCAGTAACCCCAGGAGGCGTGGGTTCGAATCCCACCTCAGACAGAGCCCATTGAAAGTACCAAGCAATAACAAAGCAAACACAGTCAAGAGAGCATTACCAGTTGCCAGGATGGCAGTGCGTTCTAAGGCGTTGCGTTCAGGTCGCAGTCTCCCCAGGAGGCGTGGGTTCTCTGACAGAGCCCATTGAACGTACCAAGCAAGAAAAAAGCAAACACAGTCAAGAGAGCATTACCAGCTGCCAGGATGGCAGAGCGGTCTAAGGCGTTGCGTTCAGGTCGCAGTCTCCCCAGGAGGCGTGGGTTCGAATCCCGCCTCAGACATTGCCCATTGAAAGTACCAAGCAAGAACAAAGCAAACAATGTCAAGAGATCCTTACCAGTTGCCAGGATGGCAGAGCGGTCTAAGGCGTTGTGTTCAGGGCGCAGTCTCCCCAGGAGGCGTGGGTTCGAATCCCGCTTCAGACAGAGCCCATTGAAAATACCAGCGAGAACAAAGCAAACACATTCAAGAGAGCATTACCAGGTGCCAGGATGGCAGAGTGGTCAAAGACGCTGCGTTCAGGTCGCAGTCTCCCCAGGAGACGTGGGTTCGAATCCCGCCTCAGACTTTGCCCATTGAAAGTACCAAGCAAGAACAAAGCAAACACATTCAAGAGAGCATTACCAGCTGCCAGGATGGCAGAGCGGTCTAAGGCGTTGCGTTCAGGTCGCAGTCTCCCCAGGAGGCGTGGGTTCGAATCCCGCCTCAGACAGTGCCCATTGAAAGTACCAAGCAATAATAAAGCAAACACAGTCAAGAGAGCATTACCAGTTGCCAGGATGGCAGAGCGGTCTAAGGCGTTGCGTTCAGGTCGCAGTCTCCCCAGGAGGCGTGGGTTCCAACCCCACCTCAGACAGTGCCCATTGAAAGTACCAAGCAAGAACAAAGCAAACACAGTCAAGAGAGCATTACCAGATGCCAGGATGGCAGAGCGGTCTAAGGCGTTGCGTTCAGGTCGCAGTCTCCCCAGGTGGCGTGGGTTCGAATCCCAAGAACAAAGCAAACACATTCAAGAGAGCATTACCAGATGCCAGGATGGCAGAGTGGTCTAAGGCATTGCGTTCAGGTCGCAGTCTCCCCAGGAGGCGTGGGTTCGAATCCCGCCTCAGACAGTGCCCATTGAAAGTACCAAGCAAGAACAAAGCAAACACATTCAAAAGAGCATTACCAGATGCCAGGATGGCAGAGTGGTCTAAGGCGTTGCGTTCAGGTCGCAGTCTCTTCCAGGAGGCGTGGGTTCGAATCCCGCCTCAGACAGAGCCCATTGAAAGTACCAAGCAAGAACAAAGTAAACACAGTCAAGAGAGAGGTACCAGTTGCCAGGATGGCAGAGTTGTCTAAGGCGTTGCGTTCAGGTCGCAGTAACCCCAGGAGGCGTGGGTTCGAATCCCACCTCAGACAGAGCCCATTGATAGTACCAAGCAAGAAAAAAGCAAACACAGTCAAGAGAGAATTACCAGTTGCCAGGATGGCAGAGCGGTCTAAGGCGTTGCGTTCAGGTCGCAGTCTCCCCAGGAGGCGTGGGTTCGAATCCCACCTCAGACAGAGCCCATTGAAAGTACCAAGCAATAACAAAGCAAACACAGTCAAGAGAGCATTACCAGTTGCCAGGATGGCAGAGCGGTCTAAGGCGTTGCGTTCAGGTCGCAGTCTCCCCAGGAGGCGTGTGTTCGAATCCCACCTCAGACAGAGCCCATTGAAAGTACCAAGCAAGAAAAAAGCAAACACAGTCAAGAGCGCATTACCAGGTGCCAGGATGGCAGAGCGGTCTAAGGCATTGCGTTCAGGTCGCAGTCACCCCAGGAGGCGTGGGTTCGAATCCCACCTCAGACAGAGCCCATTGAAAGTACCAAGCAAGAACAAAGCAAACACATTCAAGAGAGCATTACCAGATGCCAGGATGGCAGAGCGGTCTAAGGCGTTGCGTTCAGGTCGCAGTCTCCCCAGGAGGCGTGGGTTCGAATCCCACCTCAGACAGTGCCCATTGAAAGTACCAAGCAAGAACAAAGCAAACACATTCAAGAGAGCATTACCAGATGCCAGGATGGCAGAGCGGTCAAAGGCGTTGCGTTCAGGTCGCAGTCTCCCCAGGAGGCGTGGGTTCGAATCCCGCCTCAGACAGAGCCCATTGAAAGTACCAAGCAAGAACAAAGCAAACACATTCAAGAGAGCATTACCAGATGCCAGGATGGCAGAGTGGTCTAAGGCGTTGCGTTCAGGTCGCAGTCTCCCCAGGAGGCGTGGTTTCGAATCCCGCCTCTGACAGAGCCCATTGAACGTACCAAGCAAGAAAAAAGCAAACACAGTCAAGAGAGCATTACCAGCTGCCAGGATGGCAGAGCGGTCTACGGCGTTGCGTTCAGGTCGCAGTCACCCCAGGAGGCGTGGGTTCGAATCCCACCTCAGACAGAGCCTATTGAAAGTACCAAGCAATAAAAAAGCAAACAAAGTCAAGAGAGCATTACCAGTTGCCAGGATGGCAGAGCGGTCTAAAGCGTTGCGTTCAGGTCGCAGTCTCCCCAGGAGGCGTGGGTTCGAATCCCACCTCAGACAGAGCCCATTGAAAGTACCAAGCAATAACAAAGCAAACACAGTCAAGAGAGAATTACCAGTTGCCAGGATGGCAGAGCGGTCTAAGGCGTTGCGTTCAGGTCGCAGTAACCCCAGGAGGCGTGGGTTCGAATCCCACCTCAGACAGAGCCCATTGAAAGTACCAAGCAATAACAAAGCAAACACAGTCAAGAGAGCATTACCAGTTGCCAGGATGGCAGTGCGTTCTAAGGCGTTGCGTTCAGGTCGCAGTCTCCCCAGGAGGCGTGGGTTCTCTGACAGAGCCCATTGAACGTACCAAGCAAGAAAAAAGCAAACACAGTCAAGAGAGCATTACCAGCTGCCAGGATGGCAGAGCGGTCTAAGGCGTTGCGTTCAGGTCGCAGTCTCCCCAGGAGGCGTGGGTTCGAATCCCGCCTCTGACAGACCCCATTGAAAGTACCAAGCAAGAACAAAGCAAACACAGTCAAGAGAGCATTACCAGTTGCCAGGATGGCAGAGCGGTCTTAGGCGTTGCGTTCAGGTCGCAGTCTCCCCAGGAGGCGTGGGTTCGAATCCCGCCTCTGACAGAGCCCATTGAACGTACCAAGCAAGAAAAAAGCAAACACAGTCAAGAGAGCATTACCAGCTGCCAGGATGGCAGAGCGGTCTACGGCGTTGCGTTCAGGTCGCAGTCACCCCAGGAGGCGTGGGTTCGAATCCCGCCTCAGACAGTGCCCATTGAAAGTACCAAGCAATAATAAAGCAAACACAGTCAAGAGAGCATTACCAGTTGCCAGGATGGCAGAGCGGTCTAAGGCGTTGCGTTCAGGTCGCAGTCTCCCCAGGAGGCGTGGGTTCCAACCCCACCTCAGACAGTGCCCATTGAAAGTAGCAAGCAAGAACAAAGCAAACACAGTCAAGAGAGCATTACCAGATGCCAGGATGGCAGAGCGGTCTAAGGCGTTGCGTTCAGGTCGCAGTCTCCCCAGGTGGCGTGGGTTCGAATCCCAAGAACAAAGCAAACACATTCAAGAGAGCATTACCAGATGCCAGGATGGCAGAGTGGTCTAAGGCGTTGCGTTCAGGTCGCAGTCTCCCCAGGAGGCGTGGGTTCGAATCCTGCCTCAGACAGTGCCCATTGAAAGTACCAAGCAAGAACAAAGCAAACACATTCAAAAGAGCATTACCAGATGCCAGGATGGCAGAGTGGTCTAAGGCGTTGCGTTCAGGTCGCAGTATCCCCAGGAGGCGTGGGTTCGAATCCCGCCTCAGACAGAGCCCATTGAAAGTACCAAGCAAGAAAAAAGCAAACACAGTCAAGAGAGCATTACCAGCTGCCAGGATGGCAGAGCGGTCTACGGCGTTGCGTTCAGGTCGCAGTCACCCCAGGAGGCGTGGGTTCGAATCCCACCTCAGACAGAGCCTATTGAAAGTACCAAGCAATAAAAAAGCAAACAAAGTCAAGAGAGCATTACCAGTTGCCAGGATGGCAGAGCGGTCTAAAGCGTTGCGTTCAGGTCGCAGTCTCCCCAGGAGGCGCGGGTTCGAATCCCGCCTCAGACAGAGCCCATTGAAAGTACCAAGCGATAACAAAGCAAACACAGTAAAGAGAGCATTACCAGTTGCCAGGATGGCAGAGCGGTCTAAGGCGTTGCGTTCAGGTCGCAGTCTCCCCAGGAGGCGTGGGTTCGAATCCCGCCTCAGACAGAGCCCATTGAAAGTACCAAGCAATAACAAAGCAAACACAGTAAAGAGAGCATTACCAGTTGCCAGGATGGCAGAGCGGTCTAAGGCGTTGCGTTCAGGTCGCAGTCTCCCCAGGAGGCGTGGGTTCGAATCCCGCCTCAGACATTGCCCATTGAAAGTACCAATCAAGAACAAAGCAAACACAGTCAAGAGAGCATTACCAGCTGCCAGGATGGCAGAGCGGTCTAAGGCGTTGCGTTCAAGGTCGCAGTTTTCCCAGGAAGCGTGGGTTTGAATCCCGCCTCAGACATTGCCCATTGAAAGTACCAAGCAAGAACAAAGCAAATAATGTCAAGAGATCCTTACCAGTTGCCAGGATGGCAGAGCGGTCTAAGGCGTTGTGTTCAGGGCGCAGTCTCCCCAGGAGGCGTGGGTTCGAATCCCGCTTCAGACAGAGCCCATTGAAAGTACCAGCAAGAACAAAGCAAACACATTCAAGAGAGCATTACCAGGTGCCAGGATGGCAGAGTGGTCAAAGACGCTGCGTTCAGGTCGCAGTCTCCCCAGGAGGCGTGGGTTCGAATCCCGCCTCAGACATTGCCCATTGAAAGTACCAAGCAAGAACAAAGCAAACACATTCAAGAGAGCATTACCAGCTGCCAGGATGGCAGAGCGGTCTAAGGCATTGCGTTCAGATCGCAGTCTCCCCAGGAGGCGTGGGTTCGAATCCCGCCTCAGACAGTGCCCATTGAAAGTACCAAGCAATAATAAAGCAAACACAGTCAAGAGAGCATTACCAGTTGCCAGGATGGCAGAGCGGTCTAAGGCGTTGCGTTCAGGTCGCAGTCTCCCCAGGAGGCGTGGGTTCCAACCCCACCTCAGACAGTGCCCATTGAAAGTACCAAGCAAGAACAAAGCAAACACAGTCAAGAGAGCATTACCAGATGCCAGGATGGCAGAGCGGTCTAAGGCGTTGCGTTCAGGTCGCAGTCTCCCCAGGTGGCGTGGGTTCGAATCCCAAGAACAAAGCAAACACATTCAAGAGAGCATTACCAGATGCCAGGATGGCAGAGTGGTCTAAGGCGTTGCGTTCAGGTCGCAGTCTCCCCAGGAGGCGTGGGTTCGAATCCCGCCTCAGACAGTGCCCATTGAAAGTACCAAGCAAGAACAAAGCAAACACATTCAAAAGAGCATTACCAGATGCCAGGATGGCAGAGTGGTCTAAGGCGTTGCGTTCAGGTCGCAGTCTCCCCAGGAGGCGTGGGTTCGAATCCCGCCTCAGACAGAGCCCATTGAAAGTACCAAGCAAGAAAAAAGCAAACACAGTCAAGAGAGCATTACCAGCTGCCAGGATGGCAGAGCGGTCTACGGCGTTGCGTTCAGGTCGCAGTCACCCCAGGAGGCGTGGGTTCGAATCCCACCTCAGACAGAGCCTATTGAAAGTACCAAGCAATAAAAAAGCAAACAAAGTCAAGAGAGCATTACCAGTTGCCAGGATGGCAGAGCGGTCTAAAGCGTTGCGTTCAGGTCGCAGTCTCCCCAGGAGGCGTGGGTTCGAATCCCGCCTCAGACAGAGCCCATTGAAAGTACCAAGCAATAACAAAGCAAACACAGTAAAGAGAGCATTACCAGTTGCCAGGATGGCAGAGCGGTCTAAGGCGTTGCGTTCAGGTCGCAGTCTCCCCAGGAGGCGTGGGTTCGAATCCCGCCTCAGACATTGCCCATTGAAAGTACCAAGCAAGAACAAAGCAAACACATTCAAGAGAGCATTACCAGCTGCCAGGATGGCAGAGCGGTCTAAGGCATTGCGTTCAGATCGCAGTCTCCCCAGGAGGCGTGGGTTCGAATCCCGCCTCAGACAGTGCCCATTGAAAGTACCAAGCAATAATAAAGCAAACACAGTCAAGAGAGCATTACCAGTTGCCAGGATGGCAGAGCGGTCTAAGGCGTTGCGTTCAGGTCGCAGTCTCCCCAGGAGGCGTGGGTTCCAACCCCACCTCAGACAGTGCCCATTGAAAGTACCAAGCAAGAACAAAGCAAACACAGTCAAGAGAGCATTACCAGATGCCAGGATGGCAGAGCGGTCTAAGGCGTTGCGTTCAGGTCGCAGTCTCCCCAGGTGGCGTGGGTTCGAATCCCAAGAACAAAGCAAACACATTCAAGAGAGCATTACCAGATGCCAGGATGGCAGAGTGGTCTAAGGCGTTGCGTTCAGGTCGCAGTCTCCCCAGGAGGCGTGGGTTCGAATCCCGCCTCAGACAGTGCCCATTGAAAGTACCAAGCAAGAACAAAGCAAACACAGTCAAGAGAGCATTACCAGCTGCCAGGATGGCAGAGCGGTCTAAGGCGTTGCGTTCAGGTCGCAGTCTCCCCAGGAGGCGTGGGTTCGAATCCCGCCTCAGACATTGCCCATTGAAAGTACCAAGCAAGAACAAAGCAAACACAGTCAAGAGAGCATTACCAGCTGCCAGGATGGCAGAGCGGTCTAAGGCGTTGCGTTCAAGGTCGCAGTCTCCCCAGGAAGCGTGGGTTTGAATCCCGCCTCAGACATTGCCCATTGAAAGTACCAAGCAAGAACAAAGCAAATAATGTCAAGAGATCCTTACCAGTTGCCAGGATGGCAGAGCGGTCTAAGGCGTTGTGTTCAGGGCGCAGTCTCCCCAGGAGGCGTGGGTTCGAATCCCGCTTCAGACAGAGCCCATTGAAAGTACCAGCAAGAACAAAGCAAACACATTCAAGAGAGCATTACCAGGTGCCAGGATGGCAGAGTGGTCAAAGACGCTGCGTTCAGGTCGCAGTCTCCCCAGGAGGCGTGGGTTCGAATCCCGCCTCAGACATTGCCCATTGAAAGTACCAAGCAAGAACAAAGCAAACACATTCAAGAGAGCATTACCAGCTGCCAGGATGGCAGAGCGGTCTAAGGCATTGCGTTCAGATCGCAGTCTCCCCAGGAGGCGTGGGTTCGAATCCCGCCTCAGACAGTGCCCATTGAAAGTACCAAGCAATAATAAAGCAAACACAGTCAAGAGAGCATTACCAGTTGCCAGGATGGCAGAGCGGTCTAAGGCGTTGCGTTCAGGTCGCAGTCTACCCAGGAGGCGTGGGTTCCAACCCCACCTCAGACAGTGCCCATTGAAAGTACCAAGCAAGAACAAAGCAAACACAGTCAAGAGAGCATTACCAGATGCCAGGATGGCAGAGCGGTCTAAGGCGTTGCGTTCAGGTCGCAGTCTCCCCAGGTGGCGTGGGTTCGAATCCCAAGAACAAAGCAAACACATTCAAGAGAGCATTACCAGATGCCAGGATGGCAGAGTGGTCTAAGGCGTTGCGTTCAGGTCGCAGTCTCCCCAGGAGGCGTGGGTTCGAATCCCGCCTCAGACAGTGCCCATTGAAAGTACCAAGCAAGAACAAAGCAAACACATTCAAAAGAGCATTACCAGATGCCAGGATGGCAGAGTGGTCTAAGGCGTTGCGTTCAGGTCGCAGTCTCCCCAGGAGGCGTGGGTTCGAATCCCGCCTCAGACAGAGCCCATTGAAAGTACCAAGCAAGAAAAAAGCAAACACAGTCAAGAGAGCATTACCAGCTGCCAGGATGGCAGAGCGGTCTACGGCGTTGCGTTCAGGTCGCAGTCACCCCAGGAGGCGTGGGTTCGAATCCCACCTCAGACAGAGCCTATTGAAAGTACCAAGCAATAAAAAAGCAAACAAAGTCAAGAGAGCATTACCAGTTGCCAGGATGGCAGAGCGGTCTAAAGCGTTGCGTTCAGGTCGCAGTCTCCCCAGGAGGCGTGGGTTCGAATCCCGCCTCAGACAGTGCCCATTGAAAGTACCAAGCAATAATAAAGCAAACACAGTCAAGAGAGCATTACCAGTTGCCAGGATGGCAGAGCGGTCTAAGGCGTTGCGTTCAGGTCGCAGTCTCCCCAGGAGGCGTGGGTTCCAACCCCACCTCAGACAGTGCCCATTGAAAGTACCAAGCAAGAACAAAGCAAACACAGTCAAGAGAGCATTACCAGATGCCAGGATGGCAGAGCGGTCTAAGGCGTTGCGTTCAGGTCGCAGTCTCCCCAGGTGGCGTGGGTTCGAATCCCAAGAACAAAGCAAACACATTCAAGAGAGCATTACCAGATGCCAGGATGGCAGAGTGGTCTAAGGCATTGCGTTCAGGTCGCAGTCTCCCCAGGAGGCGTGGGTTCGAATCCCGCCTCAGACAGTGCCCATTGAAAGTACCAAGCAAGAACAAAGCAAACACATTCAAAAGAGCATTACCAGATGCCAGGATGGCAGAGTGGTCTAAGGCGTTGCGTTCAGGTCGCAGTCTCCCCAGGAGGCGTGGGTTCGAATCCCGCCTCAGACATTGCCCATTGAAAGTACCAAGCAAGAACAAAGCAAACACATTCAAGAGAGCATTACCAGCTGCCAGGATGGCAGAGCGGTCTAAGGCATTGCGTTCAGATCGCAGTCTCCCCAGGAGGCGTGGGTTCGAATCCCGCCTCAGACAGTGCCCATTGAAAGTACCAAGCAATAATAAAGCAAACACAGTCAAGAGAGCATTACCAGTTGCCAGGATGGCAGAGCGGTCTAAGGCGTTGCGTTCAGGTCGCAGTCTCCCCAGGAGGCGTGGGTTCCAACCCCACCTCAGACAGTGCCCATTGAAAGTACCAAGCAAGAACAAAGCAAACACAGTCAAGAGAGCATTACCAGATGCCAGGATGGCAGAGCGGTCTAAGGCGTTGCGTTCAGGTCGCAGTCTCCCCAGGTGGCGTGGGTTCGAATCCCAAGAACAAAGCAAACACATTCAAGAGAGCATTACCAGATGCCAGGATGGCAGAGTGGTCTAAGGCGTTGCGTTCAGGTCGCAGTCTCCCCAGGAGGCGTGGGTTCGAATCCCGCCTCAGACAGTGCCCATTGAAAGTACCAAGCAAGAACAAAGCAAACACAGTCAAGAGAGCATTACCAGCTGCCAGGATGGCAGAGCGGTCTAAGGCGTTGCGTTCAGGTCGCAGTCTCCCCAGGAGGCGTGGGTTCGAATCCCGCCTCAGACATTGCCCATTGAAAGTACCAAGCAAGAACAAAGCAAACACAGTCAAGAGAGCATTACCAGCTGCCAGGATGGCAGAGCGGTCTAAGGCGTTGCGTTCAAGGTCGCAGTCTCCCCAGGAAGCGTGGGTTTGAATCCCGCCTCAGACATTGCCCATTGAAAGTACCAAGCAAGAACAAAGCAAATAATGTCAAGAGATCCTTACCAGTTGCCAGGATGGCAGAGCGGTCTAAGGCGTTGTGTTCAGGGCGCAGTCTCCCCAGGAGGCGTGGGTTCGAATCCCGCTTCAGACAGAGCCCATTGAAAGTACCAGCAAGAACAAAGCAAACACATTCAAGAGAGCATTACCAGGTGCCAGGATGGCAGAGTGGTCAAAGACGCTGCGTTCAGGTCGCAGTCTCCCCAGGAGGCGTGGGTTCCAACCCCACCTCAGACAGTGCCCATTGAAAGTACCAAGCAAGAACAAAGCAAACACAGTCAAGAGAGCATTACCAGATGCCAGGATGGCAGAGCGGTCTAAGGCGTTGCGTTCAGGTCGCAGTCTCCCCAGGTGGCGTGGGTTCGAATCCCAAGAACAAAGCAAACACATTCAAGAGAGCATTACCAGATGCCAGGATGGCAGAGTGGTCTAAGGCATTGCGTTCAGGTCGCAGTCTCCCCAGGAGGCGTGGGTTCGAATCCCGCCTCAGACAGTGCCCATTGAAAGTACCAAGCAAGAACAAAGCAAACACATTCAAAAGAGCATTACCAGATGCCAGGATGGCAGAGTGGTCTAAGGCGTTGCGTTCAGGTCGCAGTCTCCCCAGGAGGCGTGGGTTCGAATCCCGCCTCAGACATTGCCCATTGAAAGTACCAAGCAAGAACAAAGCAAACACATTCAAGAGAGCATTACCAGCTGCCAGGATGGCAGAGCGGTCTAAGGCATTGCGTTCAGATCGCAGTCTCCCCAGGAGGCGTGGGTTCGAATCCCGCCTCAGACAGTGCCCATTGAAAGTACCAAGCAATAATAAAGCAAACACAGTCAAGAGAGCATTACCAGTTGCCAGGATGGCAGAGCGGTCTAAGGCGTTGCGTTCAGGTCGCAGTCTCCCCAGGAGGCGTGGGTTCCAACCCCACCTCAGACAGTGCCCATTGAAAGTACCAAGCAAGAACAAAGCAAACACAGTCAAGAGAGCATTACCAGATGCCAGGATGGCAGAGCGGTCTAAGGCGTTGCGTTCAGGTCGCAGTCTCCCCAGGTGGCGTGGGTTCGAATCCCAAGAACAAAGCAAACACATTCAAGAGAGCATTACCAGATGCCAGGATGGCAGAGTGGTCTAAGGCGTTGCGTTCAGGTCGCAGTCTCCCCAGGAGGCGTGGGTTCGAATCCCGCCTCAGACAGTGCCCATTGAAAGTACCAAGCAAGAACAAAGCAAACACAGTCAAGAGAGCATTACCAGCTGCCAGGATGGCAGAGCGGTCTAAGGCGTTGCGTTCAGGTCGCAGTCTCCCCAGGAGGCGTGGGTTCGAATCCCGCCTCAGACATTGCCCATTGAAAGTACCAAGCAAGAACAAAGCAAACACAGTCAAGAGAGCATTACCAGCTGCCAGGATGGCAGAGCGGTCTAAGGCGTTGCGTTCAAGGTCGCAGTCTCCCCAGGAAGCGTGGGTTTGAATCCCGCCTCAGACATTGCCCATTGAAAGTACCAAGCAAGAACAAAGCAAATAATGTCAAGAGATCCTTACCAGTTGCCAGGATGGCAGAGCGGTCTAAGGCGTTGTGTTCAGGGCGCAGTCTCCCCAGGAGGCGTGGGTTCGAATCCCGCTTCAGACAGAGCCCATTGAAAGTACCAGCAAGAACAAAGCAAACACATTCAAGAGAGCATTACCAGGTGCCAGGATGGCAGAGTGGTCAAAGACGCTGCGTTCAGGTCGCAGTCTCCCCAGGAGGCGTGGGTTCGAATCCCGCCTCAGACATTGCCCATTGAAAGTACCAAGCAAGAACAAAGCAAACACATTCAAGAGAGCATTACCAGCTGCCAGGATGGCAGAGCGGTCTAAGGCATTGCGTTCAGATCGCAGTCTCCCCAGGAGGCGTGGGTTCGAATCCCGCCTCAGACAGTGCCCATTGAAAGTACCAAGCAATAATAAAGCAAACACAGTCAAGAGAGCATTACCAGTTGCCAGGATGGCAGAGCGGTCTAAGGCGTTGCGTTCAGGTCGCAGTCTACCCAGGAGGCGTGGGTTCCAACCCCACCTCAGACAGTGCCCATTGAAAGTACCAAGCAAGAACAAAGCAAACACAGTCAAGAGAGCATTACCAGATGCCAGGATGGCAGAGCGGTCTAAGGCGTTGCGTTCAGGTCGCAGTCTCCCCAGGTGGCGTGGGTTCGAATCCCAAGAACAAAGCAAACACATTCAAGAGAGCATTACCAGATGCCAGGATGGCAGAGTGGTCTAAGGCGTTGCGTTCAGGTCGCAGTCTCCCCAGGAGGCGTGGGTTCGAATCCCGCCTCAGACAGTGCCCATTGAAAGTACCAAGGAAGAACAAAGCAAACACATTCAAAAGAGCATTACCAGATGCCAGGATGGCAGAGTGGTCTAAGGCGTTGCGTTCAGGTCGCAGTCTCCCCAGGAGGCGTGGGTTCGAATCCCGCCTCAGACAGAGCCCATTGAAAGTACCAAGCAAGAAAAAAGCAAACACAGTCAAGAGAGCATTACCAGCTGCCAGGATGGCAGAGCGGTCTACGGCGTTGCGTTCAGGTCGCAGTCACCCCAGGAGGCGTGGGTTCGAATCCCACCTCAGACAGAGCCTATTGAAAGTACCAAGCAATAAAAAAGCAAACAAAGTCAAGAGAGCATTACCAGTTGCCAGGATGGCAGAGCGGTCTAAAGCGTTGCGTTCAGGTCGCAGTCTCCCCAGGAGGCGTGGGTTCGAATCCCGCCTCAGACAGTGCCCATTGAAAGTACCAAGCAATAATAAAGCAAACACAGTCAAGAGAGCATTACCAGTTGCCAGGATGGCAGAGCGGTCTAAGGCGTTGCGTTCAGGTCGCAGTCTCCCCAGGAGGCGTGGGTTCCAACCCCACCTCAGACAGTGCCCATTGAAAGTACCAAGCAAGAACAAAGCAAACACAGTCAAGAGAGCATTACCAGATGCCAGGATGGCAGAGCGGTCTAAGGCGTTGCGTTCAGGTCGCAGTCTCCCCAGGTGGCGTGGGTTCGAATCCCAAGAACAAAGCAAACACATTCAAGAGAGCATTACCAGATGCCAGGATGGCAGAGTGGTCTAAGGCATTGCGTTCAGGTCGCAGTCTCCCCAGGAGGCGTGGGTTCGAATCCCGCCTCAGACAGTGCCCATTGAAAGTACCAAGCAAGAACAAAGCAAACACATTCAAAAGAGCATTACCAGATGCCAGGATGGCAGAGTGGTCTAAGGCGTTGCGTTCAGGTCGCAGTCTCCCCAGGAGGTGTGGGTTCGAATCCCGCCTCAGACAGAGCCCATTGAATGTACCAAGCAAGAAAAAAGCAAACACAGTCAAGAGAGCATTACCAGCTGCCAGGATGGCAGAGCGGTCTACGGCGTTGCGTTCAGGTCGCAGTCACCACAGGAGGCGTGGGTTCGAATCCCACCTCAGACAGAGCCTATTGAAAGTACCAAGCAATAAAAAAGCAAACAAAGTCAAGAGAGCATTACCAGTTGCCAGGATGGCAGAGCGGTATAAAGCGTTGCGTTCAGGTCGCAGTCTCCCCAGGAGGCGTGGTTTCGAATCCCGCCTCAGACAGATCCCATTGAAAGTACCAAGCAATAACAAAGCAAACACAGTAAAGAGAGCATTACCAGTTGCCAGGATGGCAGAGCGGTCTAAGGCGTTGCGTTCAGGTCGCAGTCTCCCCAGGAGGCGTGGGTTCGAATTCCGCCTCAGACATTGCCCATTGAAAGTACCAAGTAAGAACAAAGCAAACACAGTCAAGAGAGCATTACCAGCTGCCAGGATGGCAGAGCGGTCTAAGGCGTTGCGTTCAGGTCGCAGTCTCCCCAGGAGGCGTGGGTTCGAATCCCGCCTCAGACATTGCCCATTGAAAGTACCAAGCAAGAACAAAGCAAACAATGTCAAGAGATCCTTACCAGTTGCCAGGATGGCAGAGCGGTCTAAGGCGTTGTGTTCAGGGCGCAGTCTCCCCAGGAGGCGTGGGTTCGAATCCCGCTTCAGACAGAGCCCATTGAAAGTACCAGCAAGAACAAAGCAAACACATTCAAGAGAGCATTACCAGGTGCCAGGATGGCAGAGTGGTCAAAGACGCTGCGTTCAGGTCGCAGTCTCCCCAGGAGGCGTGGGTTCGAATCCCGCCTCAGACATTGCCCATTGAAAGTACCAAGCAAGAACAAAGCAAACACATTCAAGAGAGCATTACCAGCTGCCAGGATGGCAGAGCGGTCTAAGGCATTGCGTTCAGGTCGCAGTCTCCCCAGGAGGCGTGGGTTCCAACCCCACCTCAGACAGTGCCCATTGAAAGTACCAAGCAAGAACAAAGCAAACACAGTCAAGAGAGCATTACCAGATGCCAGGATGGCAGAGCGGTCTAAGGCGTTGCGTTCAGGTCGCAGTCTCCCCAGGAGGCGTGGGTTCGAATCCCGCCTCAGACAGAGCCAATTGAAAGTACCAAGCAAGAACAAAGTAAACACAGTCAAGAGAGAGGTACCAGTTGCCAGGATGGCAGAGTTGTCTAAGGCGTTGCGTTCAGGTCGCAGTAACCCCAGGAGGCGTGGGTTCGAATCCCACCTCAGACAGAGCCCATTGATAGTACCAAGCAAGAAAAAAGCAAACACAGTCAAGAGAGAATTACCAGTTGCCAGGATGGCAGAGCGGTCTAAGGCGTTGCGTTCAGGTCGCAGTCTCCCCAGGAGGCGTGGGTTCGAATCCCACCTCAGACAGAGCCCATTGAAAGTACCAAGCAATAACAAAGCAAACACAGTCAAGAGAGCATTACCAGTTGCCAGGATGGCAGAGCGGTCTAAGGCGTTGCGTTCAGGTCGCAGTCTCCCCAGGAGGCGTGGGTTCGAATCCCACCTCAGACAGAGCCCATTGAAAGTACCAAGCAATAACAAAGCAAACACAGTCAAGAGAGCATTACCAGGTGCCAGGATGGCAGTGCGTTCTAAGGCGTTGCGTTCAGGTCGCAGTCACCCCAGGAGGCGTGTGTTCGAATCCCACCTCAGACAGAGCCCATTGAAAGTACCAAGCAAGAAAAAAGCAAACACAGTCAAGAGCGCATTACCAGGTGCCAGGATGGCAGAGCGGTCTAAGGCATTGCGTTCAGGTCGCAGTCACCCCAGGAGGCGTGGGTTCGAATCCCACCTCAGAAAGAGCCCATTGAAAGTACCAAGCAAGAACAAAGCAAACACATTCAAGAGAGCATTACCAGATGCCAGGATGGCAGAGCGGTCTAAGGCGTTGCGTTCAGGTCGCAGTCTCCCCAGGAGGCGTGGGTTCGAATCCCACCTCAGACTGTGCCCATTGAAAGTACCAAGCAAGAACAAAGCAAACACATTCAAGAGAGCATTACCAGATACCAGGATGGCAGAGCGGTCAAAGGCGTTGCGTTCAGGTCGCAGTCTCCCCAGGAGGCGTGGGTTCGAATCCCGCCTCAGACAGAGCCCATTGAAAGTACCAAGCAAGAACAAAGCAAACACAGTCAAGAGAGAGGTACCAGTTGCCAGGATGGCTGAGCGGTCTAAGGCGTTGCGTTCAGGTCGCAGTAACCCCAGGAGGCGTGGGTTCGAATCCCACCTCAGACAGAGCCCATTGATAGTACCAAGCAAGAACAAAGCAAAAACAGTCAAGAGAGAATTACCAGTTGCCAGGATGGCAGAGTGGTCTAAGGCGTTGCGTTCAGGTCGCAGTCTCCCCAGGAGGCGTGGGTTCGAATCCCGCCTCTGACAGAGCCCATTGAAAGTACCAAGCAAGAACAAAGCAAACACAGTCAAGAGAGAATTACCAGTTGCCAGGATGGCATAGCGGTCTAAGGCGTTGCGTTCAGGTCGCAGTCTCCCCAGGAGTCGTGGGTTCGAATCCCGCCTCTGACAGAGCCCATTGAACGTACCAAGCAAGAAAAAAGCAAACACAGTCAAGAGAGCATTACCAGTTGCCAGGATGGCAGAGCGGTCTACGGCGTTGCGTTCAGGTCGCAGTCACCCCAGGAGGCGTGGGTTCGAATCCCACCTCAGACAGAGCCTATTGAAAGTACCAAGCAATAAAAAAGCAAACAAAGTCAAGAGAGCATTACCAGTTGCCAGGATGGCAGAGCGGTCTAAAGCGTTGCGTTCAGGTCGCAGTCTCCCCAGGAGCCGTGGGTTCGAATCCCACCTCAGACAGAGCCCATTGAAAGTACCAAGCAATAACAAAGCAAACACAGTCAAGAGAGAATTACCAGTTGCCAGGATGGCAGAGAGGTCTAAGGCGTTGCGTTCAGGTCGCAGTAACCCCAGGAGGCGTGGGTTTGAATCCCACCTCAGACAGAGCCCATTGAAAGTACCAAGCAATAACAAAGCAAACACAGTCAAGAGAGCATTACCAGTTGCCAGGATGGCAGTGCGTTCTAAGGCGTTGCGTTCAGGTCGCAGTCTCCCCAGGAGGCGTGGGTTCTCTGACAGAGCCCATTGAACGTACCAAGCAAGAAAAAAGCAAACACAGTCAAGAGAGCATTACCAGCTGCCAGGATGGCAGAGCGGTCTAAGGCGTTGCGTTCAGGTCGCAGTCTCCCCAGGAGGCGTGGGTTCGAATCCCGCCTCTGACAGAGCCCATTGAAAGTACCAAGCAAGAACAAAGCAAACACAGTCAAGAGAGCATTACCAGTTGCCAGGATGGCAGAGCGGTCTTAGGCGTTGCGTTCAGGTCGCAGTCTCCCCAGGAGGCGTGGGTTCGAATCCCGCCTCTGACAGAGCCCATTGAACGTACCAAGCAAGAAAAAAGCAAACACAGTCAAGAGAGCATTACCAGCTGCCAGGATGGCAGAGCGGTCTACGGCGTTGCGTTCAGGTCGCAGTCACCCCAGGAGGCGTGGGTTCGAATCCCACCTCAGACAGAGCCTATTGAAAGTACCAAGCAATAAAAAAGCAAACACAGTCAAGAGAGAATTACCAGTTGCCAGGATGGCAGAGCGGTCTAAGGCGTTGCGTTCAGGTCGCAGTAACCCCAGGAGGCGTGGGTTCGAATCCCACCTCAGACAGAGCCCATTGAAAGTACCAAGCAATAACAAAGCAAACACAGTCAAGAGAGCATTACCAGTTGCCAGGATGGCAGTGCGTTCTAAGGCGTTGCGTTCAGTTCGCAGTCTCCCCAGGAGGCGTGGGTTCTCTGACAGAGCCCATTGAACGTACCAAGCAAGAAAAAAGCAAACACAGTCAAGAGAGCATTACCAGCTGCCAGGATGGCAGAGCGGTCTAAGGCGTTGCGTTCAGGTCGCAGTCTCCCCAGGAGGCGTGGGTTCGAATCCCGCCTCTGACAGAGCCCATTGAAAGTACCAAGCAAGAACAAAGCAAACACAGTCAAGAGAGCATTACCAGTTGCCAGGATGGCAGAGCGGTCTTAGGCGTTGCGTTCAGGTCGCAGTCTCCCCAGGAGGCGTGGGTTCGAATCCCGCCTCTGACAGAGCCCATTGAACGTACCAAGCAAGAAAAAAGCAAACACAGTCAAGAGAGCATTACCAGCTGCCAGGATGGCAGAGCGGTCTACGGCCTTGTGTTCAGGGCGCAGTCTCCCCAGGAGGCGTGGGTTCGAATCCCGCTTCAGACAGAGCCCATTGAAAGTACCAGCAAGAACAAAGCAAACACATTCAAGAGAGCATTACCAGGTGCCAGGATGGCAGAGTGGTCAAAGACGCTGCGTTCAGGTCGCAGTCTCCCCAGGAGGTGTGGGTTCGAATCCCGCCTCAGACATTGCCCATTGAAAGTACCAAGCAAGAACAAAGCAAACACATTCAAGAGAGCATTACCAGCTGCCAGGATGGCAGAGCGGTCTAAGGCGTTGCGTTCAGGTCGCAGTCTCCCCAGGAGGCGTGGGTTCGAATCCCGCCTCAGACAGTGCCCATTGAAAGTACCAAGCAATAATAAAGCAAACACAGTCAAGAGAGCATTACCAGTTGCCAGGATGGCAGAGCGGTCTAAGGCGTTGCGTTCAGGTCGCAGTCTCCCCAGGAGGCGTGGGTTCCAACCCCACCTCAGACAGTGCCCATTGAAAGTACCAAGCAAGAACAAAGCAAACACAGTCAAGAGAGCATTACCAGATGCCAGGATGGCAGAGCGGTCTAAGGCGTTGCGTTCAGGTCGCAGTCTCCCCAGGTGGCGTGGGTTCGAATCCCAAGAACAAAGCAAACACATTCAAGAGAGCATTACCAGATGCCAGGATGGCAGAGTGGTCTAAGGCGTTGCGTTCAGGTCGCAGTCTCCCCAGGAGGCGTGGGTTCGAATCCCGCCTCAGACAGTGCCCATTGAAAGTACCAAGCAAGAACAAAGCAAACACATTCAAGAGAGCATTACCAGATGCCAGGATGGCAGAGCGGTCAAAGGCGTTGCGTTCAGGTCGCAGTCTCCCCAGGAGGCGTGGATTCGAATCCCGCCTCAGACAGTGCCCATTGAAAGTACCAAGCAAGAACAAAGCAAACACAGTCAAAGAGAGGTACCAGTTGCCAGGATGGCTGAGCGGTCTAAGGCGTTGCGTTCAGGTCGCAGTAACCCCAGGAGGCGTGGGTTCGAATCCCACCTCAGACAGTGCCCATTGAAAGTACCAAGCAAGAACAAAGCAAACACATTCAAAAGAGCATTACCAGATGCCAGGATGGCAGAGTGGTCTAAGGCGTTGCGTTCAGGTCGCAGTCTCCCCAGGAGGCGTGGGTTCGAATCCCGCCTCAGACAGAGCCCATTGAAAGTACCAAGCAAGAACAAAGTAAACACAGTCAAGAGAGAGGTACCAGTTGCCAGGATGGCAGAGTTGTCTAAGGCGTTGCGTTCAGGTCGCAGTAACCCCAGGAGGCGTGGGTTCGAATCCCACCTCAGACAGAGCCCATTGATAGTACCAAGCAAGAAAAAAGCAAACACAGTCAAGAGAGAATTACCAGTTGCCAGGATGGCAGAGCGGTCTAAGGCGTTGCGTTCAGGTCGCAGTCTCCCCAGGAGGCGTGGGTTCGAATCCCACCTCAGACAGAGCCCATTGAAAGTACCAAGCAATAACAAAGCAAACACAGTCAAGAGAGCATTACCAGTTGCCAGGATGGCAGAGCGGTCTAAGGCGTTGCGTTCAGGTCGCAGTCTCCCCAGGAGGCGTGGGTTCGAATCCCACCTCAGACAGAGCCCATTGAAAGTACCAAGCAATAACAAAGCAAACACAGTCAAGAGAGCATTACCAGGTGCCAGGATGGCAGTGCGTTCTAAGGCGTTGCGTTCAGGTCGCAGTCACCCCAGGAGGCGTGTGTTCGAATCCCACCTCAGACAGAGCCCATTGAAAGTACCAAGCAAGAAAAAAGCAAACACAGTCAAGAGCGCATTACCAGGTGCCAGGATGGCAGAGCGGTCTAAGGCATTGCGTTCAGGTCGCAGTCACCCCAGGAGGCGTGGGTTCGAATCCCACCTCAGACAGAGCCCATTGAAAATACCAAGCAAGAACAAAGCAAACACATTCAAGAGAGCATTACCAGATGCCAGGATGGCAGAGCGGTCTAAGGCGTTGCGTTCAGGTCGCAGTCTCCCCAGGAGGCGTGGGTTCGAATCCCACCTCAGACTGTGCCCATTGAAAGTACCAAGCAAGAACAAAGCAAACACATTCAAGAGAGCATTACCAGATGCCAGGATGGCAGAGCGGTCAAAGGCGTTGCGTTCAGGTCGCAGTCTCCCCAGGAGGCGTGGGTTCGAATCCCGCCTCAGACAGAGCCCATTGAAAGTACCAAGCAAGAACAAAGCAAACACAGTCAAGAGAGAGGTACCAGTTGCCAGGATGGCTGAGCGGTCTAAGGCGTTGCGTTCAGGTCGCAGTAACCCCAGGAGGCGTGGGTTCGAATCCCACCTCAGACAGAGCCCATTGATAGTACCAAGCAAGAACAAAGCAAAAACAGTCAAGAGAGAATTACCAGTTGCCAGGATGGCAGAGTGGTCTAAGGCGTTGCGTTAAGGTCGCAGTCTCCCCAGGAGGCGTGGGTTCGAATCCCGCCTCTGACAGAGCCCATTGAAAGTACCAAGCAAGAACAAAGCAAACACAGTCAAGAGAGAATTACCAGTTGCCAGGATGGCATAGCGGTCTAAGGCGTTGCGTTCAGGTCGCAGTCTCCCCAGGAGTCGTGGGTTCGAATCCCGCCTCTGACAGAGCCCATTGAACGTACCAAGCAAGAAAAAAGCAAACACAGTCAAGAGAGCATTACCAGTTGCCAGGATGGCAGAGCGGTCTACGGCGTTGCGTTCAGGTCGCAGTCACCCCAGGAGGCGTGGGTTCGAATCCCACCTCAGACAGAGCCTATTGAAAGTACCAAGCAATAAAAAAGCAAACAAAGTCAAGAGAGCATTACCAGTTGCCAGGATGGCAGAGCGGTCTAAAGCGTTGCGTTCAGGTCGCAGTCTCCCCAGGAGCCGTGGGTTCGAATCCCACCTCAGACAGAGCCCATTGAAAGTACCAAGCAATAACAAAGCAAACACAGTCAAGAGAGAATTACCAGTTGCCAGGATGGCAGAGAGGTCTAAGGCGTTGCGTTCAGGTCGCAGTAACCCCAGGAGGCGTGGGTTTGAATCCCACCTCAGACAGAGCCCATTGAAAGTACCAAGCAATAACAAAGCAAACACAGTCAAGAGAGCATTACCAGATGCCAGGATGGCAGAGCGGTCAAAGGCGTTGCGTTCAGGTCGCAGTCTCCCCAGGAGGCGTGGATTCGAATCCCGCCTCAGACAGTGCCCATTGAAAGTACCAAGCAAGAACAAAGCAAACACAGTCAAAGAGAGGTACCAGTTGCCAGGATGGCTGAGCGGTCTAAGGCGTTGCGTTCCGGTCGCAGTAACCCCAGGAGGCGTGGGTTCGAATCCCACCTCAGACAGTGCCCATTGAAAGTACCAAGCAAGAACAAAGAAAACACATTCAAAAGAGCATTACCAGATGCCAGGATGGCAGAGTGGTCTAAGGCGTTGCGTTCAGGTCGCAGTCTCCCCAGGAGGCGTGGGTTCGAATCCCGCCTCAGACAGAGCCCATTGAAAGTACCAAGCAAGAACAAAGTAAACACAGTCAAGAGAGAGGTACCAGTTGCCAGGATGGCAGAGTTGTCTAAGGCGTTGCGTTCAGGTCGCAGTAACCCCAGGAGGCGTGGGTTCGAATCCCACCTCAGACAGAGCCCATTGATAGTACCAAGCAAGAAAAAAGCAAACACAGTCAAGAGAGAATTACCAGTTGCCAGGATGGCAGAGCGGTCTAAGGCGTTGCGTTCAGGTCGCAGTCTCCCCAGGAGGCGTGGGTTCGAATCCCACCTCAGACAGAGCCCATTGAAAGTACCAAGCAATAACAAAGCAAACACAGTCAAGAGAGCATTACCAGTTGCCAGGATGGCAGAGCGGTCTAAGGCGTTGCGTTCAGGTCGCAGTCTCCCCAGGAGGCGTGGGTTCGAATCCCACCTCAGACAGAGCCCATTGAAAGTACCAAGCAATAACAAAGCAAACACAGTCAAGAGAGCATTACCAGGTGCCAGGATGGCAGTGCGTTCTAAGGCGTTGCGTTCAGGTCGCAGTCACCCCAGGAGGCGTGTGTTCGAATCCCACCTCAGACAGAGCCCATTGAAAGTACCAAGCAAGAAAAAAGCAAACACAGTCAAGAGCGCATTACCAGGTGCCAGGATGGCAGAGCGGTCTAAGGCATTGCGTTCAGGTCGCAGTCACCCCAGGAGGCGTGGGTTCGAATCCCACCTCAGACAGAGCCCATTGAAAATACCAAGCAAGAACAAAGCAAACACATTCAAGAGAGCATTACCAGATGCCAGGATGGCAGAGCGGTCAAAGGCGTTGCGTTCAGGTCGCAGTCTCCCCAGGAGGCGTGGGTTCGAATCCCGCCTCAGACAGAGCCCATTGAAAGTACCAAGCAAGAACAAAGCAAACACAGTCAAGAGAGAGGTACCAGTTGCCAGGATGGCTGAGCGGTCTAAGGCGTTGCGTTCAGGTCGCAGTAACCCCAGGAGGCGTGGGTTCGAATCCCACCTCAGACAGAGCCCATTGATAGTACCAAGCAAGAACAAAGCAAAAACAGTCAAGAGAGAATTACCAGTTGCCAGGATGGCAGAGTGGTCTAAGGCGTTGCGTTAAGGTCGCAGTCTCCCCAGGAGGCGTGGGTTCGAATCCCGCCTCTGACAGAGCCCATTGAAAGTACCAAGCAAGAACAAAGCAAACACAGTCAAGAGAGAATTACCAGTTGCCAGGATGGCATAGCGGTCTAAGGCGTTGCGTTCAGGTCGCAGTCTCCCCAGGAGTCGTGGGTTCGAATCCCGCCTCTGACAGAGCCCATTGAACGTACCAAGCAAGAAAAAAGCAAACACAGTCAAGAGAGCATTACCAGTTGCCAGGATGGCAGAGCGGTCTACGGCGTTGCGTTCAGGTCGCAGTCACCCCAGGAGGCGTGGGTTCGAATCCCACCTCAGACAGAGCCTATTGAAAGTACCAAGCAATAAAAAAGCAAACAAAGTCAAGAGAGCATTACCAGTTGCCAGGATGGCAGAGCGGTCTAAAGCGTTGCGTTCAGGTCGCAGTCTCCCCAGGAGCCGTGGGTTCGAATCCCACCTCAGACAGAGCCCATTGAAAGTACCAAGCAATAACAAAGCAAACACAGTCAAGAGAGAATTACCAGTTGCCAGGATGGCAGAGAGGTCTAAGGCGTTGCGTTCAGGTCGCAGTAACCCCAGGAGGCGTGGGTTTGAATCCCACCTCAGACAGAGCCCATTGAAAGTACCAAGCAATAACAAAGCAAACACAGTCAAGAGAGCATTACCAGTTGCCAGGATGGCAGTGCGTTCTAAGGCGTTGCGTTCAGGTCGCAGTCTCCCCAGGAGGCGTGGGTTCTCTGACAGAGCCCATTGAACGTACCAAGCAAGAAAAAAGCAAACACAGTCAAGAGAGCATTACCAGCTGCCAGGATGGCAGAGCGGTCTAAGGCGTTGCGTTCAGGTCGCAGTCTCCCCAGGAGGCGTGGGTTCGAATCCCGCCTCTGACAGAGCCCATTGAAAGTACCAAGCAAGAACAAAGCAAACACAGTCAAGAGAGCATTACCAGTTGCCAGGATGGCAGAGCGGTCTTAGGCGTTGCGTTCAGGTCGCAGTCTCCCCAGGAGGCGTGGGTTCGAATCCCGCCTCTGACAGAGCCCATTGAACGTACCAAGCAAGAAAAAAGCAAACACAGTCAAGAGAGCATTACCAGCTGCCAGGATGGCAGAGCGGTCTACGGCGTTGCGTTCAGGTCGCAGTCACCCCAGGAGGCGTGGGTTCGAATCCCACCTCAGACAGAGCCTATTGAAAGTACCAAGCAATAAAAAAGCAAACACAGTCAAGAGAGAATTACCAGTTGCCAGGATGGCAGAGCGGTCTAAGGCGTTGCGTTCAGGTCGCAGTAACCCCAGGAGGCGTGGGTTCGAATCCCACCTCAGACAGAGCCCATTGAAAGTACCAAGCAATAACAAAGCAAACACAGTCAAGAGAGCATTACCAGTTGCCAGGATGGCAGTGCGTTCTAAGGCGTTGCGTTCAGTTCGCAGTCTCCCCAGGAGGCGTGGGTTCTCTGACAGAGCCCATTGAACGTACCAAGCAAGAAAAAAGCAAACACAGTCAAGAGAGCATTACCAGCTGCCAGGATGGCAGAGCGGTCTAAGGCGTTGCGTTCAGGTCGCAGTCTCCCCAGGAGGCGTGGGTTCGAATCCCGCCTCTGACAGAGCCCATTGAAAGTACCAAGCAAGAACAAAGCAAACACAGTCAAGAGAGCATTACCAGTTGCCAGGATGGCAGAGCGGTCTTAGGCGTTGCGTTCAGGTCGCAGTCTCCCCAGGAGGCGTGGGTTCGAATCCCGCCTCTGACAGAGCCCATTGAACGTACCAAGCAAGAAAAAAGCAAACACAGTCAAGAGAGCATTACCAGCTGCCAGGATGGCAGAGCGGTCTACGGCCTTGTGTTCAGGGCGCAGTCTCCCCAGGAGGCGTGGGTTCGAATCCCGCTTCAGACAGAGCCCATTGAAAGTACCAGCAAGAACAAAGCAAACACATTCAAGAGAGCATTACCAGGTGCCAGGATGGCAGAGTGGTCAAAGACGCTGCGTTCAGGTCGCAGTCTCCCCAGGAGGTGTGGGTTCGAATCCCGCCTCAGACATTGCCCATTGAAAGTACCAAGCAAGAACAAAGCAAACACATTCAAGAGAGCATTACCAGCTGCCAGGATGGCAGAGCGGTCTAAGGCGTTGCGTTCAGGTCGCAGTCTCCCCAGGAGGCGTGGGTTTGAATCCCGCCTCAGACAGTGCCCATTGAAAGTACCAAGCAATAATAAAGCAAACACAGTCAAGAGAGCATTACCAGTTGCCAGGATGGCAGAGCGGTCTAAGGCGTTGCGTTCAGGTCGCAGTCTCCCCAGGAGGCGTGGGTTCCAACCCCACCTCAGACAGTGCCCATTGAAAGTACCAAGCAAGAACAAAGCAAACACAGTCAAGAGAGCATTACCAGATGCCAGGATGGCAGAGCGGTCTAAGGCGTTGCGTTCAGGTCGCAGTCTCCCCAGGTGGCGTGGGTTCGAATCCCAAGAACAAAGCAAACACATTCAAGAGAGCATTACCAGATGCCAGGATGGCAGAGTGGTCTAAGGCGTTGCGTTCAGGTCGCAGTCTCCCCAGGAGGCGTGGGTTCGAATCCCGCCTCAGACAGTGCCCATTGAAAGTACCAAGCAAGAACAAAGCAAACACATTCAAGAGAGCATTACCAGATGCCAGGACGGCAGAGCGGTAAAAGGCGTTGCGTTCAGGTCGCAGTCTCCCCAGGAGGCGTGGATTCGAATCCCGCCTCAGACAGTGCCCATTGAAAGTACCAAGCAAGAACAAAGCAAACACAGTCAAAGAGAGGTACCAGTTGCCAGGATGGCTGAGCGGTCTAAGGCGTTGCGTTCAGGTCGCAGTAACCCCAGGAGGCGTGGGTTCGAATCCCACCTCAGACAGTGCCCATTGAAAGTACCAAGCAAGAACAAAGCAAACACATTCAAAAGAGCATTACCAGATGCCAGGATGGCAGAGTGGTCTAAGGCGTTGCGTTCAGGTCGCAGTCTCCCCAGGAGGCGTGGGTTCGAATCCCGCCTCAGACAGAGCCCATTGAAAGTACCAAGCAAGAACAAAGTAAACACAGTCAAGAGAGAGGTACCAGTTGCCAGGATGGCAGAGTTGTCTAAGGCGTTGCGTTCAGGTCGCAGTAACCCCAGGAGGCGTGGGTTCGAATCCCACCTCAGACAGAGCCCATTGATAGTACCAAGCAAGAAAAAAGCAAACACAGTCAAGAGAGAATTACCAGTTGCCAGGATGGCAGAGTGGTCTAAGGCGTTGCGTTCAGGTCGCAGTCTCCCCAGGAGGCGTGGGTTCGAATCCCGCCTCTGACAGAGCCCATTGAAAGTACCAAGCAAGAACAAAGCAAACACAGTCAAGAGAGAATTACCAGTTGCCAGGATGGCATAGCGGTCTAAGGCGTTGCGTTCAGGTCGCAGACCCAGGAGTCGTGGGTTCGAATCCCGCCTCTGACAGAGCCCATTGAACGTACCAAGCAAGAAAAAAGCAAACACAGTCAAGAGAGCATTACCAGCTGCCAGGATGGCAGAGCGGTCTACGGCCTTGTGTTCAGGGCGCAGTCTCCCCAGGAGGCGTGGGTTCGAATCCCGCTTCAGACAGAGCCCATTGAAAGTACCAGCAAGAACAAAGCAAACACATTCAAGAGAGCATTACCAGGTGCCAGGATGGCAGAGTGGTCAAAGACGCTGCGTTCAGGTCGCAGTCTCCCCAGGAGGTGTGGGTTCGAATCCCGCCTCAGACATTGCCCATTGAAAGTACCAAGCAAGAACAAAGCAAACACATTCAAGAGAGCATTACCAGCTGCCAGGATGGCAGAGCGGTCTAAGGCGTTGCGTTCAGGTCGCAGTCTCCCCAGGAGGCGTGGGTTCGAATCCCGCCTCAGACAGTGCCCATTGAAAGTACCAAGCAATAATAAAGCAAACACAGTCAAGAGAGCATTACCAGTTGCCAGGATGGCAGAGCGGTCTAAGGCGTTGCGTTCAGGTCGCAGTCTCCCCAGGTGGGGTGGGTTCGAATCCCAAGAACAAAGCAAACACATTCAAGAGAGCATTACCAGATGCCAGGATGGCAGAGTGGTCTAAGGCGTTGCGTTCAGGTCGCAGTCTCCCCAGGAGGCGTGGGTTCGAATCCCGCCTCAGACAGTGCCCATTGAAAGTACCAAGCAAGAACAAAGCAAACACATTCAAGAGAGCATTACCAGATGCCAGGATGGCAGAGCGGTCAAAGGCGTTGCGTTCAGGTCGCAGTCTCCCCAGGAGGCGTGGATTCGAATCCCGCCTCAGACAGTGCCCATTGAAAGTACCAAGCAAGAACAAAGCAAACACAGTCAAAGAGAGGTACCAGTTGCCAGGATGGCTGAGCGGTCTAAGGCGTTGCGTTCAGGTCGCAGTAACCCCAGGAGGCGTGGGTTCGAATCCCACCTCAGACAGTGCCCATTGAAAGTACCAAGCAAGAACAAAGCAAACACATTCAAAAGAGCATTACCAGATGCCAGGATGGCAGAGTGGTCTAAGGCGTTGCGTTCAGGTCGCAGTCTCCCCAGGAGGCGTGGGTTCGAATCCCGCCTCAGACAGAGCCCATTGAAAGTACCAAGCAAGAACAAAGTAAACACAGTCAAGAGAGAGGTACCAGTTGCCAGGATGGCAGAGTTGTCTAAGGCGTTGCGTTCAGGTCGCAGTAACCCCAGGAGGCGTGGGTTCGAATCCCACCTCAGACAGAGCCCATTGATAGTACCAAGCAAGAAAAAAGCAAACACAGTCAAGAGAGAATTACCAGTTGCCAGGATGGCAGAGTGGTCTAAGGCGTTGCGTTCAGGTCGCAGTCTCCCCAGGAGGCGTGGGTTCGAATCCCGCCTCTGACAGAGCCCATTGAAAGTACCAAGCAAGAACAAAGCAAACACAGTCAAGAGAGAATTACCAGTTGCCAGGATGGCAGAGCGGTCTAAGGCGTTGCGTTCAGGTCGCAGTCTCCCCAGGAGTCGTGGGTTCGAATCCCGCCTCTGACAGAGCCCATTGAACGTACCAAGCAAGAAAAAAGCAAACACAGTCAAGAGAGCATTACCAGTTGCCAGGATGGCAGAGCGGTCTAAAGCGTTGCGTTCAGGTCGCAGTCTCCCCAGGAGGCGTGGGTTCGAATCCCACCTCAGACAGAGCCCATTGAAAGTACCAAGCAATAACAAAGCAAACACAGTCAAGAGAGAATTACCAGTTGCCAGGATGGCAGAGCGGTCTAAGGCGTTGCGTTCAGGTCGCAGTAACCCCAGGAGGCGTGGGTTCGAATCCCACCTCAGAAAGAGCCCATTGAAAGTACCAAGCAATAACAAAGCAAACACAGTCAAGAGAGAAATACCAGTTGCCAGATTGGCAGTGCGTTATAAGGCGTTGCGTTCAGGTCGCAGTCTCCCCAGGAGGCGTGGGTTCTCTGACAGAGCCCATTGAACGTACCAAGCAAGAAAAAAGCAAACACAGTCAAGAGAGCATTACCAGCTGCCAGGATGGCAGAGTGGTCAAAGACGCTGCGTTCAGGTCGCAGTCTCCCCAGGAGGTGTGGGTTCGAATCCCGCCTCAGACATTGCCCATTGAAAGTACCAAGCAAGAACAAAGCAAACACATTCAAGAGAGCATTACCAGCTGCCAGGATGGCAGAGCGGTCTAAGGCGTTGCGTTCAGGTCGCAGTCTCCCCAGGAGGCGTGGGTTCGAATCCCGCCTCAGACAGTGCCCATTGAAAGTACCAAGCAATAATAAAGCAAACACAATCAAGAGAGCATTACCAGTTGCCAGGATGGCAGAGCGGTCTAAGGCGTTGCGTTCAGGTCGCAGTCTCCCCAGGAGGCGTGGGTTGCAACCCCGCCTCAGACATTGCCCATTGAAAGTACCAAGCAAGAACAAAGCAAACACAGTCAAGAGAGCATTACCAGATGCCAGGATGGCAGAGCGGTCTAAGGCGTTGCGTTCAGGTCGCAGTCTCCCCAGGTGGCGTGGGTTCGAATCCCAAGAACAAAGCAAACACATTCAAGAGAGCATTACCAGCTGCCAGGATGGCAGAGCGGTCTAAGGCGTTGCGTTCAGGTCGCAGTCTCCCCAGGAGGCGTGGGTTCGAATCCCGCCTCAGACATTGCCCATTGAAAGTACCAAGCAAGAAAAAGCAAACAATGTCAAGAGATCATTACCAGTTGCCAGGATGGCAGAGCGGTCTAAGGCGTTGTGTTCAGGGCGCAGTCTCCCCAGGAGGCGTGGGTTCGAATCCCGCTTCAGACAGAGCCCATTGAAAGTACCAGCAAGAACAAAGCAAACACATTCAAGAGAGCATTACCAGGTGCCAGGATGGCAGAGTGGTCAAAGAGGCTGCGTTCAGGTCGCAGTCTCCCCAGGAGGCGTGGGTTTGAATCCCGCCTCCGACAGAGCCCATTGAAAGTACCAAGCAAGAACAAAGCTAACACAGTCAAGAGAGCATTACCAGCTGCCAGGATGGCAGAGCGGTCTAAGGCGTTGCGTTCAGGTCGCAGTCTCCCCAGGAGGCGTGGGTTCGAATCCCGCCTCAGACATTGCCCATTGAAAGTACCAAGCAAGAACAAAGCAAACACATTCAAGAGAGCATTACCAGCTGCCAGGATGGCAGAGCGGTCTAAGGCATTGCGTTCAGATCGCAGTCTCCCCAGGAGGCGTGGGTTCGAATCCCGCCTCAGACAGTGCCCATTGAAAGTACCAAGCAATAATAAAGCAAACACAGTCAAGAGAGCATTACCAGTTGCCAGGATGGCAGAGCGGTCTAAGGCGTTGCGTTCAGGTCGCAGTCTCCCCAGGAGGCGTGGGTTCGAACCCCACCTCAGACAGTGCCCATTGAAAGTACCAAGCAAGAACAAAGCAAACACAGACAAGAGAGCATTACCAGATGCCAGGATGGCAGAGCGGTCTAAGGCGTTGCGTTCAGGTCGCAGTCTCCCCACGAGGCGTGGGTTCGAATCCCAAGAACAAAGCAAACACATTCAAGAGAGCATTACCAGATGCCAGGATGGCAGAGTGGTCTAAGGCGTTGCGTTCAGGTCGCAGTCTCCCCAGGAGGCGTGGGTTCGAATCCCAAGAACAAAGCAAACACATTCAAGAGAGCATTACCAGATGCCAGGATGGCAGAGTGGTCTAAGGCGTTGCGTTCAGGTCGCAGTCTCCCCAGGAGGCGTGGGTTCGAATCCCGCCTCAGACAGTGCCCATTGAAAGTACCAAGCAAGAACAAAGCAAACACATTCAAGAGAGCATTACCAGATGCCAGGATGGCAGAGTGGTCTAAGGCGTTGCGTTCAGGTCGCAGTCTCCCCAGGAGGCGTGGGTTCGAATCCCGCCTCAGACAGAGCCCATTGAAAGTACCAAGCAAGAACAAAGCAAACACAGTCAAGAGAGAGGTACCAGTTGCCAGGATGGCAGAGTTGTCTAAGGCGTTACGTTCAGGTCGCAGTAACCCCAGGAGGCGTGGGTTCGAATCCCACCTCAGACAGAGCCCATTGATAGTACCAAGCAAGAAAAAAGCAAACACAGTCAAGAGAGAATTACCAGGTGCCAGGATGGCAGAGTGGTCAAAGACGCTGCGTTCAGGTCGCAGTCTCCACAGGAGGCGTGGGTTCGAATCCCGCCTCAGACAGAGCCCATTGAAAGTACCAAGCAAGAACAAAGTAAACACAGTCAAGAGAGAGGTACCAGTTGCCAGGATGGCAGAGTTGTCGAAGGCGTTGCGTTCAGGTCGCAGTAACCCCAGGAGGCGTGGGTTCGAATCCCACCTCAGACAGAGCCCATTGAAAGTACCAAGCAAGAACAATGCAAACACATTCAAGAGAGCATTACCAGATGCCAGGATGGCAGAGCGGTCTAAGGCGTTGCGTTCAGGTCGCAGTCTCCCCAGGAGGCGTGGGTTCGAATCCCACCTCAGACAGTGCCCATTGAAAGTACCAAGCAAGAACAAAGCAAACACAGTCAAGAGAGAATTACCAGTTGCCAGGATGGCAGAGCGGTCTAAGGCGTTGCGTTCAGGTCGCAGTCTCCCCAGGAGGCGTGGGTTCGAATCCCACCTCAGACAGAGCCCATTGAAAGTACCAAGCAATAACAAAGCAAACAAAGTCAAGAGAGAATTACCAGTTGCCAGGATGGCAGAGCGGTCTAAGGCGTTGCGTTCAGGTCGCAGTAACCCCAGGAGGCGTGGGATCGAATCCCACCTCAGACAGAGCCCATTGAAAGTACCAAGCAATAACAAAGCAAACACAGTAAAGAGAGAATTACCAGATCCCAGGATGGCAGAGCGGTCTAAGGCGTTGCGTTCAGGTCGCAGTAACCCCAGGAGGCGTGGGTTCGAATCCCACCTCAGAAAGAGCCCATTGAAAGTACCAAGCAATAACAAAGCAAACACAGTCAAGAGAGAAATACCAGTTGCAAGATTGGCAGTGCGTTATAAGGCGTTGCGTTCAGGTCGCAGTCTCCCCAGGAGGCGTGGGTTCTCTGACAGAGCCCATTGAACGTACCAAGCAAGAAAAAAGCAAACACAGTCAAGAGAGCATTACCAGCTGCCAGGATGGCAGAGTGGTCAAAGACGCTGCGTTCAGGTCGCAGTCTCCCCAGGAGGTGTGGGTTCGAATCCCGCCTCAGACATTGCCCATTGAAAGTACCAAGCAAGAACAAAGCAAACACATTCAAGAGAGCATTACCAGCTGCCAGGATGGCAGAGCGGTCTAAGGCGTTGCGTTCAGGTCGCAGTCTCCCCAGGAGGCGTGGGTTCGAATCCCGCCTCAGACAGTGCCCATTGAAAGTACCAAGCAATAATAAAGCAAACACAATCAAGAGAGCATTACCAGTTGCCAGGATGGCAGAGCGGTCTAAGGCGTTGCGTTCAGGTCGCAGTCTCCCCAGGAGGCGTGGGTTCCAACCCCGCCTCAGACATTGCCCATTGAAAGTACCAAGCAAGAACAAAGCAAACACAGTCAAGAGAGCATTACCAGATGCCAGGATGGCAGAGCGGTCTAAGGCGTTGCGTTCAGGTCGCAGTCTCCCCAGGTGGCGTGGGTTCGAATCCCAAGAACAAAGCAAACACATTCAAGAGAGCATTACCAGCTGCCAGGATGGCAGAGCGGTCTAAGGCGTTGCGTTCAGGTCGCAGTCTCCCCAGGAGGCGTGGGTTCGAATCCCGCCTCAGACATTGCCCATTGAAAGTACCAAGCAAGAAAAAGCAAACAATGTCAAGAGATCATTACCAGTTGCCAGGATGGCAGAGCGGTCTAAGGCGTTGTGTTCAGGGCGCAGTCTCCCCAGGAGGCGTGGGTTCGAATCCCGCTTCAGACAGAGCCCATTGAAAGTACCAGCAAGAACAAAGCAAACACATTCAAGAGAGCATTACCAGGTGCCAGGATGGCAGAGTGGTCAAAGAGGCTGCGTTCAGGTCGCAGTCTCCCCAGGAGGCGTGGGTTTTAATCCCGCCTCCGACAGAGCCCATTGAAAGTACCAAGCAAGAACAAAGCTAACACAGTCAAGAGAGCATTACCAGCTGCCAGGATGGCAGAGCGGTCTAAGGCGTTGCGTTCAGGTCGCAGTCTCCCCAGGAGGCGTGGGTTCGAATCCCGCCTCAGACATTGCCCATTGAAAGTACCAAGCAAGAACAAAGCAAACACATTCAAGAGAGCATTACCAGCTGCCAGGATGGCAGAGCGGTCTAAGGCATTGCGTTCAGGTCGCAGTCTCCCCAGGAGGCGTGGGTTCGAACCCCACCTCAGACAGTGCCCATTGAAAGTACCAAGCAAGAACAAAGCAAACACAGACAAGAGAGCATTACCAGATGCCAGGATGGCAGAGCGGTCTAAGGCGTTGCGTTCAGGTCGCAGTCTCCCCAGGAGGCGTGGGTTCGAATCCCAAGAACAAAGCAAACACATTCAAGAGAGCATTACCAGATGCCAGGATGGCAGAGTGGTCTAAGGCGTTGCGTTCAGGTCGCAGTCTCCCCAGGAGGCGTGGGTTCGAATCCCGCCTCAGACAGTGCCCATTGAAAGTACCAAGCAAGAACAAAGCAAACACATTCAAGAGAGCATTACCAGATGCCAGGATGGCAGAGTGGTCTAAGGCGTTGCGTTCAGGTCGCAGTCTCCCCAGGAGGCGTGGGTTCGAATCCCGCCTCAGACAGAGCCCATTGAAAGTACCAAGCAAGAACAAAGCAAACACAGTCAAGAGAGAGGTACCAGTTGCCAGGATGGCAGAGTTGTCTAAGGCGTTACGTTCAGGTCGCAGTAACCCCAGGAGGCGTGGGTTCGAATCCCACCTCAGACAGAGCCCATTGATAGTACCAAGCAAGAAAAAAGCAAACACAGTCAAGAGAGAATTACCAGGTGCCAGGATGGCAGAGTGGTCAAAGACGCTGCGTTCAGGTCGCAGTCTCCACAGGAGGCGTGGGTTCGAATCCCGCCTCAGACAGAGCCCATTGAAAGTACCAAGCAAGAACAAAGTAAACACAGTCAAGAGAGAGGTACCAGTTGCCAGGATGGCAGAGTTGTCGAAGGCGTTGCGTTCAGGTCGCAGTAACCCCAGGAGGCGTGGGTTCGAATCCCACCTCAGACAGAGCCCATTGAAAGTACCAAGCAAGAACAATGCAAACACATTCAAGAGAGCATTACCAGATGCCAGGATGGCAGAGCGGTCTAAGGCGTTGCGTTCAGGTCGCAGTCTCCCCAGGAGGCGTGGGTTCGAATCCCACCTCAGACAGTGCCCATTGAAAGTACCAAGCAAGAACAAAGCAAACACAGTCAAGAGAGAATTACCAGTTGCCAGGATGGCAGAGCGGTCTAAGGCGTTGCGTTCAGGTCGCAGTCTCCCCAGGAGGCGTGGGTTCGAATCCCACCTCAGACAGAGCCCATTGAAAGTACCAAGCAATAACAAAGCAAACAAAGTCAAGAGAGAATTACCAGTTGCCAGGATGGCAGAGCGGTCTAAGGCGTTGCGTTCAGGTCGCAGTAACCCCAGGAGGCGTGGGATCGAATCCCACCTCAGACAGAGCCCATTGAAAGTACCAAGCAATAACAAAGCAAACACAGTAAAGAGAGAATTACCAGATCCCAGGATGGCAGAGCGGTCTAAGGCGTTGCGTTCAGGTCGCAGTAACCCCAGGAGGCGTGGGTTCGAATCCCACCTCAGAAAGAGCCCATTGAAAGTACCAAGCAATAACAAAGCAAACACAGTCAAGAGAGAAATACCAGTTGCAAGATTGGCAGTGCGTTATAAGGCGTTGCGTTCAGGTCGCAGTCTCCCCAGGAGGCGTGGGTTCTCTGACAGAGCCCATTGAACGTACCAAGCAAGAAAAAAGCAAACACAGTCAAGAGAGCATTACCAGCTGCCAGGATGGCAGAGTGGTCAAAGACGCTGCGTTCAGGTCGCAGTCTCCCCAGGAGGTGTGGGTTCGAATCCCGCCTCAGACATTGCCCATTGAAAGTACCAAGCAAGAACAAAGCAAACACATTCAAGAGAGCATTACCAGCTGCCAGGATGGCAGAGCGGTCTAAGGCGTTGCGTTCAGGTCGCAGTCTCCCCAGGAGGCGTGGGTTCGAATCCCGCCTCAGACAGTGCCCATTGAAAGTACCAAGCAATAATAAAGCAAACACAATCAAGAGAGCATTACCAGTTGCCAGGATGGCAGAGCGGTCTAAGGCGTTGCGTTCAGGTCGCAGTCTCCCCAGGAGGCGTGGGTTCCAACCCCGCCTCAGACATTGCCCATTGAAAGTACCAAGCAAGAACAAAGCAAACACAGTCAAGAGAGCATTACCAGATGCCAGGATGGCAGAGCGGTCTAAGGCGTTGCGTTCAGGTCGCAGTCTCCCCAGGTGGCGTGGGTTCGAATCCCAAGAACAAAGCAAACACATTCAAGAGAGCATTACCAGCTGCCAGGATGGCAGAGCGGTCTAAGGCGTTGCGTTCAGGTCGCAGTCTCCCCAGGAGGCGTGGGTTCGAATCCCGCCTCAGACATTGCCCATTGAAAGTACCAAGCAAGAAAAAGCAAACAATGTCAAGAGATCATTACCAGTTGCCAGGATGGCAGAGCGGTCTAAGGCGTTGTGTTCAGGGCGCAGTCTCCCCAGGAGGCGTGGGTTCGAATCCCGCTTCAGACAGAGCCCATTGAAAGTACCAGCAAGAACAAAGCAAACACATTCAAGAGAGCATTACCAGGTGCCAGGATGGCAGAGTGGTCAAAGAGGCTGCGTTCAGGTCGCAGTCTCCCCAGGAGGCGTGGGTTTTAATCCCGCCTCCGACAGAGCCCATTGAAAGTACCAAGCAAGAACAAAGCTAACACAGTCAAGAGAGCATTACCAGCTGCCAGGATGGCAGAGCGGTCTAAGGCGTTGCGTTCAGGTCGCAGTCTCCCCAGGAGGCGTGGGTTCGAATCCCGCCTCAGACATTGCCCATTGAAAGTACCAAGCAAGAACAAAGCAAACACATTCAAGAGAGCATTACCAGCTGCCAGGATGGCAGAGCGGTCTAAGGCATTGCGTTCAGGTCGCAGTCTCCCCAGGAGGCGTGGGTTCGAACCCCACCTCAGACAGTGCCCATTGAAAGTACCAAGCAAGAACAAAGCAAACACAGACAAGAGAGCATTACCAGATGCCAGGATGGCAGAGCGGTCTAAGGCGTTGCGTTCAGGTCGCAGTCTCCCCAGGAGGCGTGGGTTCGAATCCCAAGAACAAAGCAAACACATTCAAGAGAGCATTACCAGATGCCAGGATGGCAGAGTGGTCTAAGGCGTTGCGTTCAGGTCGCAGTCTCCCCAGGAGGCGTGGGTTCGAATCCCGCCTCAGACAGTGCCCATTGAAAGTACCAAGCAAGAACAAAGCAAACACATTCAAGAGAGCATTACCAGATGCCAGGATGGCAGAGTGGTCTAAGGCGTTGCGTTCAGGTCGCAGTCTCCCCAGGAGGCGTGGGTTCGAATCCCGCCTCAGACAGAGCCCATTGAAAGTACCAAGCAAGAACAAAGCAAACACAGTCAAGAGAGAGGTACCAGTTGCCAGGATGGCAGAGTTGTCTAAGGCGTTACGTTCAGGTCGCAGTAACCCCAGGAGGCGTGGGTTCGAATCCCACCTCAGACAGAGCCCATTGATAGTACCAAGCAAGAAAAAAGCAAACACAGTCAAGAGAGAATTACCAGGTGCCAGGATGGCAGAGTGGTCAAAGACGCTGCGTTCAGGTCGCAGTCTCCACAGGAGGCGTGGGTTCGAATCCCGCCTCAGACAGAGCCCATTGAAAGTACCAAGCAAGAACAAAGTAAACACAGTCAAGAGAGAGGTACCAGTTGCCAGGATGGCAGAGTTGTCGAAGGCGTTGCGTTCAGGTCGCAGTAACCCCAGGAGGCGTGGGTTCGAATCCCACCTCAGACAGAGCCCATTGAAAGTACCAAGCAAGAACAATGCAAACACATTCAAGAGAGCATTACCAGATGCCAGGATGGCAGAGCGGTCTAAGGCGTTGCGTTCAGGTCGCAGTCTCCCCAGGAGGCGTGGGTTCGAATCCCACCTCAGACAGTGCCCATTGAAAGTACCAAGCAAGAACAAAGCAAACACAGTCAAGAGAGAATTACCAGTTGCCAGGATGGCAGAGCGGTCTAAGGCGTTGCGTTCAGGTCGCAGTCTCCCCAGGAGGCGTGGGTTCGAATCCCACCTCAGACAGAGCCCATTGAAAGTACCAAGCAATAACAAAGCAAACAAAGTCAAGAGAGAATTACCAGTTGCCAGGATGGCAGAGCGGTCTAAGGCGTTGCGTTCAGGTCGCAGTAACCCCAGGAGGCGTGGGATCGAATCCCACCTCAGACAGAGCCCATTGAAAGTACCAAGCAATAACAAAGCAAACACAGTAAAGAGAGCATTACCAGTTGCCAGGATGGCAGAGCGGTCTAAGGCGTTGCGTTCAGGTCGCAGTCTCCCCAGGAGACGTGGGTTCGAATCCCACTTCAGACAGAGCCCATTGAAAGTACCAGCAAGAACAAAGCAAACACATTCAAGAGAGCATTACCAGGTGCCAGGATGGCAGAGTGGTCAAAGACGATGCGTTCAGGTCGCAGTCTCCCCAGGAGGTGTGGGTTCAAATCCCGCCTCAGACAGAGCCCATTGAAAGTACCAAGCAAGAACAAAGCAAACACAGTCAAGAGAGAGTTACCAGTTGCCAGGATGGCAGAGCGGTCTAAGGCGTTGCGTTCAGGTCCCAGTAACCCCAGCAGGCGTGGTTTCAAATCCCACCTCAGACAGAGCCCATTGATAGTACTAAGCAAGAAAAAAGCAAACACAGTCAAGAGAGAATTACCAGTTGCCAGGATGGCAGAGCGGTCTAAGGCGTTGCGTTCAGTTCGCAGTCTCCCCAGGAGGCGTGGGTTCGAATCCCACCTCAGACAGAGCCCATTGAAAGTACCAAGCAATAACAAAGCAAACACAGTCAAGAGAGAATTACCAGTTGCCAGGATGGCAGAGCGGTCTAAGGCGTTGCGTTCAGGTCGCAGTAACCCCAGGAGGCGTGGGTTCGAATCCCACCTCAGACAGAGCCCATTGAAAGTACCAAGCAATAACAAAGCAAACACAGTCAAGAGAGCATTACCAGTTGCCAGGATGGCAGTGCGTTCTAAGGCGTTGCGTTCAGGTCGCAGTCTCCCCAGGAGGCGTGGGTTCTCTGACAGAGCCCATTGAACGTACCAAGCAAGAAAAAAGCAAACACAGTCAAGAGAGCATTACCAGCTGCCAGGATGGCAGAGCGGTCTAAGGCGTTGCGTTCAGGTCGCAGTCTCCCCAGGAGGCGTGGGTTCGAATCCCGCCTCAGACATTGCCCATTGAAAGTACCAAGCAAGAACAAAGCAAACAATGTCAAGAGATCCTTACCAGTTGCCAGGATGGCAGAGCGGTCTAAGGCGTTGTGTTCAGGGCGCAGTCTCCCCAGGAGGCGTGGGTTCGAATCCCGCTTCAGACAGAGCCCATTGAAAGTACCAGCAAGAACAAAGCAAACACATTCAAGAGAGCATTACCAGGTGCCAGGATGGCAGAGTGGTCAAAGACGCTGCGTTCAGGTCGCAGTCTCCCCAGGAGACGTGGGTTCGAATCCCGCCTCAGACTTTGCCCATTGAAAGTACCAAGCAAGAACAAAGCAAACACATTCAAGAGAGCATTACCAGCTGCCAGGATGGCAGAGCGGTCTAAGGCGTTGCGTTCAGGTCGCAGTCTCCCCAGGAGGCGTGGGTTCGAATCCCGCCTCAGACAGTGCCCATTGAAAGTACCAAGCAATAATAAAGCAAACACAGTCAAGAGAGCATTACCAGTTGCCAGGATGGCAGAGCGGTCTAAGGCGTTGCGTTCAGGTCGCAGTCTCCCCAGGAGGCGTGGGTTCCAACCCCACCTCAGACAGTGCCCATTGAAAGTACCAAGCAAGAACAAAGCAAACACAGTCAAGAGAGCATTACCAGATGCCAGGATGGCAGAGCGGTCTAAGGCGTAGCGTTCAGGTCGCAGTCTCCCCAGGTGGCGTGGGTTCGAATCCCAAGAACAAAGCAAACACATTCAAGAGAGCATTACCAGATGCCAGGATGGCAGAGTGGTCTAAGGCATTGCGTTCAGGTCGCAGTCTCCCCAGGAGGCGTGGGTTCGAATCCCGCCTCAGACAGTGCCCATTGAAAGTACCAAGCAAGAACAAAGCAAACACATTCAAAAGAGCATTACCAGATGCCAGGATGGCAGAGTGGTCTAAGGCGTTGCGTTCAGGTCGCAGTCTCTTCCAGGAGGCGTGGGTTCGAATCCCGCCTCAGACAGAGCCCATTGAAAGTACCAAGCAAGAACAAAGTAAACACAGTCAAGAGAGAGGTACCAGTTGCCAGGATGGCAGAGTTGTCTAAGGCGTTGCGTTCAGGTCGCAGTAACCCCAGGAGGCGTGGGTTCGAATCCCACCTCAGACAGAGCCCATTGATAGTACCAAGCAAGAAAAAAGCAAACACAGTCAAGAGAGAATTACCAGTTGCCAGGATGGCAGAGCGGTCTAAGGCGTTGCGTTCAGGTCGCAGTCTCCCCAGGAGGCGTGGGTTCGAATCCCACCTCAGACAGAGCCCATTGAAAGTACCAAGCAATAACAAAGCAAACACAGTCAAGAGAGCATTACCAGTTGCCAGGATGGCAGAGCGGTCTAAGGCGTTGCGTTCAGGTCGCAGTCTCCCCAGGAGGCGTGTGTTCGAATCCCACCTCAGACAGAGCCCATTGAAAGTACCAAGCAAGAAAAAAGCAAACACAGTCAAGAGCGCATTACCAGGTGCCAGGATGGCAGAGCGGTCTAAGGCATTGCGTTCAGGTCGCAGTCACCCCAGGAGGCGTGGGTTCGAATCCCACCTCAGACAGAGCCCATTGAAAGTACCAAGCAAGAACAAAGCAAACACATTCAAGAGAGCATTACCAGATGCCAGGATGGCAGAGCGGTCAAAGGCGTTGCGTTCAGGTCGCAGTCTCCCCAGGAGGCGTGGGTTCGAATCCCGCCTCAGACAGAGCCCATTGAAAGTACCAAGCAAGAACAAAGCAAACACATTCAAGAGAGCATTACCAGATGCCAGGATGGCAGAGTGGTCTAAGGCGTTGCGTTCAGGTCGCAGTCTCCCCAGGAGGCGTGGTTTCGAATCCCGCCTCTGACAGAGCCCATTGAACGTACCAAGCAAGAAAAAAGCAAACACAGTCAAGAGAGCATTACCAGCTGCCAGGATGGCAGAGCGGTCTACGGCGTTGCGTTCAGGTCGCAGTCACCCCAGGAGGCGTGGGTTCGAATCCCACCTCAGACAGAGCCTATTGAAAGTACCAAGCAATAAAAAAGCAAACAAAGTCAAGAGAGCATTACCAGTTGCCAGGATGGCAGAGCGGTCTAAAGCGTTGCGTTCAGGTCGCAGTCTCCCCAGGAGGCGTGGGTTCGAATCCCACCTCAGACAGAGCCCATTGAAAGTACCAAGCAATAACAAAGCAAACACAGTCAAGAGAGAATTACCAGTTGCCAGGATGGCAGAGCGGTCTAAGGCGTTGCGTTCAGGTCGCAGTAACCCCAGGAGGCGTGGGTTCGAATCCCACCTCAGACAGAGCCCATTGAAAGTACCAAGCAATAACAAAGCAAACACAGTCAAGAGAGCATTACCAGTTGCCAGGATGGCAGTGCGTTCTAAGGCGTTGCGTTCAGGTCGCAGTCTCCCCAGGAGGCGTGGGTTCTCTGACAGAGCCCATTGAACGTACCAAGCAAGAAAAAAGCAAACACAGTCAAGAGAGCATTACCAGCTGCCAGGATGGCAGAGCGGTCTAAGGCGTTGCGTTCAGGTCGCAGTCTCCCCAGGAGGCGTGGGTTCGAATCCCGCCTCTGACAGAGCCCATTGAAAGTACCAAGCAAGAACAAAGCAAACACAGTCAAGAGAGCATTACCAGTTGCCAGGATGGCAGAGCGGTCTTAGGCGTTGCGTTCAGGTCGCAGTCTCCCCAGGAGGCGTGGGTTCGAATCCCGCCTCTGACAGAGCCCATTGAACGTACCAAGCAAGAAAAAAGCAAACACAGTCAAGAGAGCATTACCAGCTGCCAGGATGGCAGAGCGGTCTACGGCGTTGTGTTCAGGTCGCAGTCAGCCCAGGAGGCGTGGGTTCGAATCCCACCTCAGACAGAGCCTCTTGAAAGTACCAAGCAATAAAAAAGCAAACAAAGTCAAGAGAGCATTACCAGTTGCCAGGATGGCAGAGCGGTCTAAAGCGTTGCGTTCAGGTCGCAGTCTCCCCAGGAGGCGTGGGTTCGAATCCCGCCTCAGACAGAGCCCATTGAAAGTACCAAGCAATAACAAAGCAAACACAGTAAAGAGAGCATTACCAGTTGCCAGGATGGCAGAGCGGTCTAAGGCGTTGCGTTCAGGTCGCAGTCTCCCCAGGAGGCGTGGGTTCGAATCCCGCCTCAGACATTGCCCATTGAAAGTACCAAGCAAGAACAAAGCAAACACAGACAAGAGAGCATTACCAGCTGCCAGGATGGCAGAGCGGTCTAAGGCGTTGCGTTCAGGTCGCAGTCTCCCCAGGAGGCGTGGGTTCGAATCCCGCCTCAGATATTGCCCATTGAAAGTACCAAGCAAGAACAAAGCAAACAATGTCAAGAGATCCTTACCAGTTGCCAGGATGGCAGAGCGGTCTAAGGCGTTGTGTTCAGGGCGCAGTCTCCCCAGGAGGCGTGGGTTCGAATCCCGCTTCAGACAGAGCCCATTGAAAGTACCAGCAAGAACAAAGCAAACACATTCAAGAGAGCATTACCAGGTGCCGGGATGGCAGAGTGGTCAAAGACGCTGCGTTCAGGTCGCAGTCTCCCCAGGAGGCGTGGGTTCGAATCCCGCCTCAGAAATTGCCCATTGAAAGCACCAAGCAAGAACAAAGCAAACACATTCAAGAGAGCATTACCAGCTGCCAGGATGGCAGAGCGGTCTAAGGCGTTGCGTTCAGGTCGCAGTCTCCCCAGGAGGCGTGGGTTCGAATCCCGCCTCAGACAGTGCCCATTGAAAGTACCAAGCAATAATAAAGCAAACACAGTCAAGAGAGCATTACCAGTTGCCAGGATGGCAGAGCGGTCTAAGGCGTTGCGTTCAGGTCGCAGTCTCCCCAGGAGGCGTGCGTTCGAATCTCGCCTCTGACAGTGCCCATTGATAGTACTAAGCAAGAAAAAAGCAAACACAGTCAAGAGAGCATTACCAGTTGCCAGGATGGCAGAGCGGTCTAAGGTGTTGCGTTCAGGTCGCAGTCTCCCCAGGAGACGTGGGTTCGAATCCCACCTCAGACAGAGCCCATTGAAAGTACCAAGCAAGAAAAAAGCAAACACAGTCAAAAGAGCATTACCAGCTGCCAGGATGGCAGAGCGGTCTAAGGCGTTGCGTTCAGGTCGCAGTCTCCCCAGGAGGCGTGGGTTCGAATCCCGCCTCAGACAGAGCCCATCGAAAGTACCAAGCAAGAACAAAGCAAACACATTCATGAGAGCATTACCAGGTGCCAGGATGGCAGTGCGTTCTAAGGCGTTGCGTTCAGGTCGCAGTAACCCCAGGAGGCGTGGGTTCGAATCCCACCTCAGACAGAGCCCATAGAAAGTACCAAGCAATAACAAAGAAAACACAGTCAAGAGAGAATTACCAGTTGCCAGGATGGCAGTGCGTTCTAAGGCGTTGCGTTCAGGTCGCAGTCTCCCCAGGAGGCGTGGGTTCGAATCTCGCCTCTGACAGAGCCCATTGAAAGTACCAAGCAAGAAAAAAGCAAACACAGTCATGAGAGCATTACCAGGTGCCAGGATGGCAGAGCGGTCTACGGCATTGCGTTCAGGTCGCAGTCAGCCCAAGAGGCGTGGGTTCGAATCCGACCTCAGACAGAGCCCATTGAAAGTACCAAGCAAGAACAAAATAAACACAGTCATAAGAGCATTACCAAGTGCCAGGATTGCAGAGCGGTCTAAGGCGTTGCGTTCAGGTCGCAGTCTCCCCAGGAGGCGTGGGTTTGAATCCCGCCTCAGACTTTTCCCATTGAAAGTACCACGCAAGAACAAAGCAAACACAGTCAAGAGAGAATTGCCAGTTGCCAGGATGGCAGAGCGGTCTAAGGTGTTGCATTCAGGTCGCAGTCTCCCCAGGAGGCGTGGGTTCGAATCCCGCCTCAGACAGAGCCCATCGAAAGTACCAAGCAAGAACAAAGCAAACACAGTCAAGAGAGCATTAATAGCTGCCAGGATGGCAGAGCGGTCTCAGGTGTTGTGTTCAGGTCGCAGTCTCCCATGGAGGCGTGGGTTTGAATCCCACCTCAGACAGAGTCCATTCAAAGTACAAAGCAAACAAAGTAAAGAGAGCATTACCAAGCCAGGATGGCAGAGCCGTCAAATGCGCTGATTTCAGGTCGCAGTCTCCCATGAAGGCGTGGGTTCGAATCCCACCACAGACAGAGCCCATTGAAAGTACCAAGCAAGAACAAAGCAAACACAGTCAGGAGAGCATTACCATCTGCCAGGATGGCAGAGCGGTCTAAGGCGTTGCGTTCAGGTCGCAGTCTCCCAGGAGGCGTGGGTTCGAATCCCGCCTCAGACAGTGCCCATTGAAAGTACCAAGCAATAATAAAGCAAACAAAGTCAAGAGAGCATTACCAGTTGCCAGGATGGCAGAGCGGTCTAAGGCGTTGCGTTCAGGTCGCAGTCTCCCCAGGAGGCGTGGGTTCGAATCCCACCTCAGACAGAGCCCATTGAAAGTACCAAGCAATAACAAAGCAAACACAGTCAAGAGAGAATTACCAGTTGCCAGGATGGCAGAGCAGTCTAAGGCGTTGCGTTCAGATCGCAGTCTCCCCAGGAGGCGTGGGTTCGAATCCCGCCTCAGACAGTGCCCATTGAAAGTACCAAGCAAGAACAAAGCAAACACAGTCAGGAGAGCATTACCATCTGCCAGGATGGCAGAGCGGTCTAAGGCGTTGCGTTCAGGTCGCAGTTTCTCCAGGAGGCGTGAGTTTGAATTCCACCTCAAACATAGTCCATTGAAAGTACCAAGCAAGAACAAAGCAAACACAGTCGAGAGAGCATTAACAGCTGTCAGGATGGCACAGCGGTCTAAGGCGCTGCGTTCAGGTCGCAGTCTCCCCAGGAGGCGTCGGTTCGAATCCCACCTCAGACAGAGCCCAGTGAAAATACAAAGCAAACACAGTCGAGAGAGCTTTACCAGCTGCCAGGATGGCCGAGCGGTCTAAGGCGCTGCGTTCAGGACGCAGTCTCCCAGGAGATGTGGGTTTGAATGCTACCTCAGACAGAGCCCATTGAAAGTACCAGTAGAACAAAGCAAACACAGTGGAAAGAGCATTACCAGCTGCAAGGATGGCAGAGCGGTCTAAGGCGTTCAGGTCGCAGTCTCCCCTGGAGGCGTGGGTTCAAATCCCACATCAGACAGAGTCCAGTGAAAGTACCAGCAAGAACAAAGCAAACACAGTCAGGAGAGCATTAACAGCTGCCAGGATGGCAGAGCGGTCTCAGGTGTTGCGTTCAGGTCGCAGTCTCCCATGGACGCGTGGGTTTGAATCCCACCTCAGACAGAGTCCATTCAAAGTACAAAGCAAACAAAGTAAAGAGAGCATTACCAAGCCGGGATGGCAGAGCGGTCAAAGGCGCTGATTTCAGGTCGCAGTCTCCCATGGAGGCGTGGGTTTGAATCCCACCACAGACAGAGCCCATTGAAAGTACCAAGCAAGAACAAAGCAAACACAGTTGAGAGAGCATTACCAGCTGTCAGGATGGCAGAGCGGTCTAAGGCGTTGCGTTCAGGTCGCAGTCTCCCCAGGAGGCGTGGGTTCCAACCCCGCCTCAGACATTGCCCATTGAAAGTACCAAGCAAGAACAAAGCAAACACAGTCAAGAGAGCATTACCAGTTGCCAGGATGGCAGAGCGGTCTAAGGCGTTGCGTTCAGGTCGCAGTCTCCCCAGGAGTCGTGGGTTCGAATCCCGCCTCTGACAGAGCCCATTGAACGTACCAAGCAAGAAAAAAGCAAACACAGTCAAGAGAGCATTACCAGTTGCCAGGATGGCAGAGCGGTCTAAAGCGTTGCGTTCAGGTCGCAGTCTCCCCAGGAGGCGTGGGTTCGAATCCCACCTCAGACAGAGCCCATTGAAAGTACCAAGCAATAACAAAGCAAACACAGTCAAGAGAGAATTACCAGTTGCCAGGATGGCAGAGCGGTCTAAGGCGTTGCGTTCAGGTCGCAGTAACCCCAGGAGGCGTGGGTTCGAATCCCACCTCAGAAAGAGCCCATTGAAAGTACCAAGCAATAACAAAGCAAACACAGTCAAGAGAGAATTACCAGTTGCCAGATTGGCAGTGCGTTATAAGGCGTTGCGTTCAGGTCGCAGTCTCCCCAGGAGGCGTGGGTTCTCTGACAGAGCCCATTGAACGTACCAAGCAAGAAAAAAGCAAACACAGTCAAGAGAGCATTACCAGCTGCCAGGATGGCAGAGTGGTCAAAGACGCTGCGTTCAGGTCGCAGTCTCCCCAGGAGGTGTGGGTTCGAATCCCGCCTCAGACATTGCCCATTGAAAGTACCAAGCAAGAACAAAGCAAACACATTCAAGAGAGCATTACCAGCTGCCAGGATGGCAGAGCGGTCTAAGGCGTTGCGTTCAGGTCGCAGTCTCCCCAGGAGGCGTGGGTTCGAATCCCGCCTCAGACAGTGCCCATTGAAAGTACCAAGCAATAATAAAGCAAACACAATCAAGAGAGCATTACCAGTTGCCAGGATGGCAGAGCGGTCTAAGGCGTTGCGTTCAGGTCGCAGTCTCCCCAGGAGGCGTGGGTTCCAACCCCGCCTCAGACATTGCCCATTGAAAGTACCAAGCAAGAACAAAGCAAACACAGTCAAGAGAGCATTACCAGATGCCAGGATGGCAGAGCGGTCTAAGGCGTTGCGTTCAGGTCGCAGTCTCCCCAGGTGGCGTGGGTTCGAATCCCAAGAACAAAGCAAACACATTCAAGAGAGCATTACCAGCTGCCAGGATGGCAGAGCGGTCTAAGGCGTTGCGTTCAGGTCGCAGTCTCCCCAGGAGGCGTGGGTTCGAATCCCGCCACAGACATTGCCCATTGAAAGTACCAAGCAAGAAAAAGCAAACAATGTCATGAGATCATTACCAGTTGCCAGGATGGCAGAGCGGTCTAAGGCGTTGTGTTCAGGGCGCAGTCTCCCCAGGAGGCGTGGGTTCGAATCCCGCTTCAGACAGAGCCCATTGAAAGTACCAGCAAGAACAAAGCAAACACATTCAAGAGAGCATTACCAGGTGCCAGGATGGCAGAGTGGTCAAAGAGGCTGCGTTCAGGTCGCAGTCTCCCCAGGAGGCGTGGGTTTGAATCCCGCCTCCGACAGAGCCCATTGAAAGTACCAAGCAAGAACAAAGCTAACACAGTCAAGAGAGCATTACCAGCTGCCAGGATGGCAGAGCGGTCTAAGGCGTTGCGTTCAGGTCGCAGTCTCCCCAGGAGGCGTGGGTTTGAATCCCGCCTCAGACATTGCCCATTGAAAGTACCAAGCAAGAACAAAGCAAACACATTCAAGAGAGCATTACCAGCTGCCAGGATGGCAGAGCGGTCTAAGGCATTGCGTTCAGATCGCAGTCTCCCCAGGAGGCGTGGGTTCGAATCCCGCCTCAGACAGTGCCCATTGAAAGTACCAAGCAATAATAAAGCAAACACAGTCAAGAGAGCATTACCAGTTGCCAGGATGGCAGAGCGGTCTAAGGCGTTGCGTTCAGGTCGCAGTCTCCCCAGGAGGCGTGGGTTCGAACCCCACCTCAGACAGTGCCCATTGAAAGTACCAAGCAAGAACAAAGCAAACACAGACAAGAGAGCATTACCAGATGCCAGGATGGCAGAGCGGTCTAAGGCGTTGCGTTCAGGTCGCAGTCTCCCCAGGAGGCGTGGGTTCGAATCCCAAGAACAAAGCAAACACATTCAAGAGAGCATTACCAGATGCCAGGATGGCAGAGTGGTCTAAGGCGTTGCGTTCAGGTCGCAGTCTCCCCAGGAGGCGTGGGTTCGAATCCCGCCTCAGACAGTGCCCATTGAAAGTACCAAGCAAGAACAAAGCAAACACATTCAAGAGAGCATTACCAGATGCCAGGATGGCAGAGTGGTCTAAGGCGTTGCGTTCAGGTCGCAGTCTCCCCAGGAGGCGTGGGTTCGAATCCCGCCTCAGACAGAGCCCATTGAAAGTACCAAGCAAGAACAAAGCAAACACAGTCAAGAGAGAGGTACCAGTTGCCAGGATGGCAGAGTTGTCTAAGGCGTTACGTTCAGGTCGCAGTAACCCCAGGAGGCGTGGGTTCGAATCCCACCTCAGACAGAGCCCATTGATAGTACCAAGCAAGAAAAAAGCAAACACAGTCAAGAGAGAATTACCAGGTGCCAGGATGGCAGAGTGGTCAAAGACGCTGCGTTCAGGTCGCAGTCTCCCCAGGAGGCGTGGGTTCGAATCCCGCCTCAGACAGAGCCCATTGAAAGTACCAAGCAAGAACAAAGTAAACACAGTCAAGAGAGAGGTACCAGTTGCCAGGATGGCAGAGTTGTCGAAGGCGTTGCGTTCAGGTCGCAGTAACCCCAGGAGGCGTGGGTTCGAATCCCACCTCAGACAGAGCCCATTGAAAGTACCAAGCAAGAACAATGCAAACACATTCAAGAGAGCATTACCAGATGCCAGGATGGCAGAGCGGTCTAAGGCGTTGCGTTCAGGTCGCAGTCTCCCCAGGAGGCGTGGGTTCGAATCCCACCTCAGACAGTGCCCATTGAAAGTACCAAGCAAGAACAAAGCAAACACAGTCAAGAGAGAATTACCAGTTGCCAGGATGGCAGAGCGGTCTAAGGCGTTGCGTTCAGGTCGCAGTCTCCCCAGGAGGCGTGGGTTCGAATCCCACCTCAGACAGAGCCCATTGAAAGTACCAAGCAATAACAAAGCAAACAAAGTCAAGAGAGAATTACCAGTTGCCAGGATGGCAGAGCGGTCTAAGGCGTTGCGTTCAGGTCGCAGTAACCCCAGGAGGCGTGGGATCGAATCCCACCTCAGACAGAGCCCATTGAAAGTACCAAGCAATAACAAAGCAAACACAGTAAAGAGAGCATTACCAGTTGCCAGGATGGCAGAGCGGTCTAAGGCGTTGCGTTCAGGTCGCAGTCTCCCCAGGAGACGTGGGTTCGAATCCCACTTCAGACAGAGCCCATTGAAAGTACCAGCAAGAACAAAGCAAACACATTCAAGAGAGCATTACCAGGTGCCAGGATGGCAGAGTGGTCAAAGACGATGCGTTCAGGTCGCAGTCTCCCCAGGAGGTGTGGGTTCAAATCCCGCCTCAGACAGAGCCCATTGAAAGTACCAAGCAAGAACAAAGCAAACACAGTCAAGAGAGAGTTACCAGTTGCCAGGATGGCAGAGCGGTCTAAGGCGTTGCGTTCAGGTCCCAGTAACCCCAGCAGGCGTGGTTTCAAATCCCACCTCAGACAGAGCCCATTGATAGTACTAAGCAAGAAAAAAGCAAACACAGTCAAGAGAGAATTACCAGTTGCCAGGATGGCAGAGCGGTCTAAGGCGTTGCGTTCAGTTCGCAGTCTCCCCAGGAGGTGTGGGTTCGAATCCCGCCTCAGACATTGCCCATTGAAAGTACCAAGCAAGAACAAAGCAAACACATTCAAGAGAGCATTACCAGCTGCCAGGATGGCAGAGCGGTCTAAGGCGTTGCGTTCAGGTCGCAGTCTCCCCAGGAGGCGTGGGTTCGAATCCCGCCTCAGACAGTGCCCATTGAAAGTACCAAGCAATAATAAAGCAAACACAATCAAGAGAGCATTACCAGTTGCCAGGATGGCAGAGCGGTCTAAGGCGTTGCGTTCAGGTCGCAGTCTCCCCAGGAGGCGTGGGTTCCAACCCCGCCTCAGACATTGCCCATTGAAAGTACCAAGCAAGAACAAAGCAAACACAGTCAAGAGAGCATTACCAGATGGCAGAGCGGTCTAAGGCGTTGCGTTCAGGTCGCAGTCTCCCCAGGTGGCGTGGGTTCGAATCCCAAGAACAAAGCAAACACATTCAAGAGAGCATTACCAGCTGCCAGGATGGCAGAGCGGTCTAAGGCGTTGCGTTCAGGTCGCAGTCTCCCCAGGAGGCGTGGGTTCGAATCCCGCCTCAGACATTGCCCATTGAAAGTACCAAGCAAGAAAAAGCAAACAATGTCATGAGATCATTACCAGTTGCCAGGATGGCAGAGCGGTCTAAGGCGTTGTGTTCAGGGCGCAGTCTCCCCAGGAGGCGTGGGTTCGAATCCCGCTTCAGACAGAGCCCATTGAAAGTACCAGCAAGAACAAAGCAAACACATTCAAGAGAGCATTACCAGGTGCCAGGATGGCAGAGTGGTCAAAGAGGCTGCGTTCAGGTCGCAGTCTCCCCAGGAGGCGTGGGTTTGAATCCCGCCTCCGACAGAGCCCATTGAAAGTACCAAGCAAGAACAAAGCTAACACAGTCAAGAGAGCATTACCAGCTGCCAGGATGGCAGAGCGGTCTAAGGCGTTGCGTTCAGGTCGCAGTCTCCCCAGGAGGCGTGGGTTCGAATCCCGCCTCAGACATTGCCCATTGAAAGTACCAAGCAAGAACAAAGCAAACACATTCAAGAGAGCATTACCAGCTGTCAGGATGGCAGAGCGGTCTAAGGCATTGCGTTCAGATCGCAGTCTCCCCAGGAGGCGTGGGTTCGAATCCCGCCTCAGACAGTGCCCATTGAAAGTACCAAGCAATAATAAAGCAAACACAGTCAAGAGAGCATTACCAGTTGCCAGGATGGCAGAGCGGTCTAAGGCGTTGCGTTCAGGTCGCAGTCTCCCCAGGAGGCGTGGGTTCGAACCCCACCTCAGACAGTGCCCATTGAAAGTACCAAGCAAGAACAAAGCAAACACAGACAAGAGAGCATTACCAGATGCCAGGATGGCAGAGCGGTCTAAGGCGTTGCGTTCAGGTCGCAGTCTCCCCAGGAGGCGTGGGTTCGAATCCCAAGAACAAAGCAAACACATTCAAGAGAGCATTACCAGATGCCAGGATGGCAGAGTGGTCTAAGGCGTTGCGTTCAGGTCGCAGTCTCCCCAGGAGGCGTGGGTTCGAATCCCGCCTCAGACAGTGCCCATTGAAAGTACCAAGCAAGAACAAAGCAAACACATTCAAGAGAGCATTACCAGATGCCAGGATGGCAGAGTGGTCTAAGGCGTTGCGTTCAGGTCGCAGTCTCCCCAGGAGGCGTGGGTTCGAATCCCGCCTCAGACAGAGCCCATTGAAAGTACCAAGCAAGAACAAAGCAAACACAGTCAAGAGAGAGGTACCAGTTGCCAGGATGGCAGAGTTGTCTAAGGCGTTACGTTCAGGTCGCAGTAACCCCAGGAGGCGTGGGTTCGAATCCCACCTCAGACAGAGCCCATTGATAGTACCAAGCAAGAAAAAAGCAAACACAGTCAAGAGAGAATTACCAGGTGCCAGGATGGCAGAGTGGTCAAAGACGCTGCGTTCAGGTCGCAGTCTCCCCAGGAGGCGTGGGTTCGAATCCCGCCTCAGACAGAGCCCATTGAAAGTACCAAGCAAGAACAAAGTAAACACAGTCAAGAGAGAGGTACCAGTTGCCAGGATGGCAGAGTTGTCGAAGGCGTTGCGTTCAGGTCGCAGTAACCCCAGGAGGCGTGGGTTCGAATCCCACCTCAGACAGAGCCCATTGAAAGTACCAAGCAAGAACAATGCAAACACATTCAAGAGAGCATTACCAGATGCCAGGATGGCAGAGCGGTCTAAGGCGTTGCGTTCAGGTCGCAGTCTCCCCAGGAGGCGTGGGTTCGAATCCCACCTCAGACAGTGCCCATTGAAAGTACCAAGCAAGAACAAAGCAAACACAGTCAAGAGAGAATTACCAGTTGCCAGGATGGCAGAGCGGTCTAAGGCGTTGCGTTCAGGTCGCAGTCTCCCCAGGAGGCGTGGGTTCGAATCCCACCTCAGACAGAGCCCATTGAAAGTACCAAGCAATAACAAAGCAAACAAAGTCAAGAGAGAATTACCAGTTGCCAGGATGGCAGAGCGGTCTAAGGCGTTGCGTTCAGGTCGCAGTAACCCCAGGAGGCGTGGGATCGAATCCCACCTCAGACAGAGCCCATTGAAAGTACCAAGCAATAACAAAGCAAACACAGTAAAGAGAGCATTACCAGTTGCCAGGATGGCAGAGCGGTCTAAGGCGTTGCGTTCAGGTCGCAGTCTCCCCAGGAGACGTGGGTTCGAATCCCACTTCAGACAGAGCCCATTGAAAGTACCAGCAAGAACAAAGCAAACACATTCAAGAGAGCATTACCAGGTGCCAGGATGGCAGAGTGGTCAAAGACGATGCGTTCAGGTCGCAGTCTCCCCAGGAGGTGTGGGTTCAAATCCCGCCTCAGACAGAGCCCATTGAAAGTACCAAGCAAGAACAAAGCAAACACAGTCAAGAGAGAGTTACCAGTTGCCAGGATGGCAGAGCGGTCTAAGGCGTTGCGTTCAGGTCCCAGTAACCCCAGCAGGCGTGGTTTCAAATCCCACCTCAGACAGAGCCCATTGATAGTACTAAGCAAGAAAAAAGCAAACACAGTCAAGAGAGAATTACCAGTTGCCAGGATGGCAGAGCGGTCTAAGGCGTTGCGTTCAGTTCGCAGTCTCCCCAGGAGGCGTGGGTTCGAATCCCACCTCAGACAGAGCCCATTGAAAGTACCAAGCAATAACAAAGCAAACACAGTCAAGAGAGAATTACCAGTTGCCAGGATGGCAGTGCGTTCTAAGGCGTTGCGTTCAGGTCGCAGTCTCCCCAGGAGGCGTGGGTTCTCTGACAGAGCCCATTGAACGTACCAAGCAAGAAAAAAGCAAACACAGTCAAGAGAGCATTACCAGCTGCCAGGATGGCAGAGCGGTCTAAGGCGTTGCGTTCAGGTCGCAGTCTCCCCAGGAGGCGTGGGTTCGAATCCCGCCTCTGACAGAGCCCATTGAAAGTACCAAGCAAGAACAAAGCAAACACAGTCAAGAGAGCATTACCAGTTGCCAGGATGGCAGAGCGGTCTAAGGCGTTGCGTTCAGGTCGCAGTCTCCCCAGGAGGCGTGGGTTCGAATCCCGCCTCTGACAGAGCCCATTGAACGTACCAAGCAAGAAAAAAGCAAACACAGTCAAGAGAGCATTACCAGCTGCCAGGATGGCAGAGCGGTCTACGGCGTTGCGTTCAGGTCGCAGTCTCCCCAGGAGGCGTGGGTTCGAATCCCGCCTCAGACATTGCCCATTGAAAGTACCAAGCAAGAACAAAGCAAACAATGTCAAGAGATCCTTACCAGTTGCCAGGATGGCAGAGCGGTCTAAGGCGTTGTGTTCAGGGCGCAGTCTCCCCAGGAGGCGTGGGTTCGAATCCCGCTTCAGACAGAGCCCATTGAAAGTACCAGCAAGAACAAAGCAAACACATTCAAGAGAGCATTACCAGGTGCCAGGATGGCAGAGTGGTCAAAGATGCTGCGTTCAGGTCGCAGTCTCCCCAGGAGGCGTGGGTTCGAATCCCGCCTCAGACTTTGCCCATTGAAAGTACCAAGCAAGAACAAAGCAAACACATTCAAGAGAGCATTACCAGCTGCCAGGATGGCAGAGCGGTCTAAGGCGTTGCGTTCAGGTCGCAGTCTCCCCAGGAGGCGTGGGTTCGAATCCCGCCTCAGACAGTGCCCATTGAAAGTACCAAGCAATAATAAAGCAAACACAGTCAAGAGAGCATTACCAGTTGCCAGGATGGCAGAGCGGTCTAAGGCGTTGCGTTCAGGTCGCAGTCTCCCCAGGAGGCGTGGGTTCCAACCCCACCTCAGACAGTGCCCATTGAAAGTACCAAGCAAGAACAAAGCAAACACAGTCAAGAGAGCATTACCAGATGCCAGGATGGTAGAGCGGTCTAAGGCGTTGCGTTCAGGTCGCAGTCTCCCCAGGAGGCGTGGGTTCGAATCCCGCCTCAGACCGAGCCCATTGAAAGTACCAAGCAAGAACAAAGCAAACACAGTCAAGAGAGAGGTACCAGTTGCCAGGATGGCAGAGTTGTCTAAGGCGTTACGTTCAGGTCGCAGTAACCCCAGGAGGCGTGGGTTCGAATCCCACCTCAGACAGAGCCCATTGATAGTACCAAGCAAGAAAAAAGCAAACACAGTCAAGAGAGAATTACCAGGTGCCAGGATAGCAGAGTGGTCAAAGACGCTGCGTTCAGGTCGCAGTCTCCCCAGGAGGCGTGGGTTCGAATCCCGCCTCAGACAGAGCCCATTGAAAGTACCAAGCAAGAACAAAGTAAACACAGTCAAGAGAGAGGTACCAGTTGCCAGGATGGCAGAGTTGTCGAAGGCGTTGCGTTCAGGTCGCAGTAACCCCAGGAGGCGTGGGTTCGAATCCCACCTCAGACAGAGCCCATTGAAAGTACCAAGCAAGAACAATGCAAACACATTCAAGAGAGCATTACCAGATGCCAGGATGGCAGAGCGGTCTAAGGCGTTGCGTTCAGGTCGCAGTCTCCCCAGGAGGCGTGGGTTCGAATCCCACCTCAGACAGTGCCCATTGAAAGTACCAAGCAAGAACAAAGCAAACACAGTCAAGAGAGAATTACCAGTTGCCAGGATGGCAGAGCGGTCTAAGGCGTTGCGTTCAGGTCGCAGTCTCCCCAGGAGGCGTGGGTTCGAATCCCACCTCAGACAGAGCCCATTGAAAGTACCAAGCAATAACAAAGCAAACAAAGTCAAGAGAGAATTACCAGTTGCCAGGATGGCAGAGCGGTCTAAGGCGTTGCGTTCAGGTCGCAGTAACCCCAGGAGGCGTGGGATCGAATCCCACCTCAGACAGAGCCCATTGAAAGTACCAAGCAATAACAAAGCAAACACAGTAAAGAGAGCATTACCAGTTGCCAGGATGGCAGAGCGGTCTAAGGCGTTGCGTTCAGGTCGCAGTCTCCCCAGGAGACGTGGGTTCGAATCCCACTTCAGACAGAGCCCATTGAAAGTACCAGCAAGAACAAAGCAAACACATTCAAGAGAGCATTACCAGGTGCCAGGATGGCAGAGTGGTCAAAGACGATGCGTTCAGGTCGCAGTCTCCCCAGGAGGTGTGGGTTCAAATCCCGCCTCAGACAGAGCCCATTGAAAGTACCAAGCAAGAACAAAGCAAACACAGTCAAGAGAGAGTTACCAGTTGCCAGGATGGCAGAGCGGTCTAAGGCGTTGCGTTCAGGTCCCAGTAACCCCAGCAGGCGTGGTTTCAAATCCCACCTCAGACAGAGCCCATTGATAGTACTAAGCAAGAAAAAAGCAAACACAGTCAAGAGAGAATTACCAGTTGCCAGGATGGCAGAGCGGTCTAAGGCGTTGCGTTCAGTTCGCAGTCTCCCCAGGAGGTGTGGGTTCGAATCCCGCCTCAGACATTGCCCATTGAAAGTACCAAGCAAGAACAAAGCAAACACATTCAAGAGAGCATTACCAGCTGCCAGGATGGCAGAGCGGTCTAAGGCGTTGCGTTCAGGTCGCAGTCTCCCCAGGAGGCGTGGGTTCGAATCCCGCCTCAGACAGTGCCCATTGAAAGTACCAAGCAATAATAAAGCAAACACAATCAAGAGAGCATTACCAGTTGCCAGGATGGCAGAGCGGTCTAAGGCGTTGCGTTCAGGTCGCAGTCTCCCCAGGAGGCGTGGGTTCCAACCCCGCCTCAGACATTGCCCATTGAAAGTACCAAGCAAGAACAAAGCAAACACAGTCAAGAGAGCATTACCAGATGCCAGGATGGCAGAGCGGTCTAAGGCGTTGCGTTCAGGTCGCAGTCTCCCCAGGTGGCGTGGGTTCGAATCCCAAGAACAAAGCAAACACATTCAAGAGAGCATTACCAGCTGCCAGGATGGCAGAGCGGTCTAAGGCGTTGCGTTCAGGTCGCAGTCTCCCCAGGAGGCGTGGGTTCGAATCCCGCCTCAGACATTGCCCATTGAAAGTACCAAGCAAGAAAAAGCAAACAATGTCATGAGATCATTACCAGTTGCCAGGATGGCAGAGCGGTCTAAGGCGTTGTGTTCAGGGCGCAGTCTCCCCAGGAGGCGTGGGTTCGAATCCCGCTTCAGACAGAGCCCATTGAAAGTACCAGCAAGAACAAAGCAAACACATTCAAGAGAGCATTACCAGGTGCCAGGATGGCAGAGTGGTCAAAGAGGCTGCGTTCAGGTCGCAGTCTCCCCAGGAGGCGTGGGTTTGAATCCCGCCTCCGACAGAGCCCATTGAAAGTACCAAGCAAGAACAAAGCTAACACAGTCAAGAGAGCATTACCAGCTGCCAGGATGGCAGAGCGGTCTAAGGCGTTGCGTTCAGGTCGCAGTCTCCCCAGGAGGCGTGGGTTCGAATCCCGCCTCAGACATTGCCCATTGAAAGTACCAAGCAAGAACAAAGCAAACACATTCAAGAGAGCATTACCAGCTGCCAGGATGGCAGAGCGGTCTAAGGCATTGCGTTCAGATCGCAGTCTCCCCAGGAGGCGTGGGTTCGAATCCCGCCTCAGACAGTGCCCATTGAAAGTACCAAGCAATAATAAAGCAAACACAGTCAAGAGAGCATTACCAGTTGCCAGGATGGCAGAGCGGTCTAAGGCGTTGCGTTCAGGTCGCAGTCTCCCCAGGAGGCGTGGGTTCGAACCCCACCTCAGACAGTGCCCATTGAAAGTACCAAGCAAGAACAAAGCAAACACAGACAAGAGAGCATTACCAGATGCCAGGATGGCAGAGCGGTCTAAGGCGTTGCGTTCAGGTCGCAGTCTCCCCAGGAGGCGTGGGTTCGAATCCCAAGAACAAAGCAAACACATTCAAGAGAGCATTACCAGATGCCAGGATGGCAGAGTGGTCTAAGGCATTGCGTTCAGGTCGCAGTCTCCCCAGGAGGCGTGGGTTCGAATCCCGCCTCAGACAGTGCCCATTGAAAGTACCAAGCAAGAACAAAGCAAACACATTCAAGAGAGCATTACCAGATGCCAGGATGGCAGAGTGGTCTAAGGCGTTGCGTTCAGGTCGCAGTCTCCCCAGGAGGCGTGGGTTCGAATCCCGCCTCAGACAGAGCCCATTGAAAGTACCAAGCAAGAACAAAGCAAACACAGTCAAGAGAGAGGTACCAGTTGCCAGGATGGCAGAGTTGTCTAAGGCGTTACGTTCAGGTCGCAGTAACCCCAGGAGGCGTGGGTTCGAATCCCACCTCAGACAGAGCCCATTGATAGTACCAAGCAAGAAAAAAGCAAACACAGTCAAGAGAGAATTACCAGGTGCCAGGATGGCAGAGTGGTCAAAGACGCTGCGTTCAGGTCGCAGTCTCCCCAGGAGGCGTGGGTTCGAATCCCGCCTCAGACAGAGCCCATTGAAAGTACCAAGCAAGAACAAAGTAAACACAGTCAAGAGAGAGGTACCAGTTGCCAGGATGGCAGAGCGGTCTAAGGCGTTGCGTTCAGGTCGCAGTCTCCCCAGGAGGCGTGGGTTCGAATCCCACCTCAGACAGTGCCCATTGAAAGTACCAAGCAAGAACAAAGCAAACACATTCAAGAGAGCATTACCAGATGCCAGGATGGCAGAGTGGTCTAAGGCGTTGCGTTCAGGTCGCAGTCTCCCCAGGAGGCGTGGGTTCGAATCCCGCCTCAGACAGAGCCCATTGAAAGTACCAAGCAAGAACAAAGCAAACACAGTCAAGAGAGAGGTACCAGTTGCCAGGATGGCAGAGTTGTCGAAGTCGTTGCGTTCAGGTCGCAGTAACCCCAGGAGGCGTGGGTTCGAATCCCACCTCAGACAGAGCCCATTGAAAGTACCAAGCAAGAACAATGCAAACACATTCAAGAGAGCATTACCAGATGCCAGGATGGCAGAGCGGTCTAAGGCGTTGCGTTCAGGTCGCAGTCTCCCCAGGAGGCGTGGGTTCGAATCCCACCTCAGACAGTGCCCATTGAAAGTACCAAGCAAGAACAAAGCAAACACAGTCAAGAGAGAATTACCAGTTGCCAGGATGGCAGAGCGGTCTAAGGCGTTGCGTTCAGGTCGCAGTCTCCCCAGGAGGCGTGGGTTCGAATCCCACCTCAGACAGAGCCCATTGAAAGTACCAAGCAATAACAAAGCAAACAAAGTCAAGAGAGAATTACCAGTTGCCAGGATGGCAGAGCGGTCTAAGGCGTTGCGTTCAGGTCGCAGTAACCCCAGGAGGCGTGGGATCGAATCCCACCTCAGACAGAGCCCATTGAAAGTACCAAGCAATAACAAAGCAAACACAGTAAAGAGAGCATTACCAGTTGCCAGGATGGCAGAGCGGTCTAAGGCGTTGCGTTCAGGTCGCAGTCTCCCCAGGAGACGTGGGTTCGAATCCCACTTCAGACAGAGCCCATTGAAAGTACCAGCAAGAACAAAGCAAACACATTCAAGAGAGCATTACCAGGTGCCAGGATGGCAGAGTGGTCAAAGACGATGCGTTCAGGTCGCAGTCTCCCCAGGAGGTGTGGGTTCAAATCCCGCCTCAGACAGAGCCCATTGAAAGTACCAAGCAAGAACAAAGCAAACACAGTCAAGAGAGAGTTACCAGTTGCCAGGATGGCAGAGCGGTCTAAGGCGTTGCGTTCAGGTCCCAGTAACCCCAGCAGGCGTGGTTTCAAATCCCACCTCAGACAGAGCCCATTGATAGTACTAAGCAAGAAAAAAGCAAACACAGTCAAGAGAGAATTACCAGTTGCCAGGATGGCAGAGCGGTCTAAGGCGTTGCGTTCAGTTCGCAGTCTCCCCAGGAGGCGTGGGTTCGAATCCCACCTCAGACAGAGCCCATTGAAAGTACCAAGCAATAACAAAGCAAACACAGTCAAGAGAGAATTACCAGTTGCCAGGATGGCAGAGCGGTCTAAGGCGTTGCGTTCAGGTCGCAGTAACCCCAGGAGGCGTGGGTTCGAATCCCACCTCAGACAGAGCCCATTGAAAGTACCAAGCAATAACAAAGCAAACACAGTCAAGAGAGCATTACCAGTTGCCAGGATGGCAGTGCGTTCTAAGGCGTTGCGTTCAGGTCGCAGTCTCCCCAGGAGGCGTGGGTTCTCTGACAGAGCCCATTGAACGTACCAAGCAAGAAAAAAGCAAACACAGTCAAGAGAGCATTACCAGCTGCCAGGATGGCAGAGCGGTCTAAGGCGTTGCGTTCAGGTCGCAGTCTCCCCAGGAGGCGTGGGTTCGAATCCCGCCTCTGACAGAGCCCATTGAAAGTACCAAGCAAGAACAAAGCAAACACAGTCAAGAGAGCATTACCAGTTGCCAGGATGGCAGAGCGGTCTAAGGCGTTGCGTTCAGGTCGCAGTCTCCCCAGGAGGCGTGGGTTCGAATCCCGCCTCTGACAGAGCCCATTGAACGTACCAAGCAAGAAAAAAGCAAACACAGTCAAGAGAGCATTACCAGCTGCCAGGATGGCAGAGCGGTCTACGGCGTTGCGTTCAGGTCGCAGTCTCCCCAGGAGGCGTGGGTTCGAATCCCGCCTCAGACATTGCCCATTGAAAGTACCAAGCAAGAACAAAGCAAACAATGTCAAGAGATCCTTACCAGTTGCCAGGATGGCAGAGCGGTCTAAGGCGTTGTGTTCAGGGCGCAGTCTCCCCAGGAGGCGTGGGTTCGAATCCCGCTTCAGACAGAGCCCATTGAAAGTACCAAGCAAGAACAAAGCTAACACAGTCAAGAGAGCATTACCAGGTGCCAGGATGGCAGAGTGGTCAAAGACGTTGCGTTCAGGTCGCAGTCTCCCCAGGAGGCGTGGGTTCGAATCCCGCCTCAGACTTTGCCCATTGAAAGTACCAAGCAAGAACAAAGCAAACACATTCAAGAGAGCATTACCAGCTGCCAGGATGGCAGAGCGGTCTAAGGCGTTGCGTTCAGGTCGCAGTCTCCCCAGGAGGCGTGGGTTCGAATCCCGCCTCAGACAGTGCCCATTGAAAGTACCAAGCAATAATAAAGCAAACACAGTCAAGAGAGCATTACCAGTTGCCAGGATGGCAGAGCGGTCTAAGGCGTTGCGTTCAGGTCGCAGTCTCCCCAGGAGGCGTGGGTTCGAACCCCACCTCAGACAGTGCCCATTGAAAGTACCAAGCAAGAACAAAGCAAACACAGTCAAGAGAGCATTACCAGATGCCAGGATGGCAGAGCGGTCTAAGGCGTTGCGTTCAGGTCGCAGTCTCCCCAGGTGGCGTGGGTTCGAATCCCAAGAACAAAGCAAACACATTCAAGAGAGCATTACCAGATGCCAGGATGGCAGAGTGGTCTAAGGCGTTGCGTTCAGGTCGCAGTCTCCCCAGGAGGCGTGGGTTCGAATCCCGCCTCAGACAGTGCCCATTGAAAGTACCAAGCAAGAACAAAGCAAACACATTCAAAAGAGCATTACCAGATGCCAGGATGGCAGAGTGGTCTAAGGCGTTGCGTTCAGGTCGCAGTCTCCCCAGGAGGCGTGGGTTCGAATCCCGCCTCAGACAGAGCCCATTGAAAGTACCAAGCAAGAACAAAGCAAACACAGTCAAGAGAGAGGTACCAGTTGCCAGGATGGCAGAGTTGTCTAAGGCGTTGCGTTCAGGTCGCAGTAACCCCAGGAGGCGTGGGTTCGAATCCCACCTCAGACAGAGCCCATTGATAGTACCAAGCAAGAAAAAAGCAAACACAGTCAAGAGAGAATTACCAGTTGCCAGGATGGCAGAGCGGTCTAAGGCGTTGCGTTCAGGTCGCAGTCTCCCCAGGAGGCGTGGGTTCGAATCCCACCTCAGACAGAGCCCATTGAAAGTACCAAGCAATAACAAAGCAAACACAGTCAAGAGAGCATTACCAGTTGCCAGGATGGCAGAGCGGTCTAAGGCGTTGCGTTCAGGTCGCAGTCTCCCCAGGAGGCGTGGGTTCGAATCCCACCTCAGACAGAGCCCATTGATAGTACTAAGCAAGAAAAAAGCAAACACAGTCAAGAGAGAATTACCAGTTGCCAGGATGGCAGAGCGGTCTAAGGCGTTGCGTTCAGTTCGCAGTCTCCCCAGGAGGTGTGGGTTCGAATCCCGCCTCAGACATTGCCCATTGAAAGTACCAAGCAAGAACAAAGCAAACACATTCAAGAGAGCATTACCAGCTGCCAGGATGGCAGAGCGGTCTAAGGCGTTGCGTTCAGGTCGCAGTCTCCCCAGGAGGCGTGGGTTCGAATCCCGCCTCAGACAGTGCCCATTGAAAGTACCAAGCAATAATAAAGCAAACACAATCAAGAGAGCATTACCAGTTGCCAGGATGGCAGAGCGGTCTAAGGCGTTGCGTTCAGGTCGCAGTCTCCCCAGGAGGCGTGGGTTCCAACCCCGCCTCAGACATTGCCCATTGAAAGTACCAAGCAAGAACAAAGCAAACACAGTCAAGAGAGCATTACCAGATGCCAGGATGGCAGAGCGGTCTAAGGCGTTGCGTTCAGGTCGCAGTCTCCCCAGGTGGCGTGGGTTCGAATCCCAAGAACAAAGCAAACACATTCAAGAGAGCATTACCAGCTGCCAGGATGGCAGAGCGGTCTAAGGCGTTGCGTTCAGGTCGCAGTCTCCCCAGGAGGCGTGGGTTCGAATCCCGCCTCAGACATTGCCCATTGAAAGTACCAAGCAAGAACAATGCAAACACATTCAAGAGAGCATTACCAGATGCCAGGATGGCAGAGCGGTCTAAGGCGTTGCGTTCAGGTCGCAGTCTCCCCAGGAGGCGTGGGTTCGAATCCCACCTCAGACAGTGCCCATTGAAAGTACCAAGCAAGAACAAAGCAAACACAGTCAAGAGAGAATTACCAGTTGCCAGGATGGCAGAGCGGTCTAAGGCGTTGCGTTCAGGTCGCAGTCTCCCCAGGAGGCGTGGGTTCGAATCCCACCTCAGACAGAGCCCATTGAAAGTACCAAGCAATAACAAAGCAAACAAAGTCAAGAGAGAATTACCAGTTGCCAGGATGGCAGAGCGGTCTAAGGCGTTGCGTTCAGGTCGCAGTAACCCCAGGAGGCGTGGGATCGAATCCCACCTCAGACAGAGCCCATTGAAAGTACCAAGCAATAACAAAGCAAACACAGTAAAGAGAGCATTACCAGTTGCCAGGATGGCAGAGCGGTCTAAGGCGTTGCGTTCAGGTCGCAGTCTCCCCAGGAGACGTGGGTTCGAATCCCACTTCAGACAGAGCCCATTGAAAGTACCAGCAAGAACAAAGCAAACACATTCAAGAGAGCATTACCAGGTGCCAGGATGGCAGAGTGGTCAAAGACGATGCGTTCAGGTCGCAGTCTCCCCAGGAGGTGTGGGTTCAAATCCCGCCTCAGACAGAGCCCATTGAAAGTACCAAGCAAGAACAAAGCAAACACAGTCAAGAGAGAGTTACCAGTTGCCAGGATGGCAGAGCGGTCTAAGGCGTTGCGTTCAGGTCCCAGTAACCCCAGCAGGCGTGGTTTCAAATCCCACCTCAGACAGAGCCCATTGATAGTACTAAGCAAGAAAAAAGCAAACACAGTCAAGAGAGAATTACCAGTTGCCAGGATGGCAGAGCGGTCTAAGGCGTTGCGTTCAGTTCGCAGTCTCCCCAGGAGGCGTGGGTTCGAATCCCACCTCAGACAGAGCCCATTGAAAGTACCAAGCAATAACAAAGCAAACACAGTCAAGAGAGAATTACCAGTTGCCAGGATGGCAGTGCGTTCTAAGGCGTTGCGTTCAGGTCGCAGTCTCCCCAGGAGGCGTGGGTTCTCTGACAGAGCCCATTGAACGTACCAAGCAAGAAAAAAGCAAACACAGTCAAGAGAGCATTACCAGCTGCCAGGATGGCAGAGCGGTCTAAGGCGTTGCGTTCAGGTCGCAGTCTCCCCAGGAGGCGTGGGTTCGAATCCCGCCTCTGACAGAGCCCATTGAAAGTACCAAGCAAGAACAAAGCAAACACAGTCAAGAGAGCATTACCAGTTGCCAGGATGGCAGAGCGGTCTAAGGCGTTGCGTTCAGGTCGCAGTCTCCCCAGGAGGCGTGGGTTCGAATCCCGCCTCTGACAGAGCCCATTGAACGTACCAAGCAAGAAAAAAGCAAACACAGTCAAGAGAGCATTACCAGCTGCCAGGATGGCAGAGCGGTCTACGGCGTTGCGTTCAGGTCGCAGTCTCCCCAGGAGGCGTGGGTTCGAATCCCGCCTCAGACATTGCCCATTGAAAGTACCAAGCAAGAACAAAGCAAACAATGTCAAGAGATCCTTACCAGTTGCCAGGATGGCAGAGCGGTCTAAGGCGTTGTGTTCAGGGCGCAGTCTCCCCAGGAGGCGTGGGTTCGAATCCCGCTTCAGACAGAGCCCATTGAAAGTACCAGCAAGAACAAAGCAAACACATTCAAGAGAGCATTACCAGGTGCCAGGATGGCAGAGTGGTCAAAGATGCTGCGTTCAGGTCGCAGTCTCCCCAGGAGGCGTGGGTTCGAATCCCGCCTCAGACTTTGCCCATTGAAAGTACCAAGCAAGAACAAAGCAAACACATTCAAGAGAGCATTACCAGCTGCCAGGATGGCAGAGCGGTCTAAGGCGTTGCGTTCAGGTCGCAGTCTCCCCAGGAGGCGTGGGTTCGAATCCCGCCTCAGACAGTGCCCATTGAAAGTACCAAGCAATAATAAAGCAAACACAGTCAAGAGAGCATTACCAGTTGCCAGGATGGCAGAGCGGTCTAAGGCGTTGCGTTCAGGTCGCAGTCTCCCCAGGAGGCGTGGGTTCCAACCCCACCTCAGACAGTGCCCATTGAAAGTACCAAGCAAGAACAAAGCAAACACAGTCAAGAGAGCATTACCAGATGCCAGGATGGCAGAGCGGTCTAAGGCGTTGCGTTCAGGTCGCAGTCTCCCCAGGAGGCGTGGGTTCGAATCCCGCCTCAGACCGAGCCCATTGAAAGTACCAAGCAAGAACAAAGCAAACACAGTCAAGAGAGAGGTACCAGTTGCCAGGATGGCAGAGTTGTCTAAGGCGTTACGTTCAGGTCGCAGTAACCCCAGGAGGCGTGGGTTCGAATCCCACCTCAGACAGAGCCCATTGATAGTACCAAGCAAGAAAAAAGCAAACACAGTCAAGAGAGAATTACCAGGTGCCAGGATGGCAGAGTGGTCAAAGACGCTGCGTTCAGGTCGCAGTCTCCCCAGGAGGCGTGGGTTCGAATCCCGCCTCAGACAGAGCCCATTGAAAGTACCAAGCAAGAACAAAGTAAACACAGTCAAGAGAGAGGTACCAGTTGCCAGGATGGCAGAGTTGTCGAAGGCGTTGCGTTCAGGTCGCAGTAACCCCAGGAGGCGTGGGTTCGAATCCCACCTCAGACAGAGCCCATTGAAAGTACCAAGCAAGAACAATGCAAACACATTCAAGAGAGCATTACCAGATGCCAGGATGGCAGAGCGGTCTAAGGCGTTGCGTTCAGGTCGCAGTCTCCCCAGGAGGCGTGGGTTCGAATCCCACCTCAGACAGTGCCCATTGAAAGTACCAAGCAAGAACAAAGCAAACACAGTCAAGAGAGAATTACCAGTTGCCAGGATGGCAGAGCGGTCTAAGGCGTTGCGTTCAGGTCGCAGTCTCCCCAGGAGGCGTGGGTTCGAATCCCACCTCAGACAGAGCCCATTGAAAGTACCAAGCAATAACAAAGCAAACAAAGTCAAGAGAGAATTACCAGTTGCCAGGATGGCAGAGCGGTCTAAGGCGTTGCGTTCAGGTCGCAGTAACCCCAGGAGGCGTGGGATCGAATCCCACCTCAGACAGAGCCCATTGAAAGTACCAAGCAATAACAAAGCAAACACAGTAAAGAGAGCATTACCAGTTGCCAGGATGGCAGAGCGGTCTAAGGCGTTGCGTTCAGGTCGCAGTCTCCCCAGGAGACGTGGGTTCGAATCCCACTTCAGACAGAGCCCATTGAAAGTACCAGCAAGAACAAAGCAAACACATTCAAGAGAGCATTACCAGGTGCCAGGATGGCAGAGTGGTCAAAGACGATGCGTTCAGGTCGCAGTCTCCCCAGGAGGTGTGGGTTCAAATCCCGCCTCAGACAGAGCCCATTGAAAGTACCAAGCAAGAACAAAGCAAACACAGTCAAGAGAGAGTTACCAGTTGCCAGGATGGCAGAGCGGTCTAAGGCGTTGCGTTCAGGTCCCAGTAACCCCAGCAGGCGTGGTTTCAAATCCCACCTCAGACAGAGCCCATTGATAGTACTAAGCAAGAAAAAAGCAAACACAGTCAAGAGAGAATTACCAGTTGCCAGGATGGCAGAGCGGTCTAAGGCGTTGCGTTCAGTTCGCAGTCTCGCCAGGAGGTGTGGGTTCGAATCCCGCCTCAGACATTGCCCATTGAAAGTACCAAGCAAGAACAAAGCAAACACATTCAAGAGAGCATTACCAGCTGCCAGGATGGCAGAGCGGTCTAAGGCGTTGCGTTCAGGTCGCAGTCTCCCCAGGAGGCGTGGGTTCGAATCCCGCCTCAGACAGTGCCCATTGAAAGTACCAAGCAATAATAAAGCAAACACAATCAAGAGAGCATTACCAGTTGCCAGGATGGCAGAGCGGTCTAAGGCGTTGCGTTCAGGTCGCAGTCTCCCCAGGAGGCGTGGGTTCCAACCCCGCCTCAGACATTGCCCATTGAAAGTACCAAGCAAGAACAAAGCAAACACAGTCAAGAGAGCATTACCAGATGCCAGGATGGCAGAGCGGTCTAAGGCGTTGCGTTCAGGTCGCAGTCTCCCCAGGTGGCGTGGGTTCGAATCCCAAGAACAAAGCAAACACATTCAAGAGAGCATTACCAGCTGCCAGGATGGCAGAGCGGTCTAAGGCGTTGCGTTCAGGTCGCAGTCTCCCCAGGAGGCGTGGGTTCGAATCCCGCCTCAGACATTGCCCATTGAAAGTACCAAGCAAGAAAAAGCAAACAATGTCATGAGATCATTACCAGTTGCCAGGATGGCAGAGCGGTCTAAGGCGTTGTGTTCAGGGCGCAGTCTCCCCAGGAGGCGTGGGTTCGAATCCCGCTTCAGACAGAGCCCATTGAAAGTACCAGCAAGAACAAAGCAAACACATTCAAGAGAGCATTACCAGGTGCCAGGATGGCAGAGTGGTCAAAGAGGCTGCGTTCAGGTCGCAGTCTCCCCAGGAGGCGTGGGTTTGAATCCCGCCTCCGACAGAGCCCATTGAAAGTACCAAGCAAGAACAAAGCTAACACAGTCAAGAGAGCATTACCAGCTGCCAGGATGGCAGAGCGGTCTAAGGCGTTGCGTTCAGGTCGCAGTCTCCCCAGGAGGCGTGGGTTCGAATCCCGCCTCAGACATTGCCCATTGAAAGTACCAAGCAAGAACAAAGCAAACACATTCAAGAGAGCATTACCAGCTGCCAGGATGGCAGAGCGGTCTAAGGCATTGCGTTCAGATCGCAGTCTCCCCAGGAGGCGTGGGTTCGAATCCCGCCTCAGACAGTGCCCATTGAAAGTACCAAGCAATAATAAAGCAAACACAGTCAAGAGAGCATTACCAGTTGCCAGGATGGCAGAGCGGTCTAAGGCGTTGCGTTCAGGTCGCAGTCTCCCCAGGAGGCGTGGGTTCGAACCCCACCTCAGACAGTGCCCATTGAAAGTACCAAGCAAGAACAAAGCAAACACAGACAAGAGAGCATTACCAGATGCCAGGATGGCAGAGCGGTCTAAGGCGTTGCGTTCAGGTCGCAGTCTCCCCAGGAGGCGTGGGTTCGAATCCCAAGAACAAAGCAAACACATTCAAGAGAGCATTACCAGATGCCAGGATGGCAGAGTGGTCTAAGGCATTGCGTTCAGGTCGCAGTCTCCCCAGGAGGCGTGGGTTCGAATCCCGCCTCAGACAGTGCCCATTGAAAGTACCAAGCAAGAACAAAGCAAACACATTCAAGAGAGCATTACCAGATGCCAGGATGGCAGAGTGGTCTAAGGCGTTGCGTTCAGGTCGCAGTCTCCCCAGGAGGCGTGGGTTCGAATCCCGCCTCAGACAGAGCCCATTGAAAGTACCAAGCAAGAACAAAGCAAACACAGTCAAGAGAGAGGTACCAGTTGCCAGGATGGCAGAGTTGTCTAAGGCGTTACGTTCAGGTCGCAGTAACCCCAGGAGGCGTGGGTTCGAATCCCACCTCAGACAGAGCCCATTGATAGTACCAAGCAAGAAAAAAGCAAACACAGTCAAGAGAGAATTACCAGGTGCCAGGATGGCAGAGTGGTCAAAGACGCTGCGTTCAGGTCGCAGTCTCCCCAGGAGGCGTGGGTTCGAATCCCGCCTCAGACAGAGCCCATTGAAAGTACCAAGCAAGAACAAAGTAAACACAGTCAAGAGAGAGGTACCAGTTGCCAGGATGGCAGAGTTGTCGAAGTCGTTGCGTTCAGGTCGCAGTAACCCCAGGAGGCGTGGGTTCGAATCCCACCTCAGACAGAGCCCATTGAAAGTACCAAGCAAGAACAATGCAAACACATTCAAGAGAGCATTACCAGATGCCAGGATGGCAGAGCGGTCTAAGGCGTTGCGTTCAGGTCGCAGTCTCCCCAGGAGGCGTGGGTTCGAATCCCACCTCAGACAGTGCCCATTGAAAGTACCAAGCAAGAACAAAGCAAACACAGTCAAGAGAGAATTACCAGTTGCCAGGATGGCAGAGCGGTCTAAGGCGTTGCGTTCAGGTCGCAGTCTCCCCAGGAGGCGTGGGTTCGAATCCCACCTCAGACAGAGCCCATTGAAAGTACCAAGCAATAACAAAGCAAACAAAGTCAAGAGAGAATTACCAGTTGCCAGGATGGCAGAGCGGTCTAAGGCGTTGCGTTCAGGTCGCAGTAACCCCAGGAGGCGTGGGATCGAATCCCACCTCAGACAGAGCCCATTGAAAGTACCAAGCAATAACAAAGCAAACACAGTAAAGAGAGCATTACCAGTTGCCAGGATGGCAGAGCGGTCTAAGGCGTTGCGTTCAGGTCGCAGTCTCCCCAGGAGACGTGGGTTCGAATCCCACTTCAGACAGAGCCCATTGAAAGTACCAGCAAGAACAAAGCAAACACATTCAAGAGAGCATTACCAGGTGCCAGGATGGCAGAGTGGTCAAAGACGATGCGTTCAGGTCGCAGTCTCCCCAGGAGGTGTGGGTTCAAATCCCGCCTCAGACAGAGCCCATTGAAAGTACCAAGCAAGAACAAAGCAAACACAGTCAAGAGAGAGTTACCAGTTGCCAGGATGGCAGAGCGGTCTAAGGCGTTGCGTTCAGGTCCCAGTAACCCCAGCAGGCGTGGTTTCAAATCCCACCTCAGACAGAGCCCATTGATAGTACTAAGCAAGAAAAAAGCAAACACAGTCAAGAGAGAATTACCAGTTGCCAGGATGGCAGAGCGGTCTAAGGCGTTGCGTTCAGTTCGCAGTCTCCCCAGGAGGCGTGGGTTCGAATCCCACCTCAGACAGAGCCCATTGAAAGTACCAAGCAATAACAAAGCAAACACAGTCAAGAGAGAATTACCAGTTGCCAGGATGGCAGAGCGGTCTAAGGCGTTGCGTTCAGGTCGCAGTAACCCCAGGAGGCGTGGGTTCGAATCCCACCTCAGACAGAGCCCATTGAAAGTACCAAGCAATAACAAAGCAAACACAGTCAAGAGAGCATTACCAGTTGCCAGGATGGCAGTGCGTTCTAAGGCGTTGCGTTCAGGTCGCAGTCTCCCCAGGAGGCGTGGGTTCTCTGACAGAGCCCATTGAACGTACCAAGCAAGAAAAAAGCAAACACAGTCAAGAGAGCATTACCAGCTGCCAGGATGGCAGAGCGGTCTAAGGCGTTGCGTTCAGGTCGCAGTCTCCCCAGGAGGCGTGGGTTCGAATCCCGCCTCTGACAGAGCCCATTGAAAGTACCAAGCAAGAACAAAGCAAACACAGTCAAGAGAGCATTACCAGTTGCCAGGATGGCAGAGCGGTCTAAGGCGTTGCGTTCAGGTCGCAGTCTCCCCAGGAGGCGTGGGTTCGAATCCCGCCTCTGACAGAGCCCATTGAACGTACCAAGCAAGAAAAAAGCAAACACAGTCAAGAGAGCATTACCAGCTGCCAGGATGGCAGAGCGGTCTACGGCGTTGCGTTCAGGTCGCAGTCTCCCCAGGAGGCGTGGGTTCGAATCCCGCCTCAGACATTGCCCATTGAAAGTACCAAGCAAGAACAAAGCAAACAATGTCAAGAGATCCTTACCAGTTGCCAGGATGGCAGAGCGGTCTAAGGCGTTGTGTTCAGGGCGCAGTCTCCCCAGGAGGCGTGGGTTCGAATCCCGCTTCAGACAGAGCCCATTGAAAGTACCAGCAAGAACAAAGCAAACACATTCAAGAGAGCATTACCAGGTGCCAGGATGGCAGAGTGGTCAAAGACGCTGCGTTCAGGTCGCAGTCTCCCCAGGAGGCGTGGGTTCGAATCCCGCCTCAGACTTTGCCCATTGAAAGTACCAAGCAAGAACAAAGCAAACACATTCAAGAGAGCATTACCAGCTGCCAGGATGGCAGAGCGGTCTAAGGCGTTGCGTTCAGGTCGCAGTCTCCCCAGGAGGCGTGGGTTCGAATCCCGCCTCAGACAGTGCCCATTGAAAGTACCAAGCAATAATAAAGCAAACACAGTCAAGAGAGCATTACCAGTTGCCAGGATGGCAGAGCGGTCTAAGGCGTTGCGTTCAGGTCGCAGTCTCCCCAGGAGGCGTGGGTTCCAACCCCACCTCAGACAGTGCCCATTGAAAGTACCAAGCAAGAACAAAGCAAACACAGTCAAGAGAGCATTACCAGATGCCAGGATGGCAGAGCGGTCTAAGGCGTTGCGTTCAGGTCGCAGTCTCCCCAGGTGGCGTGGGTTCGAATCCCAAGAACAAAGCAAACACATTCAAGAGAGCATTACCAGATGCCAGGATGGCAGAGTGGTCTAAGGCGTTGCGTTCAGGTCGCAGTCTCCCCAGGAGGCGTGGGTTCGAATCCCGCCTCAGACAGTGCCCATTGAAAGTACCAAGCAAGAACAAAGCAAACACATTCAAAAGAGCATTACCAGATGCCAGGATGGCAGAGTGGTCTAAGGCGTTGCGTTCAGGTCGCAGTCTCTTCCAGGAGGCGTGGGTTCGAATCCCGCCTCAGACAGAGCCCATTGAAAGTACCAAGCAAGAACAAAGTAAACACAGTCAAGAGAGAGGTACCAGTTGCCAGGATGGCAGAGTTGTCTAAGGCGTTGCGTTCAGGTCGCAGTAACCCCAGGAGGCGTGGGTTCGAATCCCACCTCAGACAGAGCCCATTGATAGTACCAAGCAAGAAAAAAGCAAACACAGTCAAGAGAGAATTACCAGTTGCCAGGATGGCAGAGCGGTCTAAGGCGTTGCGTTCAGGTCGCAGTCTCCCCAGGAGGCGTGGGTTCGAATCCCACCTCAGACAGAGCCCATTGAAAGTACCAAGCAATAACAAAGCAAACACAGTCAAGAGAGCATTACCAGTTGCCAGGATGGCAGAGCGGTCTAAGGCGTTGCGTTCAGGTCGCAGTCTCCCCAGGAGGCGTGGGTTCGAATCCCACCTCAGACAGAGCCCATTGAAAGTACCAAGCAAGAAAAAAGCAAACACAGTCAAGAGCGCATTACCAGGTGCCAGGATGGCAGAGCGGTCTAAGGCATTGCGTTCAGGTCGCAGTCACCCCAGGAGGCGTGGGTTCGAATCCCACCTCAGACAGAGCCCATTGAAAGTACCAAGCAAGAACAAAGCAAACACATTCAAGAGAGCATTACCAGATGCCAGGATGGCAGAGCGGTCTAAGGCGTTGCGTTCAGGTCGCAGTCTCCCCAGGAGGCGTGGGTTTGAATCCCACCTCAGACAGTGCCCATTGAAAGTACCAAGCAAGAACAAAGCAAACACATTCAAGAGAGCATTACCAGATGCCAGGATGGCAGAGCGGTCAAAGGCGTTGCGTTCAGGTCGCAGTCTCCCCAGGAGGCGTGGGTTCGAATCCCGCCTCAGACAGAGCCCATTGAAAGTACCAAGCAAGAACAAAGCAAACACATTCAAGAGAGCATTACCAGATGCCAGGATGGCAGAGTGGTCTAAGGCGTTGCGTTCTGGTCGCAGTCTCCCCAGGAGGCGTGGTTTCGAATCCCGCCTCTGACAGAGCCCATTGAACGTACCAAGCAAGAAAAAAGCAAACACAGTCAAGAGAGCATTACCAGCTGCCAGGATGGCAGAGCGGTCTACGGCGTTGCGTTCAGGTCGCAGTCACCCCAGGAGGCGTGGGTTCGAATCCCACCTCAGACAGAGCCTATTGAAAGTACCAAGCAATAAAAAAGCAAACAAAGTCAAGAGAGCATTACCAGTTGCCAGGATGGCAGAGCGGTCTAAAGCGTTGCGTTCAGGTCGCAGTCTCCCCAGGAGGCGTGGGTTCGAATCCCACCTCAGACAGAGCCCATTGAAAGTACCAAGCAATAACAAAGCAAACACAGTCAAGAGAGAATTACCAGTTGCCAGGATGGCAGAGCGGTCTAAGGCGTTGCGTTCAGGTCGCAGTAACCCCAGGAGGCGTGGGTTCGAATCCCACCTCAGACAGAGCCCATTGAAAGTACCAAGCAATAACAAAGCAAACACAGTCAAGAGAGCATTACCAGTTGCCAGGATGGCAGTGCGTTCTAAGGCGTTGCGTTCAGGTCGCAGTCTCCCCAGGAGGCGTGGGTTCTCTGACAGAGCCCATTGAACGTACCAAGCAAGAAAAAAGCAAACACAGTCAAGAGAGCATTACCAGCTGCCAGGATGGCAGAGCGGTCTACGGCGTTGCGTTCAGGTCGCAGTCACCCCAGGAGGCGTGGGTTCGAATCCCACCTCAGACAGAGCCTCTTGAAAGTACCAAGCAATAAAAAAGCAAACACAGTAAAGAGAGCATTACCAGTTGCCAGGATGGCAGAGCGGTCTAAGGCGTTGCGTTCAGGTCGCAGTCTCCCCAGGAGGCGTGGGTTCCAACCCCACCTCAGACAGTGCCCATTGATAGTACTAAGCAAGAAAAAAGCAAACACAGTCAAGAGAGCATTACCAGTTGCCAGGATGGCAGAGCGGTCTAAGGTGTTGCGTTCAGGTCGCAGTCTCCCCAGGAGACGTGGGTTCGAATCCCACCTCAGACAGAGCCCATTGAAAGTACCAAGCAAGAAAAAAGCAAACACAGTCAAAAGAGCATTACCAGCTGCCAGGATGGCAGAGCGGTCTAAGGCGTTGCGTTCAGGTCGCAGTCTCCCCAGGAGGCGTGGGTTCGAATCCCGCCTCAGACAGAGCCCATCGAAAGTACCAAGCAAGAACAAAGCAAACACATACATGAGAGCATTACCAGGTGCCAGGATGGCAGTGCGTTCTAAGGCGTTGCGTTCAGGTCGCAGTAACCCCAGGAGGCGTGGGTTCGAATCCCACCTCAGACAGAGCCCATTGAAAGTACCAAGCAAGAACAATGCAAACACATTCAAGAGAGCATTACCAGATGCCAGGATGGCAGAGCGGTCTAAGGCGTTGCGTTCAGGTCGCAGTCTCCCCAGGAGGCGTGGGTTCGAATCCCACCTCAGACAGTGCCCATTGAAAGTACCAAGCAAGAACAAAGCAAACACAGTCAAGAGAGAATTACCAGTTGCCAGGATGGCAGAGCGGTCTAAGGCGTTGCGTTCAGGTCGCAGTCTCCCCAGGAGGCGTGGGTTCGAATCCCACCTCAGACAGAGCCCATTGAAAGTACCAAGCAATAACAAAGCAAACAAAGTCAAGAGAGAATTACCAGTTGCCAGGATGGCAGAGCGGTCTAAGGCGTTGCGTTCAGGTCGCAGTAACCCCAGGAGGCGTGGGATCGAATCCCACCTCAGACAGAGCCCATTGAAAGTACCAAGCAATAACAAAGCAAACACAGTAAAGAGAGCATTACCAGTTGCCAGGATGGCAGAGCGGTCTAAGGCGTTGCGTTCAGGTCGCAGTCTCCCCAGGAGACGTGGGTTCGAATCCCACTTCAGACAGAGCCCATTGAAAGTACCAGCAAGAACAAAGCAAACACATTCAAGAGAGCATTACCAGGTGCCAGGATGGCAGAGTGGTCAAAGACGATGCGTTCAGGTCGCAGTCTCCCCAGGAGGTGTGGGTTCAAATCCCGCCTCAGACAGAGCCCATTGAAAGTACCAAGCAAGAACAAAGCAAACACAGTCAAGAGAGAGTTACCAGTTGCCAGGATGGCAGAGCGGTCTAAGGCGTTGCGTTCAGGTCCCAGTAACCCCAGCAGGCGTGGTTTCAAATCCCACCTCAGACAGAGCCCATTGATAGTACTAAGCAAGAAAAAAGCAAACACAGTCAAGAGAGAATTACCAGTTGCCAGGATGGCAGAGCGGTCTAAGGCGTTGCGTTCAGTTCGCAGTCTCCCCAGGAGGCGTGGGTTCGAATCCCACCTCAGACAGAGCCCATTGAAAGTACCAAGCAATAACAAAGCAAACACAGTCAAGAGAGAATTACCAGTTGCCAGGATGGCAGAGCGGTCTAAGGCGTTGCGTTCAGGTCGCAGTAACCCCAGGAGGCGTGGGTTCGAATCCCACCTCAGACAGAGCCCATTGAAAGTACCAAGCAATAACAAAGCAAACACAGTCAAGAGAGCATTACCAGTTGCCAGGATGGCAGTGCGTTCTAAGGCGTTGCGTTCAGGTCGCAGTCTCCCCAGGAGGCGTGGGTTCTCTGACAGAGCCCATTGAACGTACCAAGCAAGAAAAAAGCAAACACAGTCAAGAGAGCATTACCAGCTGCCAGGATGGCAGAGCGGTCTAAGGCGTTGCGTTCAGGTCGCAGTCTCCCCAGGAGGCGTGGGTTCGAATCCCGCCTCTGACAGAGCCCATTGAAAGTACCAAGCAAGAACAAAGCAAACACAGTCAAGAGAGCATTACCAGTTGCCAGGATGGCAGAGCGGTCTAAGGCGTTGCGTTCAGGTCGCAGTCTCCCCAGGAGGCGTGGGTTCGAATCCCGCCTCTGACAGAGCCCATTGAACGTACCAAGCAAGAAAAAAGCAAACACAGTCAAGAGAGCATTACCAGCTGCCAGGATGGCAGAGCGGTCTACGGCGTTGCGTTCAGGTCGCAGTCTCCCCAGGAGGCGTGGGTTCGAATCCCGCCTCAGACATTGCCCATTGAAAGTACCAAGCAAGAACAAAGCAAACAATGTCAAGAGATCCTTACCAGTTGCCAGGATGGCAGAGCGGTCTAAGGCGTTGTGTTCAGGGCGCAGTCTCCCCAGGAGGCGTGGGTTCGAATCCCGCTTCAGACAGAGCCCATTGAAAGTACCAGCAAGAACAAAGCAAACACATTCAAGAGAGCATTACCAGGTGCCAGGATGGCAGAGTGGTCAAAGACGCTGCGTTCAGGTCGCAGTCTCCCCAGGAGGCGTGGGTTCGAATCCCGCCTCAGACTTTGCCCATTGAAAGTACCAAGCAAGAACAAAGCAAACACATTCAAGAGAGCATTACCAGCTGCCAGGATGGCAGAGCGGTCTAAGGCGTTGCGTTCAGGTCGCAGTCTCCCCAGGAGGCGTGGGTTCGAATCCCGCCTCAGACAGTGCCCATTGAAAGTACCAAGCAATAATAAAGCAAACACAGTCAAGAGAGCATTACCAGTTGCCAGGATGGCAGAGCGGTCTAAGGCGTTGCGTTCAGGTCGCAGTCTCCCCAGGAGGCGTGGGTTCCAACCCCACCTCAGACAGTGCCCATTGAAAGTACCAAGCAAGAACAAAGCAAACACAGTCAAGAGAGCATTACCAGATGCCAGGATGGCAGAGCGGTCTAAGGCGTTGCGTTCAGGTCGCAGTCTCCCCAGGTGGCGTGGGTTCGAATCCCAAGAACAAAGCAAACACATTCAAGAGAGCATTACCAGATGCCAGGATGGCAGAGTGGTCTAAGGCGTTGCGTTCAGGTCGCAGTCTCCCCAGGAGGCGTGGGTTCGAATCCCGCCTCAGACAGTGCCCATTGAAAGTACCAAGCAAGAACAAAGCAAACACATTCAAAAGAGCATTACCAGATGCCAGGATGGCAGAGTGGTCTAAGGCGTTGCGTTCAGGTCGCAGTCTCTTCCAGGAGGCGTGGGTTCGAATCCCGCCTCAGACAGAGCCCATTGAAAGTACCAAGCAAGAACAAAGTAAACACAGTCAAGAGAGAGGTACCAGTTGCCAGGATGGCAGAGTTGTCTAAGGCGTTGCGTTCAGGTCGCAGTAACCCCAGGAGGCGTGGGTTCGAATCCCACCTCAGACAGAGCCCATTGATAGTACCAAGCAAGAAAAAAGCAAACACAGTCAAGAGAGAATTACCAGTTGCCAGGATGGCAGAGCGGTCTAAGGCGTTGCGTTCAGGTCGCAGTCTCCCCAGGAGGCGTGGGTTCGAATCCCACCTCAGACAGAGCCCATTGAAAGTACCAAGCAATAACAAAGCAAACACAGTCAAGAGAGCATTACCAGTTGCCAGGATGGCAGAGCGGTCTAAGGCGTTGCGTTCAGGTCGCAGTCTCCCCAGGAGGCGTGGGTTCGAATCCCACCTCAGACAGAGCCCATTGAAAGTACCAAGCAAGAAAAAAGCAAACACAGTCAAGAGCGCATTACCAGGTGCCAGGATGGCAGAGCGGTCTAAGGCATTGCGTTCAGGTCGCAGTCACCCCAGGAGGCGTGGGTTCGAATCCCACCTCAGACAGAGCCCATTGAAAGTACCAAGCAAGAACAAAGCAAACACATTCGAGAGAGCATTACCAGATGCCAGGATGGCAGAGCGGTCTAAGGCGTTGCGTTCAGGTCGCAGTCTCCCCAGGAGGCGTGGGTTTGAATCCCACCTCAGACAGTGCCCATTGAAAGTACCAAGCAAGAACAAAGCAAACACATTCAAGAGAGCATTACCAGATGCCAGGATGGCAGAGCGGTCAAAGGCGTTGCGTTCAGGTCGCAGTCTCCCCAGGAGGCGTGGGTTCGAATCCCGCCTCAGACAGAGCCCATTGAAAGTACCAAGCAAGAACAAAGCAAACACATTCAAGAGAGCATTACCAGATGCCAGGATGGCAGAGTGGTCTAAGGCGTTGCGTTCTGGTCGCAGTCTCCCCAGGAGGCGTGGTTTCGAATCCCGCCTCTGACAGAGCCCATTGAACGTACCAAGCAAGAAAAAAGCAAACACAGTCAAGAGAGCATTACCAGCTGCCAGGATGGCAGAGCGGTCTACGGCGTTGCGTTCAGGTCGCAGTCACCCCAGGAGGCGTGGGTTCGAATCCCACCTCAGACAGAGCCTATTGAAAGTACCAAGCAATAAAAAAGCAAACAAAGTCAAGAGAGCATTACCAGTTGCCAGGATGGCAGAGCGGTCTAAAGCGTTGCGTTCAGGTCGCAGTAACCCCAGGAGGCGTGGGTTCGAATCCCACCTCAGACAGAGCCCATTGATAGTACCAAGCAAGAAAAAAGCAAACACAGTCAAGAGAGAATTACCAGTTGCCAGGATGGCAGAGCGGTCTAAGGCGTTGCGTTCAGGTCGCAGTCTCCCCAGGAGGCGTGGGTTCGAATCCCACCTCAGACAGAGCCCATTGAAAGTACCAAGCAATAACAAAGCAAACACAGTCAAGAGAGCATTACCAGTTGCCAGGATGGCAGAGCGGTCTAAGGCGTTGCGTTCAGGTCGCAGTCTCCCCAGGAGGCGTGGGTTCGAATCCCACCTCAGACAGAGCCCATTGAAAGTACCAAGCAAGAAAAAAGCAAACACAGTCAAGAGCGCATTACCAGGTGCCAGGATGGCAGAGCGGTCTAAGGCATTGCGTTCAGGTCGCAGTCACCCCAGGAGGCGTGGGTTCGAATCCCACCTCAGACAGAGCCCATTGAAAGTACCAAGCAAGAACAAAGCAAACACATTCAAGAGAGCATTACCAGATGCCAGGATGGCAGAGCGGTCTAAGGCGTTGCGTTCAGGTCGCAGTCTCCCCAGGAGGCGTGGGTTTGAATCCCACCTCAGACAGTGCCCATTGAAAGTACCAAGCAAGAACAAAGCAAACACATTCAAGAGAGCATTACCAGATGCCAGGATGGAAGAGCGGTCAAAGGCGTTGCGTTCAGGTCGCAGTCTCCCCAGGAGGCGTGGGTTCGAATCCCGCCTCAGACAGAGCCCATTGAAAGTACCAAGCAAGAACAAAGCAAACACATTCAAGAGAGCATTACCAGATGCCAGGATGGCAGAGTGGTCTAAGGCGTTGCGTTCTGGTCGCAGTCTCCCCAGGAGGCGTGGTTTCGAATCCCGCCTCTGACAGAGCCCATTGAACGTACCAAGCAAGAAAAAAGCAAACACAGTCAAGAGAGCATTACCAGCTGCCAGGATGGCAGAGCGGTCTACGGCGTTGCGTTCAGGTCGCAGTCACCCCAGGAGGCGTGGGTTCGAATCCCGCCTCAGACAGAGCCTATTGAAAGTACCAAGCAATAAAAAAGCAAACAAAGTCAAGAGAGCATTACCAGTTGCCAGGATGGCAGAGCGGTCTAAAGCGTTGCGTTCAGGTCGCAGTCTCCCCAGGAGGCGTGGGTTCGAATCCCACCTCAGACAGAGCCCATTGAAAGTACCAAGCAATAACAAAGCAAACACAGTCAAGAGAGAATTACCAGTTGCCAGGATGGCAGAGCGGTCTAAGGCGTTGCGTTCAGGTCGCAGTAACCCCAGGAGGCGTGGGTTCGAATCCCACCTCAGACAGAGCCCATTGAAAGTACCAAGCAATAACAAAGCAAACACAGTCAAGAGAGCATTACCAGTTGCCAGGATGGCAGTGCGTTCTAAGGCGTTGCGTTCAGGTCGCAGTCTCCCCAGGAGGCGTGGGTTCTCTGACAGAGCCCATTGAACGTACCAAGCAAGAAAAAAGCAAACACAGTCAAGAGAGCATTACCAGTTGCCAGGATGGCAGAGCGGTCTTAGGCGTTGCGTTCAGGTCGCAGTCTCCCCAGGAGGCGTGGGTTCGAATCCCGCCTCTGACAGAGCCCATTGAACGTACCAAGCAAGAAAAAAGCAAACACAGTCAAGAGAGCATTACCAGCTGCCAGGATGGCAGAGCGGTCTACGGCGTTGCGTTCAGGTCGCAGTCACCCCAGGAGGCGTGGGTTCGAATCCCACCTCAGACAGAGCCTCTTGAAAGTACCAAGCAATAAAAAAGCAAACACAGTAAAGAGAGCATTACCAGTTGCCAGGATGGCAGAGCGGTCTAAAGCGTTGCGTTCAGGTCGCAGTCTCCCCAGGAGGCGTGGGTTCGAATCCCGCCTCAGACAGAGCCCATTGAAAGTACCAAGCAATAACAAAGCAAACACAGTAAAGAGAGCATTACCAGTTGCCAGGATGGCAGAGCGGTCTAAGGCGTTGCGTTCAGGTCGCAGTCTCCCCAGGAGGCGTGGGTTCGAATCCCGCCTCAGACATTGCCCATTGAAAGTACCAAGCAAGAACAAAGCAAACACAGTCAAGAGAGCATTACCAGCTGCCAGGATGGCAGAGCGGTCTAAGGCGTTGCGTTCAGGTCGCAGTCTCCCCAGGAGGCGTGGGTTCGAATCCCGCCTCAGACAGTGCCCATTGAAAGTACCAAGCAATAATAAAGCAAACACAGTCAAGAGAGCATTACCAGTTGCCAGGATGGCAGAGCGGTCTAAGGCGTTGCGTTCAGGTCGCAGTCTCCCCAGGAGGCGTGGGTTCCAACCCCACCTCAGACAGTGCCCATTGATAGTACTAAGCAAGAAAAAAGCAAACACAGTCAAGAGAGCATTACCAGTTGCCAGGATGGCAGAGCGGTCTAAGGTGTTGCGTTCAGGTCGCAGTCTCCCCAGGAGACGTGGGTTCGAATCCCACCTCAGACAGAGCCCATTGAAAGTACCAAGCAAGAAAAAAGCAAACACAGTCAAAAGAGCATTACCAGCTGCCAGGATGGCAGAGCGGTCTAAGGCGTTGCGTTCAGGTCGCAGTCTCCCCAGGAGGCGTGGGTTCGAATCCCGCCTCAGACAGAGCCCATCGAAAGTACCAAGCAAGAACAAAGCAAACACATACATGAGAGCATTACCAGGTGCCAGGATGGCAGTGCGTTCTAAGGCGTTGCGTTCAGGTCGCAGTAACCCCAGGAGGCGTGGGTTCGAATCCCACCTCAGACAGAGCCCATTGAAAGTACCAAGCAAGAACAATGCAAACACATTCAAGAGAGCATTACCAGATGCCAGGATGGCAGAGCGGTCTAAGGCGTTGCGTTCAGGTCGCAGTCTCCCCAGGAGGCGTGGGTTCGAATCCCACCTCAGACAGTGCCCATTGAAAGTACCAAGCAAGAACAAAGCAAACACAGTCAAGAGAGAATTACCAGTTGCCAGGATGGCAGAGCGGTCTAAGGCGTTGCGTTCAGGTCGCAGTCTCCCCAGGAGGCGTGGGTTCGAATCCCACCTCAGACAGAGCCCATTGAAAGTACCAAGCAATAACAAAGCAAACAAAGTCAAGAGAGAATTACCAGTTGCCAGGATGGCAGAGCGGTCTAAGGCGTTGCGTTCAGGTCGCAGTAACCCCAGGAGGCGTGGGATCGAATCCCACCTCAGACAGAGCCCATTGAAAGTACCAAGCAATAACAAAGCAAACACAGTAAAGAGAGCATTACCAGTTGCCAGGATGGCAGAGCGGTCTAAGGCGTTGCGTTCAGGTCGCAGTCTCCCCAGGAGACGTGGGTTCGAATCCCACTTCAGACAGAGCCCATTGAAAGTACCAGCAAGAACAAAGCAAACACATTCAAGAGAGCATTACCAGGTGCCAGGATGGCAGAGTGGTCAAAGACGATGCGTTCAGGTCGCAGTCTCCCCAGGAGGTGTGGGTTCAAATCCCGCCTCAGACAGAGCCCATTGAAAGTACCAAGCAAGAACAAAGCAAACACAGTCAAGAGAGAGTTACCAGTTGCCAGGATGGCAGAGCGGTCTAAGGCGTTGCGTTCAGGTCCCAGTAACCCCAGCAGGCGTGGTTTCAAATCCCACCTCAGACAGAGCCCATTGATAGTACTAAGCAAGAAAAAAGCAAACACAGTCAAGAGAGAATTACCAGTTGCCAGGATGGCAGAGCGGTCTAAGGCGTTGCGTTCAGTTCGCAGTCTCCCCAGGAGGCGTGGGTTCGAATCCCACCTCAGACAGAGCCCATTGAAAGTACCAAGCAATAACAAAGCAAACACAGTCAAGAGAGAATTACCAGTTGCCAGGATGGCAGAGCGGTCTAAGGCGTTGCGTTCAGGTCGCAGTAACCCCAGGAGGCGTGGGTTCGAATCCCACCTCAGACAGAGCCCATTGAAAGTACCAAGCAATAACAAAGCAAACACAGTCAAGAGAGCATTACCAGTTGCCAGGATGGCAGTGCGTTCTAAGGCGTTGCGTTCAGGTCGCAGTCTCCCCAGGAGGCGTGGGTTCTCTGACAGAGCCCATTGAACGTACCAAGCAAGAAAAAAGCAAACACAGTCAAGAGAGCATTACCAGCTGCCAGGATGGCAGAGCGGTCTAAGGCGTTGCGTTCAGGTCGCAGTCTCCCCAGGAGGCGTGGGTTCGAATCCCGCCTCTGACAGAGCCCATTGAAAGTACCAAGCAAGAACAAAGCAAACACAGTCAAGAGAGCATTACCAGTTGCCAGGATGGCAGAGCGGTCTAAGGCGTTGCGTTCAGGTCGCAGTCTCCCCAGGAGGCGTGGGTTCGAATCCCGCCTCTGACAGAGCCCATTGAACGTACCAAGCAAGAAAAAAGCAAACACAGTCAAGAGAGCATTACCAGCTGCCAGGATGGCAGAGCGGTCTACGGCGTTGCGTTCAGGTCGCAGTCTCCCCAGGAGGCGTGGGTTCGAATCCCGCCTCAGACATTGCCCATTGAAAGTACCAAGCAAGAACAAAGCAAACAATGTCAAGAGATCCTTACCAGTTGCCAGGATGGCAGAGCGGTCTAAGGCGTTGTGTTCAGGGCGCAGTCTCCCCAGGAGGCGTGGGTTCGAATCCCGCTTCAGACAGAGCCCATTGAAAGTACCAGCAAGAACAAAGCAAACACATTCAAGAGAGCATTACCAGGTGCCAGGATGGCAGAGTGGTCAAAGACGCTGCGTTCAGGTCGCAGTCTCCCCAGGAGGCGTGGGTTCGAATCCCGCCTCAGACTTTGCCCATTGAAAGTACCAAGCAAGAACAAAGCAAACACATTCAAGAGAGCATTACCAGCTGCCAGGATGGCAGAGCGGTCTAAGGCGTTGCGTTCAGGTCGCAGTCTCCCCAGGAGGCGTGGGTTCGAATCCCGCCTCAGACAGTGCCCATTGAAAGTACCAAGCAATAATAAAGCAAACACAGTCAAGAGAGCATTACCAGTTGCCAGGATGGCAGAGCGGTCTAAGGCGTTGCGTTCAGGTCGCAGTCTCCCCAGGAGGTGTGGGTTCGAATCCCGCCTCAGACATTGCCCATTGAAAGTACCAAGCAAGAACAAAGCAAACACATTCAAGAGAGCATTACCAGCTGCCAGGATGGCAGAGCGGTCTAAGGCGTTGCGTTCAGGTCGCAGTCTCCCCAGGAGGCGTGGGTTCGAATCCCGCCTCAGACAGTGCCCATTGAAAGTACCAAGCAATAATAAAGCAAACACAATCAAGAGAGCATTACCAGTTGCCAGGATGGCAGAGCGGTCTAAGGCGTTGCGTTCAGGTCGCAGTCTCCCCAGGAGGCGTGGGTTCCAACCCCGCCTCAGACATTGCCCATTGAAAGTACCAAGCAAGAACAAAGCAAACACAGTCAAGAGAGCATTACCAGATGCCAGGATGGCAGAGCGGTCTAAGGCGTTGCGTTCAGGTCGCAGTCTCCCCAGGTGGCGTGGGTTCGAATCCCAAGAACAAAGCAAACACATTCAAGAGAGCATTACCAGCTGCCAGGATGGCAGAGCGGTCTAAGGCGTTGCGTTCAGGTCGCAGTCTCCCCAGGAGGCGTGGGTTCGAATCCCGCCTCAGACATTGCCCATTGAAAGTACCAAGCAAGAAAAAGCAAACAATGTCATGAGATCATTACCAGTTGCCAGGATGGCAGAGCGGTCTAAGGCGTTGTGTTCAGGGCGCAGTCTCCCCAGGAGGCGTGGGTTCGAATCCCGCTTCAGACAGAGCCCATTGAAAGTACCAGCAAGAACAAAGCAAACACATTCAAGAGAGCATTACCAGGTGCCAGGATGGCAGAGTGGTCAAAGAGGCTGCGTTCAGGTCGCAGTCTCCCCAGGAGGCGTGGGTTTGAATCCCGCCTCCGACAGAGCCCATTGAAAGTACCAAGCAAGAACAAAGCTAACACAGTCAAGAGAGCATTACCAGCTGCCAGGATGGCAGAGCGGTCTAAGGCGTTGCGTTCAGGTCGCAGTCTCCCCAGGAGGCGTGGGTTCGAATCCCGCCTCAGACATTGCCCATTGAAAGTACCAAGCAAGAACAAAGCAAACACATTCAAGAGAGCATTACCAGCTGCCAGGATGGCAGAGCGGTCTAAGGCATTGCGTTCAGATCGCAGTCTCCCCAGGAGGCGTGGGTTCGAATCCCGCCTCAGACAGTGCCCATTGAAAGTACCAAGCAATAATAAAGCAAACACAGTCAAGAGAGCATTACCAGTTGCCAGGATGGCAGAGCGGTCTAAGGCGTTGCGTTCAGGTCGCAGTCTCCCCAGGAGGCGTGGGTTCGAACCCCACCTCAGACAGTGCCCATTGAAAGTACCAAGCAAGAACAAAGCAAACACAGACAAGAGAGCATTACCAGATGCCAGGATGGCAGAGCGGTCTAAGGCGTTGCGTTCAGGTCGCAGTCTCCCCAGGAGGCGTGGGTTCGAATCCCAAGAACAAAGCAAACACATTCAAGAGAGCATTACCAGATGCCAGGATGGCAGAGTGGTCTAAGGCATTGCGTTCAGGTCGCAGTCTCCCCAGGAGGCGTGGGTTCGAATCCCGCCTCAGACAGTGCCCATTGAAAGTACCAAGCAAGAACAAAGCAAACACATTCAAGAGAGCATTACCAGATGCCAGGATGGCAGAGTGGTCTAAGGCGTTGCGTTCAGGTCGCAGTCTCCCCAGGAGGCGTGGGTTCGAATCCCGCCTCAGACAGAGCCCATTGAAAGTACCAAGCAAGAACAAAGCAAACACAGTCAAGAGAGAGGTACCAGTTGCCAGGATGGCAGAGTTGTCTAAGGCGTTACGTTCAGGTCGCAGTAACCCCAGGAGGCGTGGGTTCGAATCCCACCTCAGACAGAGCCCATTGATAGTACCAAGCAAGAAAAAAGCAAACACAGTCAAGAGAGAATTACCAGGTGCCAGGATGGCAGAGTGGTCAAAGACGCTGCGTTCAGGTCGCAGTCTCCCCAGGAGGCGTGGGTTCGAATCCCGCCTCAGACAGAGCCCATTGAAAGTACCAAGCAAGAACAAAGTAAACACAGTCAAGAGAGAGGTACCAGTTGCCAGGATGGCAGAGTTGTCGAAGTCGTTGCGTTCAGGTCGCAGTAACCCCAGGAGGCGTGGGTTCGAATCCCACCTCAGACAGAGCCCATTGAAAGTACCAAGCAAGAACAATGCAAACACATTCAAGAGAGCATTACCAGATGCCAGGATGGCAGAGCGGTCTAAGGCGTTGCGTTCAGGTCGCAGTCTCCCCAGGAGGCGTGGGTTCGAATCCCACCTCAGACAGTGCCCATTGAAAGTACCAAGCAAGAACAAAGCAAACACAGTCAAGAGAGAATTACCAGTTGCCAGGATGGCAGAGCGGTCTAAGGCGTTGCGTTCAGGTCGCAGTCTCCCCAGGAGGCGTGGGTTCGAATCCCACCTCAGACAGAGCCCATTGAAAGTACCAAGCAATAACAAAGCAAACAAAGTCAAGAGAGAATTACCAGTTGCCAGGATGGCAGAGCGGTCTAAGGCGTTGCGTTCAGGTCGCAGTAACCCCAGGAGGCGTGGGATCGAATCCCACCTCAGACAGAGCCCATTGAAAGTACCAAGCAATAACAAAGCAAACACAGTAAAGAGAGCATTACCAGTTGCCAGGATGGCAGAGCGGTCTAAGGCGTTGCGTTCAGGTCGCAGTCTCCCCAGGAGACGTGGGTTCGAATCCCACTTCAGACAGAGCCCATTGAAAGTACCAGCAAGAACAAAGCAAACACATTCAAGAGAGCATTACCAGGTGCCAGGATGGCAGAGTGGTCAAAGACGATGCGTTCAGGTCGCAGTCTCCCCAGGAGGTGTGGGTTCAAATCCCGCCTCAGACAGAGCCCATTGAAAGTACCAAGCAAGAACAAAGCAAACACAGTCAAGAGAGAGTTACCAGTTGCCAGGATGGCAGAGCGGTCTAAGGCGTTGCGTTCAGGTCCCAGTAACCCCAGCAGGCGTGGTTTCAAATCCCACCTCAGACAGAGCCCATTGATAGTACTAAGCAAGAAAAAAGCAAACACAGTCAAGAGAGAATTACCAGTTGCCAGGATGGCAGAGCGGTCTAAGGCGTTGCGTTCAGTTCGCAGTCTCCCCAGGAGGCGTGGGTTCGAATCCCACCTCAGACAGAGCCCATTGAAAGTACCAAGCAATAACAAAGCAAACACAGTCAAGAGAGAATTACCAGTTGCCAGGATGGCAGAGCGGTCTAAGGCGTTGCGTTCAGGTCGCAGTAACCCCAGGAGGCGTGGGTTCGAATCCCACCTCAGACAGAGCCCATTGAAAGTACCAAGCAATAACAAAGCAAACACAGTCAAGAGAGCATTACCAGTTGCCAGGATGGCAGTGCGTTCTAAGGCGTTGCGTTCAGGTCGCAGTCTCCCCAGGAGGCGTGGGTTCTCTGACAGAGCCCATTGAACGTACCAAGCAAGAAAAAAGCAAACACAGTCAAGAGAGCATTACCAGCTGCCAGGATGGCAGAGCGGTCTAAGGCGTTGCGTTCAGGTCGCAGTCTCCCCAGGAGGCGTGGGTTCGAATCCCGCCTCTGACAGAGCCCATTGAAAGTACCAAGCAAGAACAAAGCAAACACAGTCAAGAGAGCATTACCAGTTGCCAGGATGGCAGAGCGGTCTAAGGCGTTGCGTTCAGGTCGCAGTCTCCCCAGGAGGCGTGGGTTCGAATCCCGCCTCTGACAGAGCCCATTGAACGTACCAAGCAAGAAAAAAGCAAACACAGTCAAGAGAGCATTACCAGCTGCCAGGATGGCAGAGCGGTCTACGGCGTTGCGTTCAGGTCGCAGTCTCCCCAGGAGGCGTGGGTTCGAATCCCGCCTCAGACATTGCCCATTGAAAGTACCAAGCAAGAACAAAGCAAACAATGTCAAGAGATCCTTACCAGTTGCCAGGATGGCAGAGCGGTCTAAGGCGTTGTGTTCAGGGCGCAGTCTCCCCAGGAGGCGTGGGTTCGAATCCCGCTTCAGACAGAGCCCATTGAAAGTACCAGCAAGAACAAAGCAAACACATTCAAGAGAGCATTACCAGGTGCCAGGATGGCAGAGTGGTCAAAGACGCTGCGTTCAGGTCGCAGTCTCCCCAGGAGGCGTGGGTTCGAATCCCGCCTCAGACTTTGCCCATTGAAAGTACCAAGCAAGAACAAAGCAAACACATTCAAGAGAGCATTACCAGCTGCCAGGATGGCAGAGCGGTCTAAGGCGTTGCGTTCAGGTCGCAGTCTCCCCAGGAGGCGTGGGTTCGAATCCCGCCTCAGACAGTGCCCATTGAAAGTACCAAGCAATAATAAAGCAAACACAGTCAAGAGAGCATTACCAGTTGCCAGGATGGCAGAGCGGTCTAAGGCGTTGCGTTCAGGTCGCAGTCTCCCCAGGAGGCGTGGGTTCCAACCCCACCTCAGACAGTGCCCATTGAAAGTACCAAGCAAGAACAAAGCAAACACAGTCAAGAGAGCATTACCAGATGCCAGGATGGCAGAGCGGTCTAAGGCGTTGCGTTCAGGTCGCAGTCTCCCCAGGTGGCGTGGGTTCGAATCCCAAGAACAAAGCAAACACATTCAAGAGAGCATTACCAGATGCCAGGATGGCAGAGTGGTCTAAGGCGTTGCGTTCAGGTCGCAGTCTCCCCAGGAGGCGTGGGTTCGAATCCCGCCTCAGACAGTGCCCATTGAAAGTACCAAGCAAGAACAAAGCAAACACATTCAAAAGAGCATTACCAGATGCCAGGATGGCAGAGTGGTCTAAGGCGTTGCGTTCAGGTCGCAGTCTCTTCCAGGAGGCGTGGGTTCGAATCCCGCCTCAGACAGAGCCCATTGAAAGTACCAAGCAAGAACAAAGTAAACACAGTCAAGAGAGAGGTACCAGTTGCCAGGATGGCAGAGTTGTCTAAGGCGTTGCGTTCAGGTCGCAGTAACCCCAGGAGGCGTGGGTTCGAATCCCACCTCAGACAGAGCCCATTGATAGTACCAAGCAAGAAAAAAGCAAACACAGTCAAGAGAGAATTACCAGTTGCCAGGATGGCAGAGCGGTCTAAGGCGTTGCGTTCAGGTCGCAGTCTCCCCAGGAGGCGTGGGTTCGAATCCCACCTCAGACAGAGCCCATTGAAAGTACCAAGCAATAACAAAGCAAACACAGTCAAGAGAGCATTACCAGTTGCCAGGATGGCAGAGCGGTCTAAGGCGTTGCGTTCAGGTCGCAGTCTCCCCAGGAGGCGTGGGTTCGAATCCCACCTCAGACAGAGCCCATTGAAAGTACCAAGCAAGAAAAAAGCAAACACAGTCAAGAGCGCATTACCAGGTGCCAGGATGGCAGAGCGGTCTAAGGCATTGCGTTCAGGTCGCAGTCACCCCAGGAGGCGTGGGTTCGAATCCCACCTCAGACAGAGCCCATTGAAAGTACCAAGCAAGAACAAAGCAAACACATTCAAGAGAGCATTACCAGATGCCAGGATGGCAGAGCGGTCTAAGGCGTTGCGTTCAGGTCGCAGTCTCCCCAGGAGGCGTGGGTTTGAATCCCACCTCAGACAGTGCCCATTGAAAGTACCAAGCAAGAACAAAGCAAACACATTCAAGAGAGCATTACCAGATGCCAGGATGGCAGAGCGGTCAAAGGCGTTGCGTTCAGGTCGCAGTCTCCCCAGGAGGCGTGGGTTCGAATCCCGCCTCAGACAGAGCCCATTGAAAGTACCAAGCAAGAACAAAGCAAACACATTCAAGAGAGCATTACCAGATGCCAGGATGGCAGAGTGGTCTAAGGCGTTGCGTTCTGGTCGCAGTCTCCCCAGGAGGCGTGGTTTCGAATCCCGCCTCTGACAGAGCCCATTGAACGTACCAAGCAAGAAAAAAGCAAACACAGTCAAGAGAGCATTACCAGCTGCCAGGATGGCAGAGCGGTCTACGGCGTTGCGTTCAGGTCGCAGTCACCCCAGGAGGCGTGGGTTCGAATCCCACCTCAGACAGAGCCTATTGAAAGTACCAAGCAATAAAAAAGCAAACAAAGTCAAGAGAGCATTACCAGTTGCCAGGATGGCAGAGCGGTCTAAAGCGTTGCGTTCAGGTCGCAGTCTCCCCAGGAGGCGTGGGTTCGAATCCCACCTCAGACAGAGCCCATTGAAAGTACCAAGCAATAACAAAGCAAACACAGTCAAGAGAGAATTACCAGTTGCCAGGATGGCAGAGCGGTCTAAGGCGTTGCGTTCAGGTCGCAGTAACCCCAGGAGGCGTGGGTTCGAATCCCACCTCAGACAGAGCCCATTGAAAGTACCAAGCAATAACAAAGCAAACACAGTCAAGAGAGCATTACCAGTTGCCAGGATGGCAGTGCGTTCTAAGGCGTTGCGTTCAGGTCGCAGTCTCCCCAGGAGGCGTGGGTTCTCTGACAGAGCCCATTGAACGTACCAAGCAAGAAAAAAGCAAACACAGTCAAGAGAGCATTACCAGCTGCCAGGATGGCAGAGCGGTCTACGGCGTTGCGTTCAGGTCGCAGTCACCCCAGGAGGCGTGGGTTCGAATCCCACCTCAGACAGAGCCTCTTGAAAGTACCAAGCAATAAAAAAGCAAACACAGTAAAGAGAGCATTACCAGTTGCCAGGATGGCAGAGCGGTCTAAGGCGTTGCGTTCAGGTCGCAGTCTCCCCAGGAGGCGTGGGTTCCAACCCCACCTCAGACAGTGCCCATTGATAGTACTAAGCAAGAAAAAAGCAAACACAGTCAAGAGAGCATTACCAGTTGCCAGGATGGCAGAGCGGTCTAAGGTGTTGCGTTCAGGTCGCAGTCTCCCCAGGAGACGTGGGTTCGAATCCCACCTCAGACAGAGCCCATTGAAAGTACCAAGCAAGAAAAAAGCAAACACAGTCAAAAGAGCATTACCAGCTGCCAGGATGGCAGAGCGGTCTAAGGCGTTGCGTTCAGGTCGCAGTCTCCCCAGGAGGCGTGGGTTCGAATCCCGCCTCAGACAGAGCCCATCGAAAGTACCAAGCAAGAACAAAGCAAACACATACATGAGAGCATTACCAGGTGCCAGGATGGCAGTGCGTTCTAAGGCGTTGCGTTCAGGTCGCAGTAACCCCAGGAGGCGTGGGTTCGAATCCCACCTCAGACAGAGCCCATTGAAAGTACCAAGCAAGAACAATGCAAACACATTCAAGAGAGCATTACCAGATGCCAGGATGGCAGAGCGGTCTAAGGCGTTGCGTTCAGGTCGCAGTCTCCCCAGGAGGCGTGGGTTCGAATCCCACCTCAGACAGTGCCCATTGAAAGTACCAAGCAAGAACAAAGCAAACACAGTCAAGAGAGAATTACCAGTTGCCAGGATGGCAGAGCGGTCTAAGGCGTTGCGTTCAGGTCGCAGTCTCCCCAGGAGGCGTGGGTTCGAATCCCACCTCAGACAGAGCCCATTGAAAGTACCAAGCAATAACAAAGCAAACAAAGTCAAGAGAGAATTACCAGTTGCCAGGATGGCAGAGCGGTCTAAGGCGTTGCGTTCAGGTCGCAGTAACCCCAGGAGGCGTGGGATCGAATCCCACCTCAGACAGAGCCCATTGAAAGTACCAAGCAATAACAAAGCAAACACAGTAAAGAGAGCATTACCAGTTGCCAGGATGGCAGAGCGGTCTAAGGCGTTGCGTTCAGGTCGCAGTCTCCCCAGGAGACGTGGGTTCGAATCCCACTTCAGACAGAGCCCATTGAAAGTACCAGCAAGAACAAAGCAAACACATTCAAGAGAGCATTACCAGGTGCCAGGATGGCAGAGTGGTCAAAGACGATGCGTTCAGGTCGCAGTCTCCCCAGGAGGTGTGGGTTCAAATCCCGCCTCAGACAGAGCCCATTGAAAGTACCAAGCAAGAACAAAGCAAACACAGTCAAGAGAGAGTTACCAGTTGCCAGGATGGCAGAGCGGTCTAAGGCGTTGCGTTCAGGTCCCAGTAACCCCAGCAGGCGTGGTTTCAAATCCCACCTCAGACAGAGCCCATTGATAGTACTAAGCAAGAAAAAAGCAAACACAGTCAAGAGAGAATTACCAGTTGCCAGGATGGCAGAGCGGTCTAAGGCGTTGCGTTCAGTTCGCAGTCTCCCCAGGAGGCGTGGGTTCGAATCCCACCTCAGACAGAGCCCATTGAAAGTACCAAGCAATAACAAAGCAAACACAGTCAAGAGAGAATTACCAGTTGCCAGGATGGCAGAGCGGTCTAAGGCGTTGCGTTCAGGTCGCAGTAACCCCAGGAGGCGTGGGTTCGAATCCCACCTCAGACAGAGCCCATTGAAAGTACCAAGCAATAACAAAGCAAACACAGTCAAGAGAGCATTACCAGTTGCCAGGATGGCAGTGCGTTCTAAGGCGTTGCGTTCAGGTCGCAGTCTCCCCAGGAGGCGTGGGTTCTCTGACAGAGCCCATTGAACGTACCAAGCAAGAAAAAAGCAAACACAGTCAAGAGAGCATTACCAGCTGCCAGGATGGCAGAGCGGTCTAAGGCGTTGCGTTCAGGTCGCAGTCTCCCCAGGAGGCGTGGGTTCGAATCCCGCCTCTGACAGAGCCCATTGAAAGTACCAAGCAAGAACAAAGCAAACACAGTCAAGAGAGCATTACCAGTTGCCAGGATGGCAGAGCGGTCTAAGGCGTTGCGTTCAGGTCGCAGTCTCCCCAGGAGGCGTGGGTTCGAATCCCGCCTCTGACAGAGCCCATTGAACGTACCAAGCAAGAAAAAAGCAAACACAGTCAAGAGAGCATTACCAGCTGCCAGGATGGCAGAGCGGTCTACGGCGTTGCGTTCAGGTCGCAGTCTCCCCAGGAGGCGTGGGTTCGAATCCCGCCTCAGACATTGCCCATTGAAAGTACCAAGCAAGAACAAAGCAAACAATGTCAAGAGATCCTTACCAGTTGCCAGGATGGCAGAGCGGTCTAAGGCGTTGTGTTCAGGGCGCAGTCTCCCCAGGAGGCGTGGGTTCGAATCCCGCTTCAGACAGAGCCCATTGAAAGTACCAGCAAGAACAAAGCAAACACATTCAAGAGAGCATTACCAGGTGCCAGGATGGCAGAGTGGTCAAAGACGCTGCGTTCAGGTCGCAGTCTCCCCAGGAGGCGTGGGTTCGAATCCCGCCTCAGACTTTGCCCATTGAAAGTACCAAGCAAGAACAAAGCAAACACATTCAAGAGAGCATTACCAGCTGCCAGGATGGCAGAGCGGTCTAAGGCGTTGCGTTCAGGTCGCAGTCTCCCCAGGAGGCGTGGGTTCGAATCCCGCCTCAGACAGTGCCCATTGAAAGTACCAAGCAATAATAAAGCAAACACAGTCAAGAGAGCATTACCAGTTGCCAGGATGGCAGAGCGGTCTAAGGCGTTGCGTTCAGGTCGCAGTCTCCCCAGGAGGCGTGGGTTCCAACCCCACCTCAGACAGTGCCCATTGAAAGTACCAAGCAAGAACAAAGCAAACACAGTCAAGAGAGCATTACCAGATGCCAGGATGGCAGAGCGGTCTAAGGCGTTGCGTTCAGGTCGCAGTCTCCCCAGGTGGCGTGGGTTCGAATCCCAAGAACAAAGCAAACACATTCAAGAGAGCATTACCAGATGCCAGGATGGCAGAGTGGTCTAAGGCGTTGCGTTCAGGTCGCAGTCTCCCCAGGAGGCGTGGGTTCGAATCCCGCCTCAGACAGTGCCCATTGAAAGTACCAAGCAAGAACAAAGCAAACACATTCAAAAGAGCATTACCAGATGCCAGGATGGCAGAGTGGTCTAAGGCGTTGCGTTCAGGTCGCAGTCTCTTCCAGGAGGCGTGGGTTCGAATCCCGCCTCAGACAGAGCCCATTGAAAGTACCAAGCAAGAACAAAGTAAACACAGTCAAGAGAGAGGTACCAGTTGCCAGGATGGCAGAGTTGTCTAAGGCGTTGCGTTCAGGTCGCAGTAACCCCAGGAGGCGTGGGTTCGAATCCCACCTCAGACAGAGCCCATTGATAGTACCAAGCAAGAAAAAAGCAAACACAGTCAAGAGAGAATTACCAGTTGCCAGGATGGCAGAGCGGTCTAAGGCGTTGCGTTCAGGTCGCAGTCTCCCCAGGAGGCGTGGGTTCGAATCCCACCTCAGACAGAGCCCATTGAAAGTACCAAGCAATAACAAAGCAAACACAGTCAAGAGAGCATTACCAGTTGCCAGGATGGCAGAGCGGTCTAAGGCGTTGCGTTCAGGTCGCAGTCTCCCCAGGAGGCGTGGGTTCGAATCCCACCTCAGACAGAGCCCATTGAAAGTACCAAGCAAGAAAAAAGCAAACACAGTCAAGAGCGCATTACCAGGTGCCAGGATGGCAGAGCGGTCTAAGGCATTGCGTTCAGGTCGCAGTCACCCCAGGAGGCGTGGGTTCGAATCCCACCTCAGACAGAGCCCATTGAAAGTACCAAGCAAGAACAAAGCAAACACATTCGAGAGAGCATTACCAGATGCCAGGATGGCAGAGCGGTCTAAGGCGTTGCGTTCAGGTCGCAGTCTCCCCAGGAGGCGTGGGTTTGAATCCCACCTCAGACAGTGCCCATTGAAAGTACCAAGCAAGAACAAAGCAAACACATTCAAGAGAGCATTACCAGATGCCAGGATGGCAGAGCGGTCAAAGGCGTTGCGTTCAGGTCGCAGTCTCCCCAGGAGGCGTGGGTTCGAATCCCGCCTCAGACAGAGCCCATTGAAAGTACCAAGCAAGAACAAAGCAAACACATTCAAGAGAGCATTACCAGATGCCAGGATGGCAGAGTGGTCTAAGGCGTTGCGTTCTGGTCGCAGTCTCCCCAGGAGGCGTGGTTTCGAATCCCGCCTCTGACAGAGCCCATTGAACGTACCAAGCAAGAAAAAAGCAAACACAGTCAAGAGAGCATTACCAGCTGCCAGGATGGCAGAGCGGTCTACGGCGTTGCGTTCAGGTCGCAGTCACCCCAGGAGGCGTGGGTTCGAATCCCACCTCAGACAGAGCCTATTGAAAGTACCAAGCAATAAAAAAGCAAACAAAGTCAAGAGAGCATTACCAGTTGCCAGGATGGCAGAGCGGTCTAAAGCGTTGCGTTCAGGTCGCAGTAACCCCAGGAGGCGTGGGTTCGAATCCCACCTCAGACAGAGCCCATTGATAGTACCAAGCAAGAAAAAAGCAAACACAGTCAAGAGAGAATTACCAGTTGCCAGGATGGCAGAGCGGTCTAAGGCGTTGCGTTCAGGTCGCAGTCTCCCCAGGAGGCGTGGGTTCGAATCCCACCTCAGACAGAGCCCATTGAAAGTACCAAGCAATAACAAAGCAAACACAGTCAAGAGAGCATTACCAGTTGCCAGGATGGCAGAGCGGTCTAAGGCGTTGCGTTCAGGTCGCAGTCTCCCCAGGAGGCGTGGGTTCGAATCCCACCTCAGACAGAGCCCATTGAAAGTACCAAGCAAGAAAAAAGCAAACACAGTCAAGAGCGCATTACCAGGTGCCAGGATGGCAGAGCGGTCTAAGGCATTGCGTTCAGGTCGCAGTCACCCCAGGAGGCGTGGGTTCGAATCCCACCTCAGACAGAGCCCATTGAAAGTACCAAGCAAGAACAAAGCAAACACATTCAAGAGAGCATTACCAGATGCCAGGATGGCAGAGCGGTCTAAGGCGTTGCGTTCAGGTCGCAGTCTCCCCAGGAGGCGTGGGTTTGAATCCCACCTCAGACAGTGCCCATTGAAAGTACCAAGCAAGAACAAAGCAAACACATTCAAGAGAGCATTACCAGATGCCAGGATGGAAGAGCGGTCAAAGGCGTTGCGTTCAGGTCGCAGTCTCCCCAGGAGGCGTGGGTTCGAATCCCGCCTCAGACAGAGCCCATTGAAAGTACCAAGCAAGAACAAAGCAAACACATTCAAGAGAGCATTACCAGATGCCAGGATGGCAGAGTGGTCTAAGGCGTTGCGTTCTGGTCGCAGTCTCCCCAGGAGGCGTGGTTTCGAATCCCGCCTCTGACAGAGCCCATTGAACGTACCAAGCAAGAAAAAAGCAAACACAGTCAAGAGAGCATTACCAGCTGCCAGGATGGCAGAGCGGTCTACGGCGTTGCGTTCAGGTCGCAGTCACCCCAGGAGGCGTGGGTTCGAATCCCGCCTCAGACAGAGCCTATTGAAAGTACCAAGCAATAAAAAAGCAAACAAAGTCAAGAGAGCATTACCAGTTGCCAGGATGGCAGAGCGGTCTAAAGCGTTGCGTTCAGGTCGCAGTCTCCCCAGGAGGCGTGGGTTCGAATCCCACCTCAGACAGAGCCCATTGAAAGTACCAAGCAATAACAAAGCAAACACAGTCAAGAGAGAATTACCAGTTGCCAGGATGGCAGAGCGGTCTAAGGCGTTGCGTTCAGGTCGCAGTAACCCCAGGAGGCGTGGGTTCGAATCCCACCTCAGACAGAGCCCATTGAAAGTACCAAGCAATAACAAAGCAAACACAGTCAAGAGAGCATTACCAGTTGCCAGGATGGCAGTGCGTTCTAAGGCGTTGCGTTCAGGTCGCAGTCTCCCCAGGAGGCGTGGGTTCTCTGACAGAGCCCATTGAACGTACCAAGCAAGAAAAAAGCAAACACAGTCAAGAGAGCATTACCAGTTGCCAGGATGGCAGAGCGGTCTTAGGCGTTGCGTTCAGGTCGCAGTCTCCCCAGGAGGCGTGGGTTCGAATCCCGCCTCTGACAGAGCCCATTGAACGTACCAAGCAAGAAAAAAGCAAACACAGTCAAGAGAGCATTACCAGCTGCCAGGATGGCAGAGCGGTCTACGGCGTTGCGTTCAGGTCGCAGTCACCCCAGGAGGCGTGGGTTCGAATCCCACCTCAGACAGAGCCTCTTGAAAGTACCAAGCAATAAAAAAGCAAACACAGTAAAGAGAGCATTACCAGTTGCCAGGATGGCAGAGCGGTCTAAAGCGTTGCGTTCAGGTCGCAGTCTCCCCAGGAGGCGTGGGTTCGAATCCCGCCTCAGACAGAGCCCATTGAAAGTACCAAGCAATAACAAAGCAAACACAGTAAAGAGAGCATTACCAGTTGCCAGGATGGCAGAGCGGTCTAAGGCGTTGCGTTCAGGTCGCAGTCTCCCCAGGAGGCGTGGGTTCGAATCCCGCCTCAGACATTGCCCATTGAAAGTACCAAGCAAGAACAAAGCAAACACAGTCAAGAGAGCATTACCAGCTGCCAGGATGGCAGAGCGGTCTAAGGCGTTGCGTTCAGGTCGCAGTCTCCCCAGGAGGCGTGGGTTCGAATCCCGCCTCAGACAGTGCCCATTGAAAGTACCAAGCAATAATAAAGCAAACACAGTCAAGAGAGCATTACCAGTTGCCAGGATGGCAGAGCGGTCTAAGGCGTTGCGTTCAGGTCGCAGTCTCCCCAGGAGGCGTGGGTTCCAACCCCACCTCAGACAGTGCCCATTGATAGTACTAAGCAAGAAAAAAGCAAACACAGTCAAGAGAGCATTACCAGTTGCCAGGATGGCAGAGCGGTCTAAGGTGTTGCGTTCAGGTCGCAGTCTCCCCAGGAGACGTGGGTTCGAATCCCACCTCAGACAGAGCCCATTGAAAGTACCAAGCAAGAAAAAAGCAAACACAGTCAAAAGAGCATTACCAGCTGCCAGGATGGCAGAGCGGTCTAAGGCGTTGCGTTCAGGTCGCAGTCTCCCCAGGAGGCGTGGGTTCGAATCCCGCCTCAGACAGAGCCCATCGAAAGTACCAAGCAAGAACAAAGCAAACACATACATGAGAGCATTACCAGGTGCCAGGATGGCAGTGCGTTCTAAGGCGTTGCGTTCAGGTCGCAGTAACCCCAGGAGGCGTGGGTTCGAATCCCACCTCAGACAGAGCCCATTGAAAGTACCAAGCAAGAACAATGCAAACACATTCAAGAGAGCATTACCAGATGCCAGGATGGCAGAGCGGTCTAAGGCGTTGCGTTCAGGTCGCAGTCTCCCCAGGAGGCGTGGGTTCGAATCCCACCTCAGACAGTGCCCATTGAAAGTACCAAGCAAGAACAAAGCAAACACAGTCAAGAGAGAATTACCAGTTGCCAGGATGGCAGAGCGGTCTAAGGCGTTGCGTTCAGGTCGCAGTCTCCCCAGGAGGCGTGGGTTCGAATCCCACCTCAGACAGAGCCCATTGAAAGTACCAAGCAATAACAAAGCAAACAAAGTCAAGAGAGAATTACCAGTTGCCAGGATGGCAGAGCGGTCTAAGGCGTTGCGTTCAGGTCGCAGTAACCCCAGGAGGCGTGGGATCGAATCCCACCTCAGACAGAGCCCATTGAAAGTACCAAGCAATAACAAAGCAAACACAGTAAAGAGAGCATTACCAGTTGCCAGGATGGCAGAGCGGTCTAAGGCGTTGCGTTCAGGTCGCAGTCTCCCCAGGAGACGTGGGTTCGAATCCCACTTCAGACAGAGCCCATTGAAAGTACCAGCAAGAACAAAGCAAACACATTCAAGAGAGCATTACCAGGTGCCAGGATGGCAGAGTGGTCAAAGACGATGCGTTCAGGTCGCAGTCTCCCCAGGAGGTGTGGGTTCAAATCCCGCCTCAGACAGAGCCCATTGAAAGTACCAAGCAAGAACAAAGCAAACACAGTCAAGAGAGAGTTACCAGTTGCCAGGATGGCAGAGCGGTCTAAGGCGTTGCGTTCAGGTCCCAGTAACCCCAGCAGGCGTGGTTTCAAATCCCACCTCAGACAGAGCCCATTGATAGTACTAAGCAAGAAAAAAGCAAACACAGTCAAGAGAGAATTACCAGTTGCCAGGATGGCAGAGCGGTCTAAGGCGTTGCGTTCAGTTCGCAGTCTCCCCAGGAGGCGTGGGTTCGAATCCCACCTCAGACAGAGCCCATTGAAAGTACCAAGCAATAACAAAGCAAACACAGTCAAGAGAGAATTACCAGTTGCCAGGATGGCAGAGCGGTCTAAGGCGTTGCGTTCAGGTCGCAGTAACCCCAGGAGGCGTGGGTTCGAATCCCACCTCAGACAGAGCCCATTGAAAGTACCAAGCAATAACAAAGCAAACACAGTCAAGAGAGCATTACCAGTTGCCAGGATGGCAGTGCGTTCTAAGGCGTTGCGTTCAGGTCGCAGTCTCCCCAGGAGGCGTGGGTTCTCTGACAGAGCCCATTGAACGTACCAAGCAAGAAAAAAGCAAACACAGTCAAGAGAGCATTACCAGCTGCCAGGATGGCAGAGCGGTCTAAGGCGTTGCGTTCAGGTCGCAGTCTCCCCAGGAGGCGTGGGTTCGAATCCCGCCTCTGACAGAGCCCATTGAAAGTACCAAGCAAGAACAAAGCAAACACAGTCAAGAGAGCATTACCAGTTGCCAGGATGGCAGAGCGGTCTAAGGCGTTGCGTTCAGGTCGCAGTCTCCCCAGGAGGCGTGGGTTCGAATCCCGCCTCTGACAGAGCCCATTGAACGTACCAAGCAAGAAAAAAGCAAACACAGTCAAGAGAGCATTACCAGCTGCCAGGATGGCAGAGCGGTCTACGGCGTTGCGTTCAGGTCGCAGTCTCCCCAGGAGGCGTGGGTTCGAATCCCGCCTCAGACATTGCCCATTGAAAGTACCAAGCAAGAACAAAGCAAACAATGTCAAGAGATCCTTACCAGTTGCCAGGATGGCAGAGCGGTCTAAGGCGTTGTGTTCAGGGCGCAGTCTCCCCAGGAGGCGTGGGTTCGAATCCCGCTTCAGACAGAGCCCATTGAAAGTACCAGCAAGAACAAAGCAAACACATTCAAGAGAGCATTACCAGGTGCCAGGATGGCAGAGTGGTCAAAGACGCTGCGTTCAGGTCGCAGTCTCCCCAGGAGGCGTGGGTTCGAATCCCGCCTCAGACTTTGCCCATTGAAAGTACCAAGCAAGAACAAAGCAAACACATTCAAGAGAGCATTACCAGCTGCCAGGATGGCAGAGCGGTCTAAGGCGTTGCGTTCAGGTCGCAGTCTCCCCAGGAGGCGTGGGTTCGAATCCCGCCTCAGACAGTGCCCATTGAAAGTACCAAGCAATAATAAAGCAAACACAGTCAAGAGAGCATTACCAGTTGCCAGGATGGCAGAGCGGTCTAAGGCGTTGCGTTCAGGTCGCAGTCTCCCCAGGAGGCGTGGGTTCCAACCCCACCTCAGACAGTGCCCATTGAAAGTACCAAGCAAGAACAAAGCAAACACAGTCAAGAGAGCATTACCAGATGCCAGGATGGCAGAGCGGTCTAAGGCGTTGCGTTCAGGTCGCAGTCTCCCCAGGTGGCGTGGGTTCGAATCCCAAGAACAAAGCAAACACATTCAAGAGAGCATTACCAGATGCCAGGATGGCAGAGTGGTCTAAGGCGTTGCGTTCAGGTCGCAGTCTCCCCAGGAGGCGTGGGTTCGAATCCCGCCTCAGACAGTGCCCATTGAAAGTACCAAGCAAGAACAAAGCAAACACATTCAAAAGAGCATTACCAGATGCCAGGATGGCAGAGTGGTCTAAGGCGTTGCGTTCAGGTCGCAGTCTCTTCCAGGAGGCGTGGGTTCGAATCCCGCCTCAGACAGAGCCCATTGAAAGTACCAAGCAAGAACAAAGTAAACACAGTCAAGAGAGAGGTACCAGTTGCCAGGATGGCAGAGTTGTCTAAGGCGTTGCGTTCAGGTCGCAGTAACCCCAGGAGGCGTGGGTTCGAATCCCACCTCAGACAGAGCCCATTGATAGTACCAAGCAAGAAAAAAGCAAACACAGTCAAGAGAGAATTACCAGTTGCCAGGATGGCAGAGCGGTCTAAGGCGTTGCGTTCAGGTCGCAGTCTCCCCAGGAGGCGTGGGTTCGAATCCCACCTCAGAGAGAGCCCATTGAAAGTACCAAGCAATAACAAAGCAAACACAGTCAAGAGAGCATTACCAGTTGCCAGGATGGCAGAGCGGTCTAAGGCGTTGCGTTCAGGTCGCAGTCTCCCCAGGAGGCGTGGGTTCGAATCCCACCTCAGACAGAGCCCATTGAAAGTACCAAGCAAGAAAAAAGCAAACACAGTCAAGAGCGCATTACCAGGTGCCAGGATGGCAGAGCGGTCTAAGGCATTGCGTTCAGGTCGCAGTCACCCCAGGAGGCGTGGGTTCGAATCCCACCTCAGACAGAGCCCATTGAAAGTACCAAGCAAGAACAAAGCAAACACATTCAAGAGAGCATTACCAGATGCCAGGATGGCAGAGCGGTCTAAGGCGTTGCGTTCAGGTCGCAGTCTCCCCAGGAGGCGTGGGTTTGAATCCCACCTCAGACAGTGCCCATTGAAAGTACCAAGCAAGAACAAAGCAAACACATTCAAGAGAGCATTACCAGATGCCAGGATGGCAGAGCGGTCAAAGGCGTTGCGTTCAGGTCGCAGTCTCCCCAGGAGGCGTGGGTTCGAATCCCGCCTCAGACAGAGCCCATTGAAAGTACCAAGCAAGAACAAAGCAAACACATTCAAGAGAGCATTACCAGATGCCAGGATGGCAGAGTGGTCTAAGGCGTTGCGTTCTGGTCGCAGTCTCCCCAGGAGGCGTGGTTTCGAATCCCGCCTCTGACAGAGCCCATTGAACGTACCAAGCAAGAAAAAAGCAAACACAGTCAAGAGAGCATTACCAGCTGCCAGGATGGCAGAGCGGTCTACGGCGTTGCGTTCAGGTCGCAGTCACCCCAGGAGGCGTGGGTTCGAATCCCACCTCAGACAGAGCCTATTGAAAGTACCAAGCAATAAAAAAGCAAACAAAGTCAAGAGAGCATTACCAGTTGCCAGGATGGCAGAGCGGTCTAAAGCGTTGCGTTCAGGTCGCAGTCTCCCCAGGAGGCGTGGGTTCGAATCCCACCTCAGACAGAGCCCATTGAAAGTACCAAGCAATAACAAAGCAAACACAGTCAAGAGAGAATTACCAGTTGCCAGGATGGCAGAGCGGTCTAAGGCGTTGCGTTCAGGTCGCAGTAACCCCAGGAGGCGTGGGTTCGAATCCCACCTCAGACAGAGCCCATTGAAAGTACCAAGCAATAACAAAGCAAACACAGTCAAGAGAGCATTACCAGTTGCCAGGATGGCAGTGCGTTCTAAGGCGTTGCGTTCAGGTCGCAGTCTCCCCAGGAGGCGTGGGTTCTCTGACAGAGCCCATTGAACGTACCAAGCAAGAAAAAAGCAAACACAGTCAAGAGAGCATTACCAGTTGCCAGGATGGCAGAGCGGTCTTAGGCGTTGCGTTCAGGTCGCAGTCTCCCCAGGAGGCGTGGGTTCGAATCCCGCCTCTGACAGAGCCCATTGAACGTACCAAGCAAGAAAAAAGCAAACACAGTCAAGAGAGCATTACCAGCTGCCAGGATGGCAGAGCGGTCTACGGCGTTGCGTTCAGGTCGCAGTCACCCCAGGAGGCGTGGGTTCGAATCCCACCTCAGACAGAGCCTCTTGAAAGTACCAAGCAATAAAAAAGCAAACACAGTAAAGAGAGCATTACCAGTTGCCAGGATGGCAGAGCGGTCTAAAGCGTTGCGTTCAGGTCGCAGTCTCCCCAGGAGGCGTGGGTTCGAATCCCGCCTCAGACAGAGCCCATTGAAAGTACCAAGCAATAACAAAGCAAACACAGTAAAGAGAGCATTACCAGTTGCCAGGATGGCAGAGCGGTCTAAGGCGTTGCGTTCAGGTCGCAGTCTCCCCAGGAGGCGTGGGTTCGAATCCCGCCTCAGACATTGCCCATTGAAAGTACCAAGCAAGAACAAAGCAAACACAGTCAAGAGAGCATTACCAGCTGCCAGGATGGCAGAGCGGTCTAAGGCGTTGCGTTCAGGTCGCAGTCTCCCCAGGAGGCGTGGGTTCGAATCCCGCCTCAGACAGTGCCCATTGAAAGTACCAAGCAATAATAAAGCAAACACAGTCAAGAGAGCATTACCAGTTGCCAGGATGGCAGAGCGGTCTAAGGCGTTGCGTTCAGGTCGCAGTCTCCCCAGGAGGCGTGGGTTCCAACCCCACCTCAGACAGTGCCCATTGATAGTACTAAGCAAGAAAAAAGCAAACACAGTCAAGAGAGCATTACCAGTTGCCAGGATGGCAGAGCGGTCTAAGGTGTTGCGTTCAGGTCGCAGTCTCCCCAGGAGACGTGGGTTCGAATCCCACCTCAGACAGAGCCCATTGAAAGTACCAAGCAAGAAAAAAGCAAACACAGTCAAAAGAGCATTACCAGCTGCCAGGATGGCAGAGCGGTCTAAGGCGTTGCGTTCAGGTCGCAGTCTCCCCAGGAGGCGTGGGTTCGAATCCCGCCTCAGACAGAGCCCATCGAAAGTACCAAGCAAGAACAAAGCAAACACATACATGAGAGCATTACCAGGTGCCAGGATGGCAGTGCGTTCTAAGGCGTTGCGTTCAGGTCGCAGTAACCCCAGGAGGCGTGGGTTCGAATCCCACCTCAGACAGAGCCCATAGAAAGTACCAAGCAATAACAAAGAAAACACAGTCAAGAGAGAATTACCAGTTGCCAGGATGGCAGTGCGTTCTAAGGCGTTGCGTTCAGGTCGCAGTCTCCCCAGGAGGCGTGGGTTCGAATCTCGCCTCTGACAGAGCCCATTGAAAGTACCAAGCAAGAAAAAAGCAAACACAGTCATGAGAGCATTACCAGGTGCCAGGATGGCAGAGCGGTCTACGGCATTGCGTTCAGGTCGCAGTCAGCCCAAGAGGCGTGGGTTCGAATCCGACCTCAGACAGAGCCCATTGAAAGTACCAAGCAAGAAAAAAGCAAACACAGTCAAGAGAGCATTACCAGTTGCCAGGATGGCAGAGCGGTCTTAGGCGTTGCGTTCAGGTCGCAGTCTCCCCAGGAGGCGTGGGTTCGAATCCCGCCTCTGACAGAGCCCATTGAACGTACCAAGCAAGAAAAAAGCAAACACAGTCAAGAGAGCATTACCAGCTGCCAGGATGGCAGAGCGGTCTACGGCGTTGCGTTCAGGTCGCAGTCACCCCAGGAGGCGTGGGTTCGAATCCCACCTCAGACAGAGCCTCTTGAAAGTACCAAGCAATAAAAAAGCAAACACAGTAAAGAGAGCATTACCAGTTGCCAGGATGGCAGAGCCGTCTAAAGCGTTGCGTTCAGGTCGCAGTCTCCCCAGGAGGCGTGGGTTCGAATCCCGCCTCAGACAGAGCCCATTGAAAGTACCAAGCAATAACAAAGCAAACACAGTAAAGAGAGCATTACCAGTTGCCAGGATGGCAGAGCGGTCTAAGGCGTTGCGTTCAGGTCGCAGTCTCCCCAGGAGGCGTGGGTTCGAATCCCGCCTCAGACATTGCCCATTGAAAGTACCAAGCAAGAACAAAGCAAACACAGTCAAGAGAGCATTACCAGCTGCCAGGATGGCAGAGCGGTCTAAGGCGTTGCGTTCAGGTCGCAGTCTCCCCAGGAGGCGTGGGTTCGAATCCCGCCTCAGACAGTGCCCATTGAAAGTACCAAGCAATAATAAAGCAAACACAGTCAAGAGAGCATTACCAGTTGCCAGGATGGCAGAGCGGTCTAAGGCGTTGCGTTCAGGTCGCAGTCTCCCCAGGAGGCGTGGGTTCCAACCCCACCTCAGACAGTGCCCATTGATAGTACTAAGCAAGAAAAAAGCAAACACAGTCAAGAGAGCATTACCAGTTGCCAGGATGGCAGAGCGGTCTAAGGTGTTGCGTTCAGGTCGCAGTCTCCCCAGGAGACGTGGGTTCGAATCCCACCTCAGACAGAGCCCATTGAAAGTACCAAGCAAGAAAAAAGCAAACACAGTCAAAAGAGCATTACCAGCTGCCAGGATGGCAGAGCGGTCTAAGGTGTTGCGTTCAGGTCGCAGTCTCCCCAGGAGGCGTGGGTTCGAATCCCGCCTCAGACAGAGCCCATCGAAAGTACCAAGCAAGAACAAAGCAAACACATACATGAGAGCATTACCAGGTGCCAGGATGGCAGTGCGTTCTAAGGCGTTGCGTTCAGGTCGCAGTAACCCCAGGAGGCGTGGGTTCGAATCCCACCTCAGACAGAGCCCATAGAAAGTACCAAGCAATAACAAAGAAAACACAGTCAAGAGAGAATTACCAGTTGCCAGGATGGCAGTGCGTTCTAAGGCGTTGCGTTCAGGTCGCAGTCTCCCCAGGAGGCGTGGGTTCGAATCTCGCCTCTGACAGAGCCCATTGAAAGTACCAAGCAAGAAAAAAGCAAACACAGTCATGAGAGCATTACCAGGTGCCAGGATGGCAGAGCGGTCTACGGCATTGCGTTCAGGTCGCAGTCAGCCCAAGAGGCGTGGGTTCGAATCCGACCTCAGACAGAGCCCATTGAAAGTACCAAGCAAGAACAAAATAAACACAGTCATAAGAGCATTACCAAGTGCCAGGATTGCAGAGCGGTCTAAGGCGTTGCGTTCAGGTCGCAGTCTCCCCAGGAGGCGTGGGTTTGAATCCCGCCTCAGACTTTGCCCATTGAAAGTACCACGCAAGAACAAAGCAAACACAGTCAAGAGAGAATTGCCAGTTGCCAGGATGGCAGAGCGGTCTAAGGCGTTGCATTCAGGTCGCAGTCTCCCCAGGAGGCGTGGGTTCGAATCCCGCCTCAGACAGAGCCCATCGAAAGTACCAAGCAAGAACAAAGCAAACACAGTCAAGAGAGCATTAATAGCTGCCAGGATGGCAGAGCGGTCTCAGGTGTTGTGTTCAGGTCGCAGTCTCCCATGGAGGCGTGGGTTTGAATCCCACCTCAGACAGAGTCCATTCAAAGTACAAAGCAAACAAAGTAAAGAGAGCATCACCAAGCCAGGATGGCAGAGCCGTCAAATGCGCTGATTTCAGGTCGCAGTCTCCCATGAAGGCGTGGGTTCGAATCCCACCACAGACAGAGCCCATTGAAAGTACCAAGCAAGAACAAAGCAAACACAGTCAGGAGAGCATTACCATCTGCCAGGATGGCAGAGCGGTCTAAGGCGTTGCGTTCAGGTCGCAGTCTCCCAGGAGGCGTGGGTTCGAATCCCGCCTCAGACAGTGCCCATTGAAAGTACCAAGCAATAATAAAGCAAACAAAGTCAAGAGAGCATTACCAGTTGCCAGGATGGCAGAGCGGTCTAAGGCGTTGCGTTCAGGTCGCAGTCTCCCCAGGAGGCGTGGGTTCGAATCCCACCTCAGACAGAGCCCATTGAAAGTACCAAGCAATAACAAAGCAAACACAGTCAAGAGAGAATTACCAGTTGCCAGGATGGCAGAGCAGTCTAAGGCGTTGCGTTCAGATCGCAGTCTCCCCAGGAGGCGTGGGTTCGAATCCCGCCTCAGACAGTGCCCATTGAAAGTACCAAGCAAGAACAAAGCAAACACAGTCAGGAGAGCATTACCATCTGCCAGGATGGCAGAGCGGTCTAAGGCGTTGCGTTCAGGTCGCAGTTTCTCCAGGAGGCGTGAGTTTGAATTCCACCTCAAACATAGTCCATTGAAAGTACCAAGCAAGAACAAAGCAAACACAGTCGAGAGAGCATTAACAGCTGTCAGGATGGCACAGCGGTCTAAGGCGCTGCGTTCAGGTCGCAGTCTCCCCAGGAGGCGTCGGTTCGAATCCCACCTCAGACAGAGCCCAGTGAAAATACAAAGCAAACACAGTCGAGAGAGCTTTACCAGCTGCCAGGATGGCCGAGCGGTCTAAGGCGCTGCGTTCAGGACGCAGTCTCCCAGGAGATGTGGGTTTGAATGCTACCTCAGACAGAGCCCATTGAAAGTACCAGTAGAACAAAGCAAACACAGTGGAAAGAGCATTACCAGCTGCAAGGATGGCAGAGCGGTCTAAGGCGTTCAGGTCGCAGTCTCCCCTGGAGGCGTGGGTTCAAATCCCACATCAGACAGAGCCCAGTGAAAGTACCAGCAAGAACAAAGCAAACACAGTCAGGAGAGCATTAACAGCTGCCAGGATGGCAGAGCGGTCTCAGGTGTTGCGTTCAGGTCGCAGTCTCCCATGGACGCGTGGGTTTGAATCCCACCTCAGACAGAGTCCATTCAAAGTACAAAGCAAACAAAGTAAAGAGAGCATTACCAAGCCAGGATGGCAGAGCGGTCAAAGGCGCTGATTTCAGGTCGCAGTCTCCCATGGAGGCGTGGGTTTGAATCCCACCACAGACAGAGCCCATTGAAAGTACCAAGCAAGAACAAAGCAAACACAGTTGAGAGAGCATTACCAGCTGTCAGGATGGCAGAGCGGTCTAAGGCGCTGCGTTCAGGTCGCAGTCACCCCAGGAGGCGTGGGTTCGAATCCCACCTCAGACAGAGCCCAGTGAAAGTACAAAGCAAACGCCGTCGAGAGTGCATTACCAGCTGCAAGGATGGCAGAGCTGTCTAAGGTTTTTCCTCACAACATCTCAGGTGGAGGACCAGCTGAGGAAGATGAAGGCGAGGAAGGCAGCGGGTCCAGATGGGATTAGCTCCCAGCTCCTCAAATCCTGCGCCGACCAGCTGTGTGGAATCGTCCAGCACATGTTCCACCTGAGCCTGAAGCTGGGCAGAGTTCCCCAGCTGCGGAAAACATCCTGCCTGGTTCCAGTTCCAAAGACCCCACATCCGAAGGAGATCAACAACTTCAGACCAGTGGCGCTAACGTCTCATCTAATGAAGACCCTGGAGAGACTGGTCTCTCACTCTTAGAACACTCCACAGCTCCTTCAGTGATAGAGTGTTTCACCCTCGCTGTACAAAAGAGATTTCGCCGCTCCTTCCTGTCGGCTGCTGTCATACTTTTTAACAAGAACATTTGGTCAGGCCTACAAACGGGCAGGCATTAGTGCAATTGTGCAGTCCTCGGATGCAATACACACTACTACTGTGCTCTATCCAATGCTGTACTTAAATATTGACCAATGCTGTATTTTCTTTACCATTACATTATTCTTATCATTACAGTACTTTTATCATTGCAGTATTTTCTATCATTGCAGTACTTTTACTATTACAGTACGTTTATCATTGCAGTATTTTCAATCATTAGAGTATTTTTTTTATCATTGCAGTACTTTATGTCATTGAAGTACTTTTACTCTTACAGTACTTTTATCATTGCAGTATTTTCAATCATTACAGTATTTTTTTAACATTGCAGTACTATTATCATTTCAGCACTCTTGCCATTGCAGTACTTTTGTCATTGCAGTATTGTTATCATTGCAGTATTTTCTATCATTCAGTATTTTTTTTTACCATTACAGCGTTTTTATTTATTTTCCTTCTGTACCATGGACAGACATTAGGAGTGTTTCCTTACACAAGTGTGTATATACATGGGGATTTGATGTGTATATTTGCATGCTTTTTATGAATGTCAGCAGCTAATGTTATACATTAACGGCTACATTACGCCGTTGCCTCTGTGTGATCGATAGCTTTGCTGCTGTAACACTGCAAATTTCCCCATTGTGGGACGATTAAAGGACATCTTTATCTTTAAACGCGGCAGTGGCGCGCCATGAATGACAGGCGGACACCGGAGTAATGTTTGTGGACCGTGAGGACGATGGAAAGAAAGTTGGTTTGACCGACAAACTCTATTAGCACAGACAGAGTTGAAAACCTCTCCGGAAAACGGCTTTATGGTATGTGTGAGTGTGTGTGTGCGTGGGTGTGTGGGTGGGTGCGTGTATATGCGCGCATGTTAGGTTGGAGCAGCACCTGACGGGGCCACTCCATCACAATGAGATCAATTGAGATCTATGGAGCAGGAGAGAGCTCAAATGGACAATATTGATGCCAGAGGAAAGCCTACATTCAAAAGAGGAACCGGCTCTGCTGAGAAAATGAGTGCTCACCCCAGGCAAGTTAACACTCTCTCTGCATGCAAGTACTGTGGCATGTCACACGCATGGGGGAAGAAACATTGTCCAGCCTATGGCAAGAATTGTAATTTGTGTGGCACTAGGGCTGGGCGATAAACCGAAAATTTACCGTTACCGAAATTTATTAGAATGGCCGACATCATTTTGCCCATGTCGGTAAATTCGGTGTCTAAAAAAAAGAAAAAGAAAAGTCTTTTCTGTCTGCGGCAATGTTCATGCCTCTTTAAGACAGCTCCAGCGCATGTAGTCACGTGACTCATGCGCTGTAGAAGAATGTAAACAGCAGACGCGTTCGTAGCTGGCGGTTCAAATCCTGAAGCGGCTGACACGGCTGCAGACGAAGTAACGTTAGTTGAAATTGTTCCTGTCGCGCTTGTCCCGAAAATGAATTGGACATCTGTCGTTTGGAAATGTTTTGGGTTCCATAAAGACGATGTTTGAGCAAAAGAACATGAACTACAAAGTGCGTCGTAAGGACCTGAAACAGCGCGTTCAACCTTTTCTTTTTCACCACCCACAACACAACCATGCTGTTGACTTGGAGCTTGTGCTAAAAGTTCAAAGTGAGAAGCAAGGTTTGACAAGTGACAACAGCCCACTAACGGAGGCGACACCATACGAGAGAACGTCTCAGTGGTGGACGCGATAGCCTAGCATATAGCTAAAGATAGAGCTCCTCTAGTTACAGTGGAGCGCACAGGATTTAAAGGCCTCATGAACGTAGCCGACAAGAGGTATGAAAATATTTGCCGCAAACAGCACTTCCCGATATGGACAACATCGGGACGGGAGCTTAGACATGTCAAGCATTTTGCACCCACATTCTACTTGTGGTCGAGTCGCAACATGGATCCCTGTTTGAGCCTGACGGTGCATTACATAAACGACAAGTGGCGACTGCGCATCAGAGTACTCGAGACTGCACATTTTGCTGATGATGTACAGTTGTTTACTTGCATTGACTTTTTTCCCCATTTTATTTTGCATTTTATTTACCGACTGTAAAATATTTGCTTGTAGGGTTGATTTTCAGGAGTTGATAACCGCTGCAGTATGTCCAGTTAGAACACAATATTGTCCAGATGAGGAATAATCAAACCAGTTTGGTCCATGTAATCTTTAATTTGTTTCGATATGGATGTGTGTGTGTGTGGTTTCTGTAGAACAAATAAAAAGAAAACATGAGCGGATACAATGGAAAACCTCATCAACACAATACTAATTTGCCGTAGTCATAACCATAACAAATCAACAAAACAGCACAAGCAACATTAACTGAAATGCCCACAAACAAATCGCGTTCCCACAAAAAAGGATATTTTATGTTGGGTCACTTACATGCTAATGCACGCACACCTTGTGGTTGGATGGCTTCGGAGAGAATGACTGTACATCCCTTGTCTGTTACCTTTCGTGGGTCCTAAAATAGGTGGCTAAAAACATGCCCATCTAAAATTCAATTGTATGAACAGGCCAGCCACCAGAGGGTGCTACAACGGCATACTACAAAACAACCTGACCTTTTTAACAGCCGCCCCCAAATCTGAGAAGCAGATTTGTATCCCTTGAAGCCAGTTAATTGTCTTCTTCTGGTGGAAAGGCGGGCAACTTTATGAGGCGAGACATCAGTCTTACGAAAATTTTGTCATTCACGCGAACCTCTGCCGGTCGGATCCTATTGTCTCTTCCCTGTATAGTAGTCTTAACTATTCCGACAAGCCAAAGGGCTCTCGGAGACTGTGGGTCCACCAACATCATCACAGATCCGACCCTGAGGTCATCCTTGTCCTCTGTCCATTTGTTACGAGTTTTTAAGGCGGGCAGGTGATTTTGTGTGAAGCATTTCCAAAACTGGTCACCGAGAATTTGACTATGTCTCCAACGCTTCCTGCTCAGAAGATCGGATTCGGGGTACACCACCTGTGGCAGAGATGAATCATGCCGCCCCGTCAAGAGTGTATTTGGTGTAATGGGATCGGGATCTGCGATGTCAGATGGGTCATGATGGGTTTGAGTGACCCAAAGTTTTGTACTTTCCGATGCGCACTCAACGGGAAGGTGTTCAAGCGTTTCTGGGTGACTGGTTGCCCACTGCCTGAGTTCAAATCCACCTTCTGCCAGCAAATCTCGTAGTTTGTTGGCTAGTGACTTAGCTTTCTCGACTGATGGTAAACTTTTCAGCCAATTGTCTACGTAGAAACGACGCTCAATTGCCGCACGCACATCTTCATTAGGTTGACTGTTATTTGTCACATGAGTTTGCAAAGCAAACGTAGCACAGCAAGGGCTTGAGACGGTTCCGAACAACAGAACTAACCAATGGTACACTTCAGGGGGTTCAGTCACTGTGTTCCGCCAGAGAAATCTCAGGTACGACTGATCTTCGGGAAGGAGACGGATCTGGTGGGATATTCCCTTTATGTCGCTGCTAATGGACACCATGTTCTTTCTGAACCGCAACAAGATCCCCAAAAGACTTGAGGTGAGTCTGGGGCCGGGCAGCAGATGTTCATTCGGTGATAGTCCTTTATACTTGAGTGAACAGTTAAACACTATTCGGTTTTTGGCATTGTGCGTTACCGTGTGATGGGGAATGTACCAACCTTCGCTGGAATCGACTTCGTCAGGTGTGATTTTCTTGATGTATCCCAAGGTGGGTAGTTTGTTGATCTCGTTTTTATAAGCTCTCAACTTACTATTATCCTTTGTTAACCTTTTCTCCATACTGCGTGAATGAGGTAGAACAGCTTCTTTGGGTGCGACCAGCTGTGGCAGATTCTTTCTCCACGACAAGAGTGTGGCATATCTGGAGGCACCATTTACGTCACCCTTGACAGGTTTTTGGGATAACGTCTCGAGTGCTTCAGTGTCATCCCTGGACCTGGTAACCACCCTCTCACTTCGATAAGGCAAGATGTCCAACTGCCATAAACGTTCGACATGAGTAAGAAGATTGGCTTGGGGTGGCTGAGTGGAGGTGAAATGGCATTGCGCGGAGTGGGGGGAATGCTTCAGGTACCTGGAAGGACCTTGCAGGGTCCAGCCCATCGCTGTCTTGATTGCAGCTGGACCGTCAAGTGGTCCGCGCCGGACACGCTCTGTTGGTAGGATGAGGTGTGGATGGTCCGACCGAAGATGTTGACGCGAACTTGAAGCTTCACTACGGTGGCTGCGCGGACTTGGAGGCTCGCGACGACGATGATGTGGACGACGGTGCTGACGTGGACTTGAAGACTCACAACGAGGTTGATGAGGACGACGACGTGGACTTGGAGACTCACGACGACATGGACTTGGAGACTCACGAAGGCGTGGACGCGGAGACTCACGACGGCGTCGACACGGAGACTCACGACGATGCTGACGTGGACGTGGGGACTCGCGACGATGTTGATGAGCACGGTGACGTGGGCTTGGAGACTTAAACCGACGTTGGCGTGGACTTGGAGAGTCACGACGGTGCTGTTGTGCACTTGAAGACTCACGATGACGATGATGATGTGGGCTTGAAGACTCACGACGGCGTTGGCGTGGACTTGAAGACTCACGACGGTGTTGCTGATGAAGATGACGTAGACTTGGAGGTTCACGACGGCGTGGATGAGGACGATGACGTGGACTTGGAGACTCACGACGATGCTGACGTGGACTTGAAGACTCACGACGATGCTGACGTGGACTTGTGGACTCACAACGATGCTGATGTGGACTTGGAGACTCACGGCGATGCTGACGTGGACTTGAGGACTCACGACGGCGTGTACTTGGAGACTCACGACGATGCTGACGTGGACTTGAAGACTTACGACGACGTGGACTTGGAGACTCACGACGATGCTGACGTGGACTTGAAGACTCACGACGATGCTGACGTGGACTTGTGGACTCACAACGTTGCTGACGTGGACTTGGAGACTCACGACGATGCTGACGTGGACTTGAAGACTCACGACGATGCTGACGTGGACTTGTGGACTCACAACGATGCTGATGTGGACTTGAAGACTCACGACGATGCTGACGTGGACTTGGAGACTCACGGCGATGCTGACGTGGACTTGAGGACTCACGACGGCGTGTACTTGGAGACTCACGACGATGCTGACGTGGACTTGAAGACTTACGACAACGTGGACTTGGAGACTCACGACGATGCTGACGTGGACTTGAAGACTCACGACGATGCTGACGTGGACTTGTGGACTCACAACGTTGCTGACGTGGACTTGGAGACTCACGACGATGCTGACGTGGACTTGAAGACTCACGACGATGCTGACGTGGACTTGTGGACTCACAACGATGCTGATGTGGACTTGAAGACTCACGACGATGCTGACGTGGACTTGGAGACTCACGGCGATGCTGACGTGGACTTGAGGACTCACGACGGCGCTGATGTGGACTTGTGGACTCACGACGATGCTGACGTGGACTTGAAGACTCACGGCGATGCTGACATGGACTTGAAGACTCACGACGACATTGGCGTGATGACTCCTTTTTTCTAAGACTGTTTTCACCACTCATTTGTACTGCTTCTTGATTATTTGGTGGTTGTATTGACTGATCGTATGTCAAACAGGAGATTATGGTCTCTTCCGCTGGACTGTCTTCAGAAAATTCTTGTTCATTTACAGATTCCATTAGTTGAGTATGTTCAGAGTCATTCTCGTGATGTTCAGTTGTAACATCATAGTCTTTTAAGTAGTGTGGAGGGTGAGTTAAACGTTTAGGTCTGGTTTGTACTTCTTCCTGAGAGGACATCGTTGTCTGCAGTAATTATCGAATCCGGCTCGAAGGACCATGTAAAATATTTGCTTGTAGGGTTGATTTTCAGGAGTTGATAACCGCTGCAGTATGTCCAGTTAGAACACAATATTGTCCAGATGAGGAATAATCAAACCAGTTTGGTCCATGTAATCTTTAATTTGTTTCGATATGGATGTGTGTGTGTGTGGTTTCTGTAGAACAAATAAAAAGAAAACATGAGCGGATACAATGGAAAACCTCATCAACACAATACTAATTTGCCGTAGTCATAACCATAACAAATCAACAAAACAGCACAAGCAACATTAACTGAAATGCCCACAAACAAATCGCGTTCCCACAAAAAAGGATATTTTATGTTGGGTCACTTACATGCTAATGCACGCACACCTTGTGGTTGGATGGCTTCGGAGAGAATGACTGTACATCCCTTGTCTGTTACCTTTCGTGGGTCCTAAAATAGGTGGCTAAAAACATGCCCATCTAAAATTCAATTGTATGAACAGGCCAGCCACCAGAGGGTGCTACAACGGCATACTACAAAACAACCTGACCTTTTTAACACCGACCACACTAGCTACTTTGGACATGGCATTATTAATATTGTTTACAAGATACCTTTACACAAATCTAGGCCTTTGCAAATGGCATTACAGCATCACGGCACAATATATTTACATAAAAAGATTTTGTGAGAGGTACCCTCTTTCTCCTGTTCTTTGTGACATTGTTCAAGTCATGCAAAGCATGCTATTTTGAATGTTTATTCAAATGATTTTTGTACTTCTATTTTTCATTGAAAGTAATGTGTACCAGTTGGTCAATAAAAAAAGCAGTTAATATGCATTAACTGCATTTATTTTGATTTTGGTCCTCAGGGGGAATTTATCGTGCATTTATCGTTATCGAGGTAAAATTGCCCAATTTATCGCGATATTGATTTTAGGTCATATCGCCCAGCCCTATGTGGCACTGCTAATCATTTCGCAACGGTGTGCAACCAAGCTAAGAGAACAGAAAATAAACTCAACACTGTTAAGGGACTGAATGTTGACGGAGAAGGCGTGGTGCCCGAAACTACTGATGTGTATGCTGCAGAGAGCATAGGAGCAGTGAGGACAAGGGGAAAAAAGTGTTTTTCTAATCTTCGGTTCAATGGGAAATTGCAGCGATGCCAGCTTGATTCAGGTGCCACATCCATTGTTATGAGTCTCTGAGATAAAAGGAGACTGGTTCCAGGAGATAACCTCAAGCTAAGCAAAATACTATGCTCAAGCTTTATTCAGACCAAAGGCTGCCATCAATCTGGGTTTTTACCATGGACTGTGTGGTGCAGGTCCGCAAATACAAACTGGAGATTGAGGTCGTGAATGCTAAAAAGTTGCCACTGCTGTCTGTCAGAGGAGATGGGACTCATACACTTCACTATTCCAGAGGAGCCCTGAGTGGAGGACCTCAACATGGTGGGCAGCAGCCTTTCCTAGCCCCTCTCCAGAAATGCAGTCATTGCGACATAACATGACATCTTCATGGGGTCAGTGGAGGCACTTCCTGCGGAAGTTAATTTTGAATTGGATCCAGCGGTGCGGCCAGTACAGTGCGCACCACACAATGTCCCTGTCTCAATGAAGGATGCTGTGAAGGGTCAGCTGGACAGATATGACTAAGGGCCACATCACGTTGGACAGCGAGCCCACTGACGGGATCAGCAACATAGTCAGTCGGGTTCCGAGTTTCTTCACTGAACAGGACAACTGACACAATGGACGAACAAAAACTTAAAGCAACCAGGGAACTAAATACAAACAAATTGACGAGACAACGAGGAGCACCTGGACAAGACACGGAGGGTTGGTGTTTTATTGTGTCCACGGTGCAGATTCATTGGTTCTGGCATACCGAATGATCCAAGGATCTGGTTGTTAGGTAATGTTAATATGCTCAATGTGGACTGTCACAAAAAATACTTGTTATTATTAGCCAGCACCGCTGGGAAAAAAAATAATACTTGTCAATTGGAAGTCTGAGAAGTAGGGCTGGGCAATATGACCTCAAATCAATATCACAATAAATTGAGCAATTTTACCTTCATATCGATAAATGCACAATAAATTCCCCCCGTGGACCAAAATCAAAATAAATGCAAGAAATGCATATTAACTGCTTTTTTTTTTTTATCGACCAACTGGTGCACATTACTTTCAATGAAAAATAAAACTACAAAAATCATTTGTATAAACATTCCAAATGGCTTGCTTTGCATGACTTGAACAATGTCACAAAGAACAGGAGAAAAAGGGTACCACTCGCAAAATCTTTTTCTGCAAATAGATTGCGCCACGATGCTGTAATGCCATGTGCAAAGGCCTAGATTTGTTTAAAGGAGTTGAGTTACAGAGGAAATGAGAAGTAGTTAGTAAATAAACCTAAAAAGCCAAACTTACTCCAATACATGTTCATTTTTTTGTACTCAAGAAGAAAAGGGTCAAATAGAGACTCAAGAACTGATTAGAGATTCGATATTTAGTTTCTTTGATTTCTGGAGTTCAGGAAATAGTACAAAGACAGATATCTGGGCAGCTTTTTCTTAATCTCACAAGAAACTGTACTCGGACGAGCACAATCGAAAGAGGCGCGCATTATCTCAGCCCAGCCTCCTATTTTATAGGAGGTTTTTTATGTCAAAGTTGATGTAGGTTGAGTTGGTCGTCCTCGCTCCCTCCCACGGCACGGGTCCACGTCCAAGGGAAGGTCCTCTCCGGGTTAGTCATCGTCTGGAAGGTTGATTCCCGTCTGGTCCTCAGGACTGGCACACCAAGGCTGGCCTTCTCCGGCGGGCAGTCTCTCCGTCTCTCCTGCTTGTATTCACCTGTAATCTTGTCGGTGTGCATGTGTATGTGTTCCCAGATCAAATTGCGATGTCTTTGTGTTTTTGCAATAGCGTCCCTGTGACCCCTCCACTGCCCAATTTGGTATGTTTGCATCTTCTTCGGCCTATGAGGAAATTGTGCTTTATCGTATTGGTCCATGAAGTGCTGTCTTGTTTGTCATCAGTTTGTAATGTGCAGACTGAATCTGTTAGCTGTGAATGTGAGTGGAGGTCATGAAAATACTATGTTCGCACATTTAAACAAAGTAATATAAATTTTGCATATGAGAATAATATAATAAATCAGTAAACCCCATGACTACTATCCCAGTCATACCTATGCTCAGTACTTCTAGTTTCATTTGATAAATGCTTCTTGTTTAATCAATTGAAAAGCTAAGAAGCGAACTATGGACTATATAGTCGTGACCCTGGCCAGGGTGTAAATTTTTGCAGGAAAATTATGAGCTGAAAAGACCACTAATGAGATAAGAAGGGAAGATATGAAATAGAAGAGATGATGAAATGAGAAGTTCGGCATGAGAGAAATCCGAACAGAAGTAGAGACGCGCGCTATCATGTATCGTTTGGGCTGGCATGGCATGGAGCGCATTTGTGGCACAAGACGCACTTCAGTGTGGACGGTGCGCAGCCAGGAGCTGTTGTTGTTGGTATGTTACGGAGGTTCCTTGTCAAACCGGTTTGATTCTGATGTTTGAGACATATCCGGTGATCAAATGTGCTCTGGTCAAGGCCACGCAAAATCAAGAAACTGGCTGCGGTCCACCTTTTGGCATAGGATGCACGCAGGGGTTTATGAAGAGATATGGGTATGTGGTAATTAGGCCTGATTAGGGGGTCGAATAATGGTATACCAATATATAAATGATAAAGGGTCTGTGCACACTATAGAAATGTTTGGAATTCTGCAGAAGTAATGATAAAGACATACAAGCGCTTTGTAAAATAATAGAGACATACCGATAATAATACTAACTATAATGTGATAATATTAATATAAGGATGAAGAAAGTAGGGATGACAAAAATAACTTAATATAGGAAAATCCAAAAACGCGCACACGTCCGTGTGCTGCGCGTGAACGCATGCACGAGTGGCCGTTGGCTGACAACCTTAGAGGGTTGTGCACATGTAATAGTTTCGAGAAAAATCAAAACGAGAATTATCATAAGCTAAAATGAAATAGATTGAATCGTTGTCAGGTTATTGTTTGTGTCTGTTCTTTTCGTGAACATTGTCTTCTATGGAGTGGGCCCGTGTGTCTGTGTCTGTCTACGTCTGTTTGTGTGTCAAAATGTGGGGAAAGAGTGATAAAAATGGTTAAAGCGGTGCATCAAGAGATCAATAAGGAATGTTCTTTCAAAATTGCGCCTTTAAAAACAACAACAACAAAAAAAATTAATTTTAAGGGGTCTCAAACCTGAGGTGCGGGGGCAGAATTTGGTTCATTGAGAAAATCATGGTCCTCTGAAAAAAGTTGAGAGAAAAAAAAACCCAAATACTAATGGATGAGTCCCTCTTATCCTACGGATTATGTGTCAAATCATCATTTCTTGGGCAATTAAAAATAAAATCCACAGACTTCTTTATTACCAATAAAAGATATCGAGGAGGAGCAACATAATGATGAGGTTGCTGGAATTAGTTTTTCTGTCCTCGGGTAGAGTGCACAAGTAAGGTCCCTTTGATCTGAGACCCAATGTAAAATAGAGCCTTGCTATGCCACTGAAGAGAGCCAGAGGGTTGTTAGTTAGAGCGAAACCATGATATTGGAAGGTGTCTGTCACTATTACAGAGTTGACAAAATAAGAGGAAAAGATTTGTGGTAGAATAAGGATACAGCAGAACTCGGATAATGGGACTAAATTCAGAAATAAAGGGAGTAAATGACCAGTAAATAACGAAAGGCTATTTATGAAGGATAGGAGTGTACTGATTTGTTTTTCTCAATTGAAATTAACTTTTATAAGAACAATGAGAACCCAACTAGGGGGGATTAATCCACTGATACAGATTAGTGATGGCACAATTTTACATACTTGACCCGACAAACCACAACAGTAGTATTATTAATCTGCAGGTAGAGTATATCAGTTTGATTATCTTTTTTGGGATGATTTGTGACTTCAGAAATAAAGAAGAGGGAGTTATGAAATCTTAGCATTTGAATAAAGCTTTTGAAATTGAGCATGAGAAGCCTGCGCAGGAGCATAGGTGTTTCCTGATTTTGTAGATTTCTTTAATACCTAAATAGTTTCAAGAGTCTTAGACAGGGCTGCAGCACTTTGGAGAATTTAAATTGATGTAGAGTACCGTTCTGATATTAATATGCTGATGGCCATGTACGACTGGGAAAATGAATGACGTTTGAGGGTTGAGGAAATGCAAAATGAAGAATTGAGAACTGTTTTAAGGAAGAATGAAGGAAAATGAATGCTTAATGAATGAATTCAGTGAAATCTATTATTGACAGACAGTGAGAACGTTTAGTAAAGGAATTTGGGGAAGTTGAGTAAATTACGTGTGGTGTCAGGGGACTTAATGGGTCTAGGGCTGGATAATGTTTGATAAATTTGTCCAGAACAATACAGCACTACGGAAATACTATAGTATACAGCATGGAATTCCATCAATTGGAAAACATAGTTACAAGTAAGCTAGCCATAACCAATGACTTTTAATAAGTAGAACGTTACTTAACATTGTGTCTAAATATTTTAGCAGGCAGATCCAGAATCCTGCGTTCACCTCCTGTTTCTGACCGCAACGAAGATTTCAAAGGGGGGATCTCAGCCTCCCCCACTGAGTTGGGTTCATGAAGCCCGGGAAGAAGAAGCAGAGTACAAATGGCCTTATAGGGAAGCTTAGAAAATGTAATGGAAGTTGAACTGTCTTCAATTCAGTCTGCAGGAGGCTGGACTGTTCGATCACTCAATCTAACAACACTAACTCTAGTAAAAGGGCACAATTTAACTATTTGTATAGGGCAACTGATTTATAAAATACTCGTGAGTTACGTCTTAGAAGAGTAGCAGTTATATGGAATTAAATTACATTAGAAGAAAAATATACACGTGGCGACAACTAACAGAGGGACTTAATACAGCAGAGTTAACAAAGAAATAGACAGTGGTAAATTATAAATCACCAGATTTGATTAGATCATTAGGCGATACATTTCTATCATTACTTTCTGGGTTGACACTGGCATGGTAAAAGAAAAAAAAAAAAAAAGAAGCAAAACAAAACAAACTTTCTTCATTTGAGGCAACACTAAAGGGGGGACGTTGAAGAAGGTTTCCCATAGTTAGCTAGACGGATTAATTTTTGAGGAAAAAGCATTAGTAGATTGATAAAGAACGAACAATTTGCAGCTCGAACAGTGAATTCAAATGAACACAAACTTTTAGTCGGAGAAATCTTATAGGGGGTTACAAAACAGAAAGAAATTGTATGCATTTAACTACTGTAATTTAGATCATGTGACAGCAACAATGAATTACACATAGAAGACAATAAAATGGACTAGAAAAGGGTAGGTAAAAGCATCGTAAGCTGACGTTGAGAAAATATAATTAATTAAATAAACGAATGAGAAATCAAGCCAAAACAAATTAGAGTTTGACAACCTGTCAGAGAGGTTCGGGTGACGAGAAATGAGAAGATAACCACATGGAGGTGGGAAGAAAAAAAGAACAGTTTTAATCCAAGAGGTATTAATCAGAAGAACTTAAAGATACAGCACAACTTTAGATGTTAAGGGGTTTTTTTTAACAATTGAAGCAAACAAAGAGGGGATTTGAACCACGGATTATAGGTGTATTTTGGAAGGCCACGGGAAGAACTTCAAACAAAAAAATTGATATTTATTTTAGGATTAAATTGAGGAGATTAGAGCCAATGAGGAGGCGGAGTTGCTTTCAAGGTAAATTAGGTCTTGTAATTGATATCCATCTAATCTATCTGACTAAAATTAGTTGGAAAGGAGTTGGGGAAAGCAATAATACTGGTAATAGTGAATTGAAGCTGTTGATTGAAGAAAATTAGCTCTGATTCTGTGAAATGACTCATTTGCGTGTGATTAAAGGTTTGAGAGAGGATGGAAACGTGTCAGTCACTAGTTTGTAGTGTGGGGGGGGGTGTGCGCGTGTGTGTGTGGGTGGCCACCATTAAAATACACTTAGACTATATATTCAGAATGGGAGTCAATCAACCACGTGGTGAATTGTTTAATTGATAAAAGGTAGCATGCTGGAAGATGCATGTGTGAAGATATTCAAGACAAAGTAAATTTGGAGTTGAAGACGATGCAATCAAAATAAGAGGACAAATTGGAAGTACATACTGCATATGCTGTGTGGTTCAACAAATGGGATACACTGACTGATCAGTGACAGTTCTTGACCAAATCTGTGTTGGCGAATAATTTGGAAGTGGAATAGCTTATGGCACCATTTGACAAAATTCGTCAAATGGAGAAGGCCTTTTGCTGTAATGTTACTGGACACGACTGTACCAGCTGTGAATGACTTTGGACTGTATGAGGGGTGACACAGACATTGACAATGAGACGAAAAAACTTGGACAGTGACTCTATGTATGGCATTTGTGCCGGAGACTGAGACCAAAAGACAAATGTGACTTGGTGATTTGTTTTGTTTTTTAAACCTGTTTTTTCGGCGTGAATGCTCAGCCGTCGCTGAAGGAGCAGACGCTGTGTTGGTTATATGACTTTTGTTAATTTTGCAGGTTGTGGATCACGTTCTGGGTGAATGATATGCTGGATCTCTTCATTTTTAACCCTTACCCTTTATTTTTCATGTTTGATTTTGTTGATGATGAATTCAGGCTGATTTACAGGATGGACGCTGCCGATTCCAGTTCCAAGATTATGTGCTGTTTGATTTGTATGATGTGGTTTGTTGTCATAAGTGGTTGTTTGTTTGTAGATGTGAATTTCGTTAGAGTTGTTTCCATGCCCAGCAGGTTGCGGGAGTAGCTACAGGATGGGACATGATTTTGTTAGTGTGAGTTGTTTCCAGTTGTGTTTCAGCATTCAAGTGTGTGTCCATTCCAGAAGGAGAGACGTCTGGTCGACAAATTAAGTCCAGTTCGTCACGGGTAGGATGGTCTGGCATTTGTCTGTTTTTATTGTTATTTGTGTTGACACATGTGGGGCATGTGTCAAAGGAGGGGGGGGTAGATGCAGTATTTTGTTCTCATAATTGTATTTCCATGTTAGAATTTTTAAGTGTTAATAGGACATATCAACAATGATCATGCAGAGGTAAAAGAGTTGAAGATTGGGCCCAGAAGGAAGGATGCAAGCAGAGCGCTGGGGTCTCACCTCCATCTGGCATCCCCCACGCAGGAGCTGAGGGGGTTATCGTTATAAACCAGTGCAAGTCCCTCCTTTGTAGAAAGAATTGCCCCTTCTAAAACCCGTGTCCTTAGGTGATTGCATTATTAATCAGTGTCATCAGTTTTATCAAAACAGCTGACGCGTGTGCGTCCTCGTGTGCATTGAAAGATGCAGCATAAAATATATTTAAAAATTTGGATAATAACTAAAGCAAAATTAGAATGATTAAAAAAAAAAAAAGATAATTGGCTACAAAATCATTGGGGTGAAATTAATCTTCAATTCAAGTAGAGGTGTTTTAAAGAGAGAAATCTAAGCTCATAAAAGGATAAAGGCATGATATAAGTGGAATCTGACTTGGCAATATGGAAAGCGCAAAAGCTAAAGTGACAAACTACGATTAACTATTAGACAAAAACTATAATGTATTCAATCTCGAGGAAGACTGAATGCAGTAAAATTGCAATAAGAAGAATAATAAACCAGCCTAGAGTGTTACAATGTCCTCAAAACATAAGTTTAGGATTGCCCCTGAGGTGAAATTCTTCTCTGGACCCCTCCTTTTTCCCCCGCCAGCAACTAATGAAACAGGGATACTGATAAGAGATACAATTTTGTTGAAACAGAAGGTTAGAGGTCATGCAAAACGAGAAAAAATAACTAATGTTCTACACTTCAGTTTGGTGACGGATGTACTAAGGTAATTCATTGAATGGAACGACATTTTGAGATAGAAATCATATGGGATTATGATGATTTATCATATTATGAGGGGACTTTTGATATACAGTAAAGTAGAAATTAGCAGTCAGGAATTAATTTTGTTTTTACAAAACAGACCGTTAAGGGGTTCAACATAATTTAAAATAATTTATAGATGACACATGCTGTTAATTGTATGTTGATTAGATCTAGTCATTGTTATGAGGGATTAAGTTAGTGAGCTCTTATGGGAGACAGGCCTGGCCATGTTGCCAGGGCGAGACGTGAATGGATTGAAACTTCCGCCAGTGACCCGTCCAATAGTGTCATCACCACACCGTTGTTCCGGGAGGCCGTCCTCAAGGGCGGGCCCCTTCCAGTTACTGACGTCGTGCAAAACAGTCCGTCAATGAGAAACTGCTAATCGGTTTGAGTAGTGCACATATTTTTGCATCATTTTGCATGACATCGATGAAAGAAAATATTGTCTTGGATGTAGAAAAAGAATAGTTACAATTGCGGGTTCAGAGGGCCAAGAGTGCTAATTCATTGGGAAAGGAAAACAGAATATGGAGGAAAAAAAAGGGGGGGGGGAGCAGCTAATGCTGGGGCTGATACAGGCAGCTCCCAATGCGCTTGCGCCTTCCGTTTCCGCGGCTCCTGGGCCAGGTTCTGGTGATGCAGCGCCACAGCAGGCTTGTTGTCCGCACCAGCCGGTCAACAAGGTCACGTAACAGAAGTAGGAGTGGTTATAGACATGGGTTGTGAGAGGGACGTGCTCTTGCTGTGGGGTGTTGGGTGATGAGCTGTCCATACTGAGCCACTTCCTGAAAGGTGCCATCCTGTGGTCCAGTGCCATGCCTGTCACAAAGAGCTCCACCACAAGGGGGCGCCACCGCTACCCACTCCTCTGACAACGCTTCCATGGCATCTCAAAGCACACTTGGCTCCTCAACCAGATTGGGACCCCCATTCCACGATAGGGGTGCCCGCGGAGCCTCAGCGTTCAAGGACTGGCAGGTCCCGGCATTCCGGTGACGGTTGATGGACAACAGTTTTTGATGGTAGAACAAGATATTCCAGGCTTTGCAAGCTTCCTCTGCATATCCCAGTGAGCAACAAAACCGTCACCCTTGTGGACTTCTCGAGATTACCCGAGTCACTGCTGTTGACCGACCCCACACCTATGAAACTAACACTGGAATTCGAGTGTCATTTCCAGATGGGACTGAATTTGACTGTGCACATCCGCCGGGGGAAGCATATGTTGTGCTCTCCGCCGTTCCAGTAGACTGGGCAACTCTGAAACCAGGTTCTCCATCCTCCCGCGGTTTGTACGTCCTGTTCCTGGTCTGGTCTGCGTGGTGTAACCGCCTCCACCCATTCAAACTACCAATTGGTCTTTTGCATTGAACACTGGGTTATGAAGATTCGGTTTGCCAGGAAGCATTAACCCAAATCGAGGGTGAGAAGTGGATCTTACATTAGGATTATGTGTTTGTTATGTATACTGGCGTTGCCTTGCATGTGTGCCTTGCCCCGGAGCAGAGGAGACGGTATGAATGGTCTACGTTCGCCAGCCACAAATCACACTAACTGTCGGTGCGCATCATCATACTAAAGATTTAGGCCCCATGGTGTAGACGACTGACGGGTTTCAGTTCAGATGTTGAATACTCTGTTTCACTATCAGGGTAGCGTATTTCAGCCCCCATTACAAATTCTTTTGTTTTGGAACATTACCAAATTTCTCGACACTATGCTAGACAGGGAATGGGTTACTCAGAAGCGAAGGTCCTGTTTGCATCTCTGCCGGAGGTGTTGTCGAACCGGAGTTTAACTGATGTTGGGCTCTGCTCCATGGCTTCCCCAATTTTTTGCTGTCTCTGCACCCTCCCCTATTTGACAGAGTCAGTGTTGGTACAGCTTGGGGGCGAAGGGGGGCATTCCGGAGACGATGGCTGTGTTGAAGACTGCAGCGGCTTTGGTGGCATCCACGTCCTGGAATGTGCCTATTTTTCCTGTTGAAAATGATTTCATTTGGCACCTCAGGTGCTCAATTTTTGTGTGGAGTGTTTCTGCTTGTTGTATTTCAGGTGGAGTGTAACTGGAGTTGGATGCAGATTGGAATCTCACTTGGAGCAAGCGACGAGGAGGACTCCTATGAGGGTCGTAGGATGTGGACATCAGATCTGGTTTTTCCTACAGTGTTGCCCGATCAAGTCAGCCATGTCCAGAATATGGCTGTGAGGTTTGGTGGTATTCAAGGGGGGTCAAAGTGTTCATTGATTGATTTGTAGCGTTCGTTGCGTTAGTCATATGCAATGGTTTATAGTTCACTTCATAATTGATTCATTTTCATTTCCAATCCTTTGACTCACTTTGAACATGACTGCCTTCGTCGAGTTTGGTGTTTTTTTACATATGATACTGACGGTTCTTGTTTATTGTCATTACTTTCTCCTGACAGATGTTTTACTATTGCAGGACACTGTGGAGCTGTTCAGGGTCCCGCAAACGGTTGATGGGACAGTAAACGTTGGTGCGAGGGCAATGACTATGGGCTGCGGGCCCTAAGCAGTATTGTCCTTTTCGTTGGCACGCTTTTCTATCAGTGCGATGGACTGTACACCACATACACACACACACACACACACACACACACAAGGAGGCACGACGCTGGTAGAAAATCTTTACTATGTTTTGATATTGTTTGGACACGCTGCATGACTATTTTGTTTAACTTATGTGTGTGATGTTTATCCATGTCACATTAGGCCTTTATTTCCATTTTAGATGTTTACGGCTATTGTACTTTGAGTCATGTGTTGATTACCCTTGTGACAATGTTCCTTCATCCTGATTGGCTTGTGGATGTGTTAGAAAGGACCTCCCTCTTCATCCCCACTCTCTACACGACGGGTTTTTTTCCGACGGAGGTTCGGTGGATCCCTAACGCTTCCGTATGGACTGCATCGAAATTTGCTTCATGTGTGCTAAAAGAATTACCGCTCAAGGGGTAACTTTGCTGCGACCGGGGTGGTTGATTGGGGATCTTTTGAATTTTTGCGGGTGTGTGTAGTCCTGTAGGAGGTGTTAGGGTGCCATCAGGGAGTGATTTGGCCTTATTAGACATAATTTGTCCTAGTTAAAAGTTAACCTTAAGTAACATGGCTTGAGCATCATTTAGGGTCTAGTGAAATAGGTTTTCAAATTGTAGACAAGAGACTGACGTAAAAGGTTGGAATGAGATTTTTGAATTCATGCTGATGTCATTTTTGCTTTATCTTGACTAAGTGTCGAGGCAATCTGGGTTTGCCTCGAAGGGGGGATTATGTCGTGTATTTTCACAAGGTCTAACATATCCAACTCATTTTATGGCCATGACGAGATTGTTGCTTTTAGGAATACCTGGTCTTGTGTCGGACCCCCCTAGTACATAAGTTACTGTCCTGAGAGGCATCGGGCCTCAACATTGTTTACGACGGGTCAGGGATTCCGACAGGGGTCATCGACTTCATAAGGTATGTGTTTACAGAAAAGGGGTCTGGCACCGAGGAGTCGCATCTGGGAGGGGGTCCGTACCTGGTACCCATAGGAGGCTGTTGATGAGGCCAGTTAAAGGGCAAGCAGGATAAGAATGCATATGCAAAAAGGGAGAATTGGATATTCATGTCTTTTGTTTGCCTTCCCTAGAAGAAGGGAAGGCCGCAGAGAGGGGTGACCTTCTTTCCCTTTTTCTTTTTGGGGAGACTTCTTTTGACATCAGCATGTGACGAGAATAAAATCTCTTTCTAACCAAAATGGCTGTGTCAGAGAAGTTTTTTCCATCACCAACTCTGCCATGCTCAGCGACCCATCCGGAGGGAAGCTGAGCCAGACCCGCACATCGACAACAAAATATACCACAGTGGCTTTAAAGCCACACAAATAAACTAAATAAAAACGTTTTAACAACATAAACTTGTAGTAGACTTGTTCTAATACAGTAGCACAAGTACAAACTTAAACATGTCTTCTTTACTTGTAACAGTTTGCTGTTACCACAGCAAAGTAGCCTACCGAGTGTCACTGTCGCCATTGTTCGTCAAAGAAGAATGTGTGAGTGTGTGCGAGCCGAGACGAATGACCGCAGACGTGTTCGTGTTTTGTAGTGCCAGTATGTGCTACGGTGTGTGCGGCGCATGCCCCCTGCGTGTTGTCCCAGTGGCGGGCGTGCCGAAATGAGGATAGGTTGCGCCGGTGAAACAACGGCACCTCAATTTTTTGAAAGACAGATTACATGTATGGTCTGGTGGAGGTCTGTACGCAAACAATTTTGTCCTGTCTCATCTCGGCAAAGAAAATTCATGTTTGTCACATCAAGTTTTCGTCATCAAAGAGCCAGCTCGTCTCGTTATCGTCATGATATATAAATATTTCAATTTTTTTTATTTAAAGGAGTGGAAGAGTTTAAACCTGGCTAGTTTTATTCGATGTCCTGCATCTTGTGTCACTGTTATTCTGTGGAATGCTGAGTGTGTGGCTGGTGAAGCTGAACAAAGAAAGTGAAAGAATGTGAAGGTTTGGGAGGTTTTAGGTTGGTGCCTGGCGCAGACAGACACCTCGAGCGGGAAGGGGTCGACAAGAAACTGGACCCTTCAACCACAAGCAGGAGGAGCCACCACTTGAAGAAAGACCAATAAGAGCAAGCTAAAGTTAACTGCAGGATACACATAGCCAATAGAATCATGCCAGGATGCCTTTGTCTCTGTGCCATTTGCATATTGTATAGGATGAATCATTACTGGGCAACTCGGGTAGTACATTCGCTGGTGGCAAGAGAGGTGTAGAGTTGTATTGAGAGGGACCCGAGACCCAGGTGCCATGTAGAAAATCTGTGTATTGGGAATAAACCCACTTGTGCGTGAAAATGCCGGCTTCCTGATACCTTTCTATTGCAGAACGAGCGTGCATATTGTTGGATGAGTGAGAGTTGGGTAAGGTCGCGAATTGGAGTCAGATTACTAATTTGAGTTTATATTGGGTTAAAGTTAAATTCTAACATTGATATAAAGCTAAATTCCAACATATTGAAGCTACTTACATTTGTTTAAACTCAAAAGCACACATTATTTCATTTAATTAATTCTGTTTTAGCAACACCTGACTCGTTTTCTGCTGCACGTACTTAGCAACATATTAAAAAAACAGCATCATGAAAAAAAAATATTGTACGAATACAAAATAAATTACCTGAGAAATGACCCATCTTCTGTGGTGCATTCTAAGCAACAGATTACAGTATATTTGGCAAATAAACAGCTCCTTAACAAATACAATTGTCAGGTCTCGCCTTGCGGCGATGAGGAGGTGGACCCAAGAAGCGAGGAAGGTAGGTGAAACTTAAAGGGGATTTATTGAAGAGCTCAGCAGGGACAACAACGGGGCGTGGACAAAAAAACAACAAAGGCAACTAACCAAGACTGAACGGGCACAAGGACAAGGAACCAGAGAGCATGAACAGGGCCGGAAATAAACGCGGTCGTGGCAGTCCATGAAATGCGGCAACACGCGAGACACAGAGGCGAAAATGACCCGACACTGCGTTGTCGGTCTGGGAGGTTTAAATAGTCCGAGTCATTAGGGGAGCAGATGGGAAGCAGGTGCTTGATGAGGGTAACGGGGAACAGGTGCGTGGCTGGTGATGACGAGTGCTGAGGGGAAACGCTAACACAGCTGACAAAACAATAACAGAAGCACATGGCAGGAAGGAGGGAAGAAAACAATAACAAAAACATTGACATGCCCGACACGGGTCATGACAACAATTTAGACTATACTTATCTTGTGAACCATTAACTTATTAAACAAAAACAGGACCTTGAACTTAAACTCTTGGGTTAAAGATATAGGCTATATGTGGTATGTAAAAAAATACAAAAACATTTATGAGAACATTTCTTTATTTTATATATTAAATTAAAAATATTTTTCTGCAATTCATATTTAGCAGTTGAGTATACATAAAAAAACAATTATCTTCCTTAATATCATATTATTTGAAACATCATTGTTTCAAATTTGAATCATTGTAACACTCATCCAAATGCAGAAGTGTATCATCGCGGGTGCTTGACTGTATTTTCAGAGTAGGCAGAAAATAAACACTTTATCCCTTAAATTATTTTTTTTAACCACTGTACTTTATATACAAATAAACATGTATTGGAGTGCATTGTACAACTCCAAAATATTTTAAATTAAATAAATAAAATAAAACAAATATACAGTGAACCCTCGCTACTTCGCGGTTCACCTTTCGTGGGTTCAGTGACTTCGCGGGTCTAAAAAATATTCGGGGGCATTGGAGTTTCGCCGAGCGGCACGACGGGGCGCTGGAGCGGTTAGACGGCCGGCGTGCGCCGAAGAAGAGCGTGGGCGAAGAGGAGAGTGGACAAAGAAGAGCACGTTCCCCCGGGCACGATTTGGGGCGACGTTTCGCGCGGTTCGGACCGTACCAGAGCTCCGGCCAGCGTGCGTGGCAGTTAAGCCGAAGAGGAACAACTTCCGCCCGGGCAGTAGCTGGGCGACATTTCGCTCCGTTCGGGACCGTGCGAGAGCTCCGGAGGAGACCGGCCGGCGTGCGTGGTAGTTAAGCCGAAGAGGAACACCTTCCGCCCGGGCATGAGCGGAGCGCGAGGCTGTCAGCTATGAATGGATAAATGAATAAATAAATAAATGAAGAATGCCACCTTTCATTTCACAGGGCACACCGGACGGCGTACCAGCAGGTGAAAGTCGAAGTAATTAAATAAATACAAAAAGAAGTAATTGAATAAATGCAAAAATAATGGCTGGGGAATAAAAAAATAATAAGTTTTAATAATTTTTTTTTTTTGTTATAACATGAATTTCACTCTCTCTCTCTCTACCCGTATATATATATATATATATATATATATACATATATATATGTATATATATATATATGTAAATATATCTATATATGTATATATATATATATATGTAAATATATTGTTGGAATTTATCTTTATATCAATGTTAGAATTTAACTTTAACCCAATGTAAACTCAAATTAGTAATCTGACTCCAATTTGCGACCTTCCCCAACACTCACTCATCCAACAATATGCGCGCTCGTTCTGCAATAGAAAGGTATCAGGAAGCCGGCATTTTCACACACGAAGTGGATTTATTCCCAATACAGATTTCCTACATGGCACCTAGATCTCGGATCCCTCTCAATACAAGTCTACACCTCTCTTGCCACCAGCGAATGTGTTCTACCCCCGAGTTGCCCAGTCCTGATTCATACTATACAACATGCAAAATGGCACAGACAAAGGCATCCTGGCATGATTCTATTGGCTATGTGTATTGCAGTTAACTTTAGCTCGCTCTCATTGGTCTTTCTCCTCCCGCCGAATCCCGTGGCGACTCCTCCTGCTTGTGCTATCCCCCGATGGCCTCTCCTTCGTCCACTGGTCCCGGAGTCATCTCGTCTCGCTCATCACCATCTGCTTCCAAAACATTCCATTCATGCACAAACCCCCGCAACCAGCCTCGCGCCACCAGTCACACTCTCAGCATTTTACAATATCACATTTTCATACATTGGATGCACCAACATCTAATGAACTATGTTAAGCTCAAACTCTTATATTCCTTTAATAGTCAAAAGTATGAAATCCTTTAAGTGTAACTGAAGTTTAGACCATGCTAATGACCAGACATTCAGGAGAGGAATGCAGGAAGATTAGATCACAGCTGCACCACAGGAGGTGTGAACGAGACCCCTCTGAAACAATGGACTTCCATGCCAGGATCACAAAAGTGGCTCCGAGCAGTCCAACCTTTGTTCAGTTTTAAATTGACTGCCATTTACATTATCCTTTAATCCCTCTCATGACCTCAGACATCTGAGGTCATCACTTGAACACCTTATTTCATTGCTGCACACGAGCTCGACATCACTTGCCATAAAACTAAAACACATCAAACAATTAGTAAAAGAATAAGAATCAGTAGAAAATTTCCTTCCCTCCTTATGGCCTCAGGTCCCCGAGGCCATCTTTCCATACTCACATCCTGGACTCCCGGAGGGCCACGGCTACCTCCGCCTCCTGGGGGTCCTTTTGAGGGATCATCATGTACTGACCACCCGGAGGGAGTGGCCCCAACGTGCGTTCTATTGTCTTAACAGTTAATGATCTGATACATGGAATACAACAACATCCACATAACACCATAATAGCGGCAAACACAGCGATAGAAATCAGTACTGATGCAATCAAGCTTTTATATTTGCCAAAGATGTTTAACCAGTCAGAGTACCAACTGGTGTCCACACCTGAGTGCTCCTTCATTTTGTCACTTAACGTGCGCAGACCCTCCAATGCCTTGGTAAGGCGACCGTCAGGAGATGTTTTGTTGGGAATCAGAGTACAACACTGATCCCCAAAAATACCACACACTCCTCCTCTTTCGGCTAACACCATATCTAAGCTTATTCTGTTCTGGAATGCCATAAGAGACGTGGCAGCCAATTGCTCATGCACTGCCTGGAGTGCCGAGGTGGTGAAGTTCGCCAATCGTTGGACATTATCATCAACATAATTAATCCGGTCCACATTTTTGTTTACCGTAACAAACAGGAAAATACTCTCCCATCCTGCCGCAATTTGATCCACCAATTTATACTCGTCAGGGATCCCTCTTGGAACTCCAATTGCATCTATATACGTGGGATCTCCTGCATTCAACCATTCTTGCATGTCCCTTCTCTTCCTGTTAAGGAAGGGGATTCTTCCCCATTGTCCAACACCTTCCCACTCCATTTTGGCCAGATCTAAGGCTGTCACACTAACTGGCATGATCAGCGTTACCAGGGCGCACTTACCTGAGGCATTGGTGGGAAGCCTATCGTACAGCACTTTCTCTCCACACCACAGCCAAACATCATCACGAGCGAGAGGGATTCCTACTGGCAAAGACACATTTTCATTACACCATGACTCCTGGAGATTTCCAATCCCAGGACCAGTCCCATTTAACTTTTAGGCAGGTGAACTTTTGTTTTGCAACTTGGGTGTCAAAAATAGGCTCTTTCTTTTTTATTCCCACATCATTCCATGGGTGTGTCCAATTAAAATTGTACCCAAGTGTTCACCTGTGTCGGTTGTTTACATTTCAGATTTAGCAGTAGTTGTTGTGTCTATGTCAGCGTCTTACCATCATCTCGCTCTGCTCCATATCATACCATTCCATTACATGCTCCTTTCGCTCCATCACTTCTGTCATCCCGCATCCTATGTTCAAACGCAAACATCGTCCACACAAAGCACACGCCAGCAGGTAAAATAGTCAATAAGTTAAACATTTGCATCGTCATCGTCTTTGTTCAGACTCGAAAGTGTCTGACTTTGATCCAATTCATGCCATCTACACATTCCCTCTCTTGACCTGCCCGTCCGGGCGGTCAACCTCTAAGCTCAACCATGGCGGGCACAAATACTGGGGCCGGGCGCAACTGTGAGCTATGGTACCACTTTTGTCCTGTAGTTCCCAATTGGATGGCGTGTCAGGTTCTAGCCAGAACTCTAAACTGTCCTTATCAGCGAGAATGAGTCCACCTCCGGGAAAGCACCCGGAGGTTGATGTACGGAGCGATGTCCGACTCCAGTGATGCTGAGTTCACTGAGTTCAAATATCTAACTGTGTTCCGAGATTACAAATTAAGCCTCGAGCTCACGCTCCAATTTTGACTGTTAATTGACAAATTTTAAAGCAACACAAATGAAATAGTAACCATTTATGCTTAAAATAAAAAATCCCAAAACTATAATAACGCAGATACCGAATTAAACCTCTATTTTTTCTTTTTTTTTTTTTTATGGGAAGAAAAGGTGCTCTACAAGACATAGACAGCTCCAAGACCGCTGCAGTCTTCACCTCCTATTGTCTCATGATTGGCTCAATCCACCTACAGGCTGTGCCCACACTGATTCTGTCAACTGGGGGAGGGGGTAGAGACAGTAAAAACAATCGCGGAGCTGTGGAGCCGAGCCCCAAATCAGTCGGGCCCTGGGTCCACAACACCTCTAGCAGAGACACACACAGAACTACCATTTCCGAGCGACCCTTCCCTGGAAATTTTGAAATTTAGTAATGTCCCCAAAACCAAAGAATTTGTAGTCGGTGCTGAAATATGATCTCCCGATTGTGCAACAACTATGGGGTCTAGATCTCTAGTATGATGACGCTCATCAATATTCAATGCGATTTGTGGCTCGGCGAAAGTAAACAATTCATACCATTTCCGCTGTCCAGGGACAAGGCACGCGTGCGAGGCAACGCCAGTAGACATAACAAATATATAATTCTAACGCAAGATGCACTCATGACTAAATTTGGATGAGTGCATTTTTGATAAATCAAATCATGTTTGTGATCACATGTACAATGTGATATGTCAATTGGTGAATTGAAAGGGTGGCGGTTGCTAAACCACTCAGACCAGAGCAAGAACAGGGCATACCCACCGCGGGAGGATGGGAACCAGGTTTCAGAGCTGCCCTCAAATGTTTCAGTTCAGTTTAGCCACTGGGAAGGAAGAGAGCACGACATATGCTCCCTCCGACGGATGTGCAGAGTCAAGTTCAGTCCCATCCGGGAATGCCACTCGAATTCCAGTGTTCGTTCAGTCAATGGCAGTGACTCAGGCACTCTTGAGAGTCCACATGGCTCAGTGGGGGTTGCGGAAGGAGCTCATAGCTCGCCCCAATATCCAGAACCATCGAAAACTTGTCCATCCACCGTCCCCGGACTGCTAGGACCTGCTAGTCCTCGAATGCTGAAGCTCCGCTGCCCCCTGTCATGGAATGGGGTACGAGCGGGTTTGTGTCAAGTGCGTTGGGAGTGGGTAACGGTGGCGCCCCCTGCGCTGGTGGAGCTCTTTGTGACAGATATGGCACCGGAGGATGGCACATTCCAGAAAGTGGCTCGGCATGGACAGCTCATCACCCAGTGACCCCACACCCCGCAGCCAGAGCACACCCCACTCACAACCCCCGTCTGTAATCACCCATACCTCTTTTACTGCAATCCCAACCTCGTTGACTGGCCTGCTATGGACAGCAGCCAGTCTGCTGTGGCGCTGCGTCACCCGAACCTTGCCCAGAAGCAGCAGAAGTGGAAGGAGCAGCTGCCTCCTTTTTTCTTATCTCTCTTGGCCTTCTAAACCTGCAAGTACAACAATTTTAGTCACGCTCCTTAATCCAATCCCATATATTCCTTTTCTGATGTCGTGCAAAGTGTGTTCTACTTAGGCCGATTAGCATTATTTCATTCATGGACTATTTCGCCTGATGTCTGCCACTGGAAGGTGCACGCCCTTGTGGACGGCCAACTGGAACAGCTGTGTAATGTCGACATTATTGGATGGGTCACTGCCGGAAGTCTCACTCCATTCATGTCTCGCCCTGGCCACATAGACCAGGCCTGTCTCCCTTTTCCCCACCTGAAAGACACAGCAACATCGACCCCAACGGGCCAGAAATATCTGATGCACGGCACAGCCAATCTCACCTGAGGTGTCCCCATTTAGCTGGTGACCATCATGCTGGTCAGCAGATCTGGCCTCGGCCTCAAGTGAGGACAGTTCCTCTTAAATAAATTTTGTCCCGCTTGTAACTCTGTATAAACCTCTTAGTCTGGTGTCTCCTTTGAAGGAGATTTCAACCAACGTGACCTTTTTACAACGTGTCAAATAAACCAATGTTGACCTTTCTGCTATCTTTACAGCTGTGAGAGCTGTTACTAACCCCTCCTTCCCCCTTGGGTAATTACGAATGTCTTATCTTCAAACTTCTTACAAGCACCCAGTATCCTGGCTTTACTAGATTACTGCCCCTGCTGGGAGACAGAAAGATCCTTGTCACTCTAAATTTGCGCCTGTCTTTTGTTTTCCTAACACTTTTCACATATGGTCAACTAAAGTTGCTTCAACATCTATTTCCCATTTGTTCTTAAATTTGAGGTATTCTCTAAGTTCTTCCAAACAGTGTTTTACAATGTCTTAGTCCTAAATACAATGAACTACGATACAATGGAAAATATCAGAATAACATTCATACATCCAACATGAGACACGTGCTTGAGACCACTTCAGGGTCAGTTTTGTCTGAAATATCTCCTCTACAACAACTTACCCTTGCGTTAAGTGAGTAATTTTCCATAAAAACAGTGCCACTAATTCGACATTAACTTCAAGTATCACTGCTGTGGTGCTGTATTATATGGAAAAGTCTAAACAATCCAAGAAAATTTTGCCCTATCCTGGACTGGGTGTGTGTTATCTAGTCGCGCATCCAATGTGAATATATCTTATATCTCCCTCCTTGTTGAGGAGAACCTCTGGGATGGTAGTGGTGAGGCGCTATTTGAAGCATTCTCTGGCCTTCTGGTCACACTGGTCACATGTCACCTCAAACCTGTGGACAGAACTGGACGAGTGGCACTTGCCAGTGAGAATGAGAAGGGGTAAATTATCTTCCTTCCAAAACTTTCAGTTTTGCATAAATTTTGTGTAATAACGTCAATCAATCATTCACTTGATGCTTGAATTTAATTACTCCAATCTTTCTCCAAAAACAATTTCAAAATCAATACTCGGGAGTGCAATAGGGATTCAGGTTGATCAGGCCTGTCCACCCATCGCATCCTAAGTACTGTAAGGGCTTGCCGGTGACCTCAAACAATTTTCTGTCCTGAGGCCCGTCCCTACAACATTCACTCAAACCACATATGCATACAAACACTTTTCTTTCACACTGTCATTCACCAAACGATACTTTCCAATTCCACACAGAGACCCCTCCCTTGGCGCGTCCGCCTTGATTTCACTGAGAGTTGTGCTGGCAGATCCATAATTTTGCCTTAATTTAGCCAGCGTATGCCAAAATTTACAACTGTGGGTCTCTGGATTTTCCCATTCACTCCCCGTGAAGTTGTTTCTCCTCTCCTGGACGCAGCTGACGAAACTGCACCTGTGACATCAAACAGCTCATAGATGCGAATGTTAGCAGTCTGGTATTTATGGAATGATGTCATATCCTCTAAAATTGTCATGTCAGCGTTCGCGTCGTACAGTCAAAAAAACATCTGTCTTCCACCTTTGTCACATTTAATACACATCAGTCAATAAATCATCTACAAAACTATTTAGTCCAACTTTAAATTTGGTAAACCAATCTCCAATGGCTAGATATTCCCCTTTCCAAAGATTTTCTTTCAACATGTTCATAGAATACTTCACTTAAAACTTATCCCAAAACCATAATCCCTTTGCTTAAAATTTAAATTTTAATAAGATTGTCGCCGCCCTGCTGTTCCTCAGGCATCCCCTGCATGTTTCAGTGTTTAACTTGTGTTCTAATTCCCTGCTAATTTGTATTTATTGTTAGGTTGTATACATATATTTTATCCCGTCCCTTACTACACTAGCACTGTAAAAAAAAAACTGCTCCACACCTCAATGAGAGGCAGATGCCTGAAGATTAGATCAACGTCTGCAACATCGAGGGGGGTGCCGCGACACACCTCTGAAACAAAAGGACTGTGACCTTCTTACGAGAGCACCAAAAGGCATATCTTCCTTTTCAATCAGTTAACGACTGCCATTGATGCCTGTTTTTCCTCTTGTGTCTGAAATGTTTACATGTTCCTGCTGGTGCTTCCCCCCCCCGGGGCCAGCACGGGCGTCTCCACACTCCCCTGCTGTTCTCCGCGCACCCTCTCTCTCATTATTCACAGCCTGTTCGATCAATTGTATGGTCGCTGGTGCCATCCGTGAATCGTTTTATCTTTTGCATCTCAAACCATTCTGCTCCCCCCCCATTAATGGCGCCGTCGGATCGGGCGGCGGCTCAAACACATACTGTTGCGAGTCTGGCAACTGTGGATGAATGCCTCTCAGACATTCCGTCTTTTCTTCCGCTTTTTCAATCACTTCATCCTCTTTCTCTGACTTCCTCCCCCTACTTGGGAACGAGCATCTAACTTCAAAGAGCTGTTAACTCTTTGTTAGAGCACACTCATGATTTTACGATTACACCTATACTCATTGCCTTCTGTAAAATCTTTCTCACTCTTATTTTTTTCCTTTAATTTTCCAAATTCACTGTAGCCTTACCAAAGCCACTCAACCAATCAAGGTATCAAATCACAAACTACAAAGTCAGGAACCACCTATGCTCTTGCAAAGTTTTCTCATGCTCTCAAAAGCTTCATTCAATTATGATTTCTTAACACCAATCTTTTTTCTTTGTGTCATTTCCATCTGTGCATTTCATTCCAGTTACTAATTACAGTTACCTTAATAGAAAGACCATCAACTAAAGTATGAAACATAAAATATTTATTTCTTCAATTCCTCCTTACAGCAGACCCTAATTCTTATCCTTTTCATTTGTTCAATTCATCATCCTCCTTTCAATGGAACATTAATTGTTCCTTTCTCTTTTCTTATTGAACTTCCAATCTCTACACTGACACAATTTCTTCTCTTTTCTCTAGCTTTCTTTCTTTCTCTTTTCTTATTTCATCCCTACTTCATGTTTTTCTTCTCTTTTTTATGTTTCATTTTTATGAATTTATCCTTAATCTCCGTGCCACACCCGAGACCACTATCACACTTACTCTCCTTCGCCATCTTGAAATCCACTCGTGTGTGTCCCAACCACTTCTTACGCAGAACAATTTTAGCCTTCACATTCACACAGCTTCCACACAGACACGTAAATCCCAGATTTTAAACCGTGTCCCGATACGTAAATCCCAGATTTTATACCGTATCTTAACCACGAATAGTTCCAAACTATTCTAGTAGGTAAATCCCAGATTTCAGACCCTACTAACGTCCACACTGTTACACTTTTTATTATTTTTTTTTAACTATACTACTTTACTTTTGCGCCATTAATTATGCTAGAAGGTAAATCCCAGATTTTACACCCTAATAGCGTCCAACACTTTTACGCTTACTACGTTCCGCTCCTCCTTCCTCTTATAATTTAGCGTTGCCAATGTGCAGAATTTGAAAGGGTTCTGCTTACCTTGTTTCACTGTGGGCCCAAGAGGAAAGATGGTCGGATGTGTGGCTCTTTTATACTTTATCCTTTCTCAGGTCGTCACCTGGTGTGGACGTGCGAGACCCAGTCTCATGTGGTTTTTCTCGAAGTTCCAAACTTCTTTTACCTCTCATGCATCACGTCGGCGTCACCATAAATTGTTGGAATTTATCTTTATATCAATGTTAGAATTTAACTTTAACCCAATGTAAACTCAAATTAGTAATCTGACTCCAATTTGCGACCTTCCCCAACACTCACTCATCCAACAATATGCGCGCTCGTTCTGCAATAGAAAGGTATCAGGAAGCCGGCATTTTCACACACGAAGTGGATTTATTCCCAATACAGATTTCCTACATGGCACCTAGATCTCGGATCCCTCTCAATACAAGTCTACACCTCTCTTGCCACCAGCGAATGTGTTCTACCCCCGAGTTGCCCAGTCCTGATTCATACTATACAACATGCAAAATGGCACAGACAAAGGCATCCTGGCATGATTCTATTGGCTATGTGTATTGCAGTTAACTTTAGCTCGCTCTCATTGGTCTTTCTCCTCCCGCCGAATCCCGTGGCGACTCCTCCTGCTTGTGCTATCCCCCGATGGCCTCTCCTTCGTCCACTGGTCCCGGAGTCATCTCGTCTCGCTCATCACCATCTGCTTCCAAAACATTCCATTCATGCACAAACCCCCGCAACCAGCCTCGCGCCACCAGTCACACTCTCAGCATTTTACAATATCACATTTTCATACATTGGATGCACCAACATCTAATGAACTATGTTAAGCTCAAACTCTTATATTCCTTTAATAGTCAAAAGTATGAAATCCTTTAAGTGTAACTGAAGTTTAGACCATGCTAATGACCAGACATTCAGGAGAGGAATGCAGGAAGATTAGATCACAGCTGCACCACAGGAGGTGTGAACGAGACCCCTCTGAAACAATGGACTTCCATGCCAGGATCACAAAAGTGGCTCCGAGCAGTCCAACCTTTGTTCAGTTTTAAATTGACTGCCATTTACATTATCCTTTAATATATATATATATATACACATATATATGTATATATATATACACACATATATATATATATATATATATATATATGTATATATATATACATATATATATACATATATGTACTGTATAACTATTGTGATGTGGGAGGAAACCGGAGTTCCTGGAGAAAACAGGGACTCCCGAGGAGAACTTGCAAACTCCACACAGGAAGGCCGGAGCTGGAAACGATCCCATGACTTCTGCACTGTGAGGACATCATGCTAAACACAGTCGTCCACCGTGCCACAGATAATGTGAAATTGTTGTTTTAATTTTAACGATCAAAATCAGTGAAAATCAAAATCCTACATTAGATGCTAGTTTAAGCTGAGGTGAATTCGTTGAATTAACAAGTTCAATACATGTGAATACCTTTTTCATTAATAAAAAAAAAAATGTTAAAGATATTTGTGACCTCCATTAAATGACAGCACACTCACATATAGCCACTGTTTGTCATCAAAGGGCACACAGATTGTGTTCATTTGAAGAGAAGATAACAAAATCTTATCAGGACAGAAATGACAGACAAAGGAAATACTGTAGGATGACAGAAATACACTTGATTGTCAGATAATATTAATATTCTTGTTGTCATTGTGTCCTTATTTATGATTGAAGGTCTCATTGGTCTTCTTAAATATCAATAAATGTGATTGCAGTTTTAATTAAAGGACTGCATTAGTGTCCTACAAACTGTGTATCTCTGTGAAGGACACTGTTTTCAACTGATCAACAGTGATCATTTTTACACACAGAGCTTGTGACCTAGAGATGAACTGATTAGTGGACTGATAAATAGAGTGACAAAGCAGTAGTCTGAGAGGGTGAGCAAAGGTGATGGTCTCTAGCACTCTGATATGATACACTGCTAATAGATGCATGCATTTTGTTTGATCTGAATTTAAAAAATATTTTGAAAACCCATCAAACGAGATTTTTTTAGATTTGAAGCAATTCATTTCAGGAAATTTGGTAGACCGAATTAATATGCGACATAGCCGTGCCATGAGGTGTGTTATGCTGTAACGTGCCATTCATGAAAGATACTCCAGATTGGAGTGTAGAGGTGTTTTGTCAGGTGGGATGGATCTCTTTAATGACAAAATGAAAGCGACAGAGAATTAAGCAACGGTTTCGTTTGTGGAATTGGCTTTTTTTCTCAGTGCACAGAACTACATGGAAAAACAACAAGCAAAATCATTCCCACAAACTCATTTGCTGCTTAAAGACATACTGCACAATAACCTCACGGCACACCACAGCCTTGACACTGCCTCAGATTTCGCCTTCTTAAAATCCTTATTTTAACCTACAAACGTTCTGTATTTGTTTAAAAAACAACAAACAAACCTTCTCTTATTTATATGAGGGGAATTTAAATTCAGAGGGATGCAGTTCACTCCAATACAATCTACACGTGTATTGCAAGTATGACGTCGCTGTCGGCTTGAGTCCTCATTCGGGTCAAAATTACAACTTTTCAGAAGTAAAACAAAAATGGCAGCTGAGTATTTCAAACGTGGCGATCATGTAACTTCAAAACGAATTTCAAAACGTCACAATAGCTAACGTCTGAAAAATCACTGACAAAAAGTTTATTTAAACACTAAAACAATAATGTCCTTTATATAATAAAATTATAGAAAATTAAATTGTTCTTTCAAAAATTCAAAATAACCAGAAGGGGGAAAAAATTACTACATTCACAAATGGGAATAAGACGCTGGAGAGAGGGAGAGAGAATGTATTATATCTCTAAACAGCCATGTGATTGGCTGAGGCTGAATGGCATTGCTGTAATCTTATTGTGTTATTTTTATTTCTTTGGGGGATATGAATGGCATGAGAGATACATGTTTTGTGTTAATTCTATTTCTTCGTTTCATTGTTGGGCGGCACGGTGGCCCGACTGGTTAGAACGATGGCCTCACAGTGAGAGACAGCATCGGGCGTGGGTTCAGTCCAGCTCCGGCCATTCTGTGTGGAGTTTGCATGTTCTCCCCGTACCTGCGTGGGTTTCCTCCGGGTACTCCGGTTTCCTCCCACATTCCAAAAACATGCATGGCATTGCCCCTAGGTATGAGTGTCAGCGCGGATGGTTGTTCGTCTCTGTGTGCCCAGCAATTGGCTGGCAACCAGTTCAGGGTGTCTCCCGCCGACTGCCCTAAGATAGCTGGGATAGGCTCCAGCACTCCGGGGACCCTGGTGAGGAGAAGCGGGACAGAAGATGGATGGATTTTTCATTGTTTGCTTGTATGCTTAGATATTTTTGGTTTTGATTTGAAACTGTGACTCCAAGGAGTGTGGTGACCACTGAAATCCCTCCACTGACGTTGTCGATTAGATGAGTTGCCATAACATCTCTCATCGGTCTGCGGTGTTGCTACTAGCAGGGATCCCTTATTCGCATGAGTGCTGGCATGCGCAAGCTAGCATGCGCCTCGTAGTGCGGCACGACCAGTATAAGTATTAAATACAGAAATAGCACCCTCAACTGGTGCTGCGCCCTTTGATACAGCGTGTCTTTTTGCTGTAAAAATACAGTAAATCAAAGGTTGTTTATGAAAATTTCTACCTTTTTACATAGCATGAAGGGACACCCCGAAGTCTGTCCAGTCAATAATTTCATTGTCCAGCATTTGCCTCTTGAGATAATGCAACCCTTGAAAAAAGTGTACAGCGCGAGCTGAAAATATATTTGGAGCGCAAAAAAAAAAAAAATCCTTTACAGCTAAAACAAAGGTTGTTTAAGAACATTTTCAGCATTTTGCAAAGCGTGAAAGGACATCCTTGTCATGGTTCCGTATTTGTCATGTCCATGTCATGTTTGTTTTGCTTGTTCCAGATGGAATGGGGGCATTTCCATCCAGCGCTTCGTTCCGGGTCATGTCGTCACTGGCTGGATAGACACACCCGCCAGCCACGCTCCTGTAACTCGTCACACTCATGATTAACAGACTATTTAAGTACACCATGCCAACTACTCGGCGTCGGTTTAATCCCATTGCTTATGCTCATGCTCCCAGTTTCTAATTGCTCCACATCTTGTTTTTTTCTCCCGTGATTTATGTTCATTGGTAATCCGTAAGTAATTTCCTTGTTTATAGTTTTTCATCTTGTTCGTGCTTTTCTCGTGAATTGGTATTCCTTGTCCTTCCGAAGCAAGCTATTTTCGTTCTATTTTTGCTCCTTGCCTTTTGCAAGCATTTGTTTTGTTCGGATCATTATATTTCTGGTGTGCATTCCACCAGCGTCATGTGTTGTACTTTGTTGGTCTTGCGCCTGATTTAATTTTTTGTGAAATAAATGGATTTTTCTGTGTCAGAGTTTTAAAGGATCCTGATCTTTTCCAGTTATTCTGGAAAAACCTAACAATCCTGAAGTCTATACAGTCATTAATTTCATTGACCAGCATTTCCCTATGAGATAATGCTACACTTAGAAAATGTTTACAGTGCAAGCTAAAAATGAATATGTAGCACTAAAAAAAAAAAACTTCTATTCTCGCGAAACCAAAGGTTGCTCAAGGAAATTTCCATATTTATATCGTGTGAAAGGGCATCCCGAAGACTGTACCATCATTCATTTGATTGTCCAGCATTTCCTTCATGAGATAATGCTACACTTACAAAATGTGTACAGTGATGCTCAAAATGCATTTGCTGCACTAAAAAAAAAAATTCTATTACAGCTAAACCTAAATTTGTTATTGAAAATTTCAACGTTTACATCGTGTGAAGGGACATCGTGAAGACTGTACAGTCAATAATTTGATTCTCCAACATTACCATCATGAGATAACGCTCTCCTTAATAAAATGATTTCATTGCAAGCTGAAATGCATTTGCAGAACAAAAAAAATTCTATTACAGCAAAAGCAAAAGTTCTTTATGAAAATTTCCACCTTTACTTAGTCTGAAGGGACATCCTGGAGACTGAACAGTCATTAATTCACGCCTGAAGACAGTGAAATGTGCAGATTTCAGGTATCTTTTATTTTGAAATGCAACAACAGAGTGCTCGGACCACTTTTGATGGACTGCTGAGGTGGTCTAGTGTCCCCCAGAACTGGTCTGGTATCATGATAGCTCGGGGATATTTTCAAAATCAATGACAGTGAAATGCGATATTTTCAGGCAACTTTTATTTTGAAATGCCACGTCAGATTTAGATGGGGCCACTTTTGATGGACAGCTAGGGTAGTCTAGTGTCCCCCAGAACTAGTCTGGTATCACAATAGCTCAAGGATATTTTGTAATGATTGTTTTTTTTATCAATGGTGATGAGAGTTGAAGGATTATTGGCATTATTTCAATTATTTACGTGACAAAATGCCAATTATTAAATTCATATTTACTGAATATGTTAAACATTGATTAGACAAGAAGCATTTATCAAATGAAACTAGAACTGTCATGACCCGTGTCGGTCATGTCAGGGTTTTTGTTATTGTTTTCGTCACCTTCCTGCCATGTGCTCTTTGTTTATTTTTATCAGCTGAGTAGGGCGTTTCCCCTCAGCACTCATTCCCCACCAGCCATGCACCTGTTCCCCGTTTACCGTCACACACCTGATTCCCATCTGCTCCCTCTAATTACCGGACTATTTATCCACCCCTTGCCGACAGCTCAGCGTCGGAACATTTCTCCTGCTACGCCCTGTTATAGACTTTTCACGACCACCCTCCTTCTCGCTCATGCCCATGCTCATGCCCACGATCCCTAGTGTTTGTCACGGTCCTCGTTATTTGTCATTTTTGTTCTGTTTAGTCACGTTTAGTTTGTCTTTGTTATTTTGCACCCTGCCACGTTTGTTTGTCCACGCCACGTTGTTTGTCCTCGTCTGATTTAATTTAATAAATTCCCTTTAGTTTACCCTTTACCCTGCTTCCTCGCATTCTGGGTCCACCTCCTCCTCGCCGTACGGCGATCACGGCTCCACCTCCTCTTCGCCGTACGGCGATCCTGACAAAATGTTCCGACCAAACCCGGACCCAGCGAGGGGCTCATGGCGCCGCCACTCGGTCAACCGCCCTCATCAGCCTGCCGACCAGCCCCGTGCCCTTCCCGAAGACACAGAGTTTGACCACGAATCCTTCTACAAGAATATTTTCACTCTTCTAGGCATGCCTTATCCTCCGTCGGTTTCCGCACCTGATCACGTCCCCTTGGCATCTCATAGCTCACGTTCACCAGCACCCCTAGTCTCGGTCCCTCGCGCCTCCCCGTCAGCGGCACAGACCATGCCGCCTCCACGTCAGCTGCAGCAACCCTCGTCGCCTCCACGTCAGCTGCAGCAACCCACGCCGCCTCCATGTCAGCTGCTGCAGACCACGCCGCCTCCACGTCAGCGGCTGCAGACCACGCCGCCTCCACGTCAGCTGCCGCAGACCACGCCGCCTCCACGTCAGCTGCTGCAGACCACGCCGCCTCCTCGCCAGCTGCAGCGTCACGTTCCGGCTCCTCGCCAGCTGCAGAGCCCCGTCCCGGCTCCCCGCCAGCTGCTGAGCCCCGTCCCGGCTCCTCGCCAGGTGCTGAGCCCCGTTCCGGCGCTTCAAGTCGCTGTTCCGGCGGCGCATGTCCTGCGTCCGCCCCAAGTCCACGTTCAGGCGGAGCAGACCCTGCGTCCGCCCCAAGTCCACGTTCAGGCGGAGCAGAACCTGCGTCCGTCCCAAGTTCACGTTCTGGCGGAGCACGTCTTGCGTCCGTCCCAAGTTCTCGTTCAGGCGGAGCACATCCCGCGTCCGTCCCAAGTTCATGTTCAGGCGGAGCACGTCCTGCGTCCGCCTCAAGCTCATGTCCCGGCGGAGCATGTCCTGCGCCCGCCTCAAGTCCATGTTCAGGCGGAGCGCTCCCTGCGTCCGCCCCAAGTTCACGTCTCGGCAGAGCACGTCGTGCGTCCGCCTCAAGTCCACGTTACAGCGGAGCACGCCGAGCGTCCGTCTCAAGTCCACATTCCGAGGGAGCACGTCGTGCGTCCGCCCCAAGTCCACGTTTCGGCGGAGCACGCCCTGCGTCCGCCTCAAGTCCTCGACCCGACGGCGCACGCTCTGCGCCCGTCCTAAGTTCCTGCCTCGGCGGCGTCCGACGAACCGCCGCTGCTTCTCGCCTCGACCTCGGCGGTGGACGATGCCCAGCCGCCACCTGCTGTCTCTGCCTCAGCGGCGCCCGAGGAAACGCCGCTGCTTCCCGTCGCTGCCTCGGCGGTGCTCGACGATCCGCCGCTACCCCAGTTTCCTGTCTCGGCGGGGCTCGACGACCAGCCGCCGCTCCACGTTCCTGTCTCGGCAGGGTTTGACGACCAGCCGCCGCTCCACGTTCCTGTCTCGGCAGGGTTCGACGACCAGCCGCCGCTCCACGTTCCTGTCTCGGCGGGACTCGACGACCAGCCGCCGCTCCACGTTCCGTTCCCGGCGGGGTTCGACGACCAGCCGCCGCTCCACGTTCCTGTCTCGTCGACGTTCGACAACCAGCCGCCGCTCCACGTTCCTGTCTCGGCGGGGTTCTACGACCAGCCGCCGCTCCACGTTCCTGACTCGGCGGGGCTCGACGACCAGCCGCCGCTCCACGTCCCTGTCTCGGCGACGCTCGACGACCAGCCGCCGCTCCACGTTCCTGTGTCGGCGACGCTCGACGACTCGTCGCCGCTCTAAGTTCCTGCCTCGGCTGCACCCGCCTCGCCGCTGCTCCAAGTTCCAGTCTCGGGTGCGCCCGGACGTCCGCCCGAAGGGCCACAGTGGGACTCACTGGTCTGGCCTCCCGGACGGCCGCCTGAATGGCCACGAAGTGACTCGCTGGTCTGGCCTCCTGGACATCCTCCAGGTTGGCCTCGAACGCGGGCCGTGGACCCGCCGCCCGACCCCTTCCGCCCACCCTCGTTTTTGGACAATTTTTATTTATTTTTTTTCCCTTGTTTGTTTTGGGACGTCTGGAATCCGTCCCTTGAGGGGGGGATACTGTCATGACCCGTGTCGGTCATGTCAGGGTTTTTGTTATTGTTTTCGTCACCTTCCTGCCATGTGCTCTTTGTTTATTTTTATCAGCTGAGTAGGGCGTTTCCCCTCAGCACTCATTCCCCACCAGCCATGCACCTGTTCCCCGTTTACCGTCACACACCTGATTCCCATCTGCTCCCTCTAATTACCGGACTATTTATCCACCCCTTGCCGACAGCTCAGCGTCGGAACATTTCTCCTGCTACGCCCTGTTATAGACTTTTCACGACCACCCTCCTTCTCGCTCATGCCCATGCTCATGCCCACGATCCCTAGTGTTTGTCACGGTCCTCGTTATTTGTCATTTTTGTTCTGTTTAGTCACGTTTAGTTTGTCTTTGTTATTTTGCACCCTGCCACGTTTGTTTGTCCTCGTCTGATTTAATTTAATAAATTCCCTTTAGTTTACTCTTTACCCTGCTTCCTCGCATTCTGGGTCCACCTCCTCCTCGCCGTACGGCGATCACGGCTCCACCTCCTCTTCGCCGTACGGCGATCCTGACAAGAACTACCATGCACAGTAATGACTGGGAATGTAGTGATGGTGTTTACTGATTATCCCAATTGCACTTCTTCGGCGTGCAACTACTTCCACATATTTCATCCGATTTTCCCTGTTCCAACTTCAATCTATTTAAAATAGTCACGCCTTGCGTGCTTCAATTTTTCATGTCTTCACCTATTTCCCATAATTCACAATTTCACTTTATTTACCCCCAGATATTCCATTCATTTCCAATGGGAGATTCAACATTTCACTCTTAAATGCTTCATATTTGATATTTAACACATTCAAGTCATTCATATTTCACATTGCCGTATCGCCTCTCTCACTTTAACCTCATTCACCCTTCAAAAATTCATCCATTGTCATGATACGCGTCGGGCATGACAGCCTTTTGTTATTGTTTTCGTCACCTCCCTGCCATGTGTCTTTTGTTATTGTTTTCGTCACCTCCCTGCCATGTGCTTTGTGTTATTGTTTTCATTCTCACCAGCCACGCACCTGTTCCCAGTTCACGATCACACACCTGCTCCCCATCTGCTCCCCTGATTACCGGACTATTTATACCTCCCATGCCCTCAACCCAGTGTCGGGTCATTATCCTGTTTGGCTCCCTGTTGCTGCACCACGGACTCTCACAACTCGCGTTTCGTTCCTGTTATTGCTCGTGTCATCATTCCCTGTCCGCCTGGTTCGTTCCCGTCTCGTTTTTGTTGCCTTTTGTTGTTGATTTGTCCACGCCCCGTTGTTTGTCCCTGCTGAGAGTGGCAATAAATTCCCTTAACCCTATCCACCTCCTGCCTCCTCGCCTTTTGGGTCTACCTCCTCATCGCCGCAAGGCGATACCTTGACAGAATGACCCGACCACGAAAAAAGGACCCAGCGAGGGGCTCGCGGCGGCGTCATGGACACCGCCGCACGGACCCCCCCCACCAACCCGCCGAACAGCTCAGCGCCACGTCTGCCTCGTTACCAGCTTACCCCGCTTACGAGGACGAGCTCGCAAGGGTCGCCTACCTGATGGACTCCCGCCGCACTGAGCTGAGTGAAAAACTGGCCCAGATAGCGGAGCGGGTGGCCTCAATAGCGGGGAAGGGCGCCGCCGAGGCACCACCCCGGGAGACTCTCCAGGAGCTGACCGCTCAGATCGCGGCGCTGGAGGATCAGACGGTGGAGAGCATGAGACAGTATTATTCGCTGCAGGCACAGCTGGCTGACCTAAAGCAGGCTGAAAAGGTTCACGCCTCCATGCCAGCTGCAACCACCCACGTAGCCTCCCCGTCAGCTGCCCACACCATGCAGCCTCCAGTGCCGGTCCCTCATCAGACGCTGCCTCCAGAGCCCCACTCCGACTCCCCGCCAGCTGCTGAGCCCCGTCCCGGCTCCTCGACAGCTGATGAGCCCCGTTCCGGCTCCCCGCCAGCTGTTGAGTCCCGTCCCGACTCCCTGCCAGCTGCTGAGACCCGTCCCGGTTCCCCGCCAGCTGCTGAGCCCTGTCCCGGCTCTCCGCCAGCTGTTGAGTCCCGTCCCGACTCCCTGCCAGCTGCTGAGCCCTGCCACGGCTCCCCGCCAGCTGCTGAGTCCCTTCCCGGCTCCCCGCCAGCCGCAGCGTCCCTTCCCGGCTGCCCGCCAGCCGCAGCGTCCCTTCCCGGCTGCCCGCCAGCGGCTGAGTCCCTTCCCGGCTCCCCGCCAGCCGCAGCGTCCCTTCCCGGCTGCCCCCCAGCCGCAGCGTCCCATCCCGGCTCCTCGCCAGCTGCTGAACCCTTTCCCGGCTCCCCGCCAGCTGCCGAGCCCCTTCCCGGCTCCCCGCCAGCTGCCGAGCCCCTTCCCGGCTCCCCGCCAGCTGCCGAGCCCCGTCCCGGCGCTCTGCCCGCTGCTGAGCCCCGTCTCGGCTCCCCGCTAGCTGCTGAGCCCCGTTCCGGCTCCCCGCTAGCTGCCGAGCCCCGTTCCGGCTCCCCGCCAGCTGCCGAGCCCCTTCCCGGCTCCCCGCCAGCTGCCGAGCCCCGTTCCGGCTCCACGCCAGCGGATGAGTCAAGTGCCGGCTCCCCGCCAGCGGATGAGTCCTGTTCCGGCTCCTCCCCAGCTGTTGAGTCCCTTCCCGGCTCTCCGCCAGCCGCAGCGTCCCTTCCCGGCTGTCCCCCAGCCGCAGCGTCCCATCCCGGCTCCTCGCCAGCTGCTGAACCCTTTCCCGGCTCCCCGCCAGCTGCCGAGCCCCTTCCCGGCTCCCCGGCAGCTGCCGAGCCCCTTCCCGGCTCCCCGCCAGCTGCCGAGCCCCGTCCCGGCGCTCTGCCCGCTGCTGAGCCCCGTCTCGGCTCCCCGCTAGCTGCTGAGCCCCGTTCCGGCTCCCCGCTAGCTGCCGAGCCCCGTTCCGGCTCCCCGCCAGCTGCCGAGCCCCTTCCCGGCTCCCCGCCAGCTGCCGAGCCCCGTTCCGGCTCCACGCCAGCGGATGAGTCAAGTGCCGGCTCCCCGCCAGCGGATGAGTCCTGTTCCGGCTCCTCCCCAGCTGTTGAGTCCCGTCCGGACTTCCTGCCAGCTGCTGAACCCCGTTCCGGCTCCCCGCCAGTTGATACGCCCCGTCCCGGCTCACCCCAAGCTGGGGGGGCCCGTTCTGGCCTCCCGAGAGCTGCTGACCCCCCCTCCGGCGCCTCGCCAGCGTCACAAGTCCCTGTTCCGGCGGAGCACGTCGTGCGTCCGCTACAAGTCCCTGTTCCGGCGGAGCACGCCGTGCGTCCGCCACCAGTCCCTGTTCTGGCGGAGCACGTCCTGCGTCCGCCACCAGCCCCTGTTCCGGCGGAGCACGCCCTGCGTCCGCCACAAGTCCCTGTTCCGGCGGAGCACGCCCTGCGCCCGCCACCAGTCCCTGTTCCGGCGGAGCACGCCCTGCGTCCGCCACAAGTTCCTGTTCTGGCGGAGCACGTCCTGCGTCCGCCACAAGTCCCTGTTCCGGCGGAGCACGCCCTGCGTCCGCCACAAGTCCCTGGTCCGGCGGAGCACGCCCTGCGTCCGCCACCAGTCCCTGTTCTGGCGGGGCACGTCCTGCGTCCGCCACCAGCCCCTGTTCCGGCGGAGCACTCCAGGCGTCCGCCACAGGTCCCTGTTCCGGCGGAGCACGCCCTGCGTCCGCCACAAGTCTCTGTTCCGGCGGAGCACGCCACGCGTCCGCCACAAGTCCCTGTTCTGGCGGAGCATGCTCTGCGTCCGCCACCAGTCCCTGTTCCGGCGGAGCACGTCCTGCGTCCGCTACCAGTCCCTGTCCCCGCTGCACCTGGCCCGCCGCTGCTCCAAATCCCTCCATTGGCGGCGCCAGATGGTCCGCCGCCACCCCAATTCCCTGTCCCGGCGGCGCCCGAGGACACGCCATCGCTTCCCGTCGCTGCCTCGGCGGTGCTCGACGATCCCCCGTCGCCCCAAGCTCCTGCACCGGTGGTGGAGGACGACACGCCGCCGCCTCTCGCCTCTGCCCCGGCGGTGCCAGATGAACCACCGTCCCTTCTCGCCTCCGTGTCGGCGGCGTCCGACGATCCACTACAGATCCAGATTCCTGCCTCGGCGGTGGACGATGACCAGCCGCCGCCTGCCGCCCTTGCCTCGGCGGCATCCGACGAACCGCCACCACTCCACGTTCCTGTCCCGGCGGGGCTTGACAACCAGCCGCCGCTCCACTTTCCTGTCTCTGCAGGGTTCGAGGACCAGCCGCCATGCCACGTTCCTGTCTCGGCGGGGTTCGACGACCAGCCGCCGCTCCACGTTCCGGTCTCGGCGGGGTTCGAGGACCAGCCGCCGCTCCACGTTCCTGTCTCGGCGGGGTTCGAGGACCAGCCGCCGCTCCACGTTCCTGTCTCGGCGGGGTTCGAGGACCAGCCGCCGCTCCACGTTCCTGTCTCGGCGGGGTTCGAGGACCAGCCGCCGCTCCACGTTCCTGTCTCGGCGGGGTTCGAGGACCAGCCGCCGCTCCACGTTCCTGTCTCGGAGTGGTTCGACGACCAGCCGCCGCCGCCGCTCCACGTTCCTGTCTCGGCGGGGTTCGACAACCAGCCGCCGCTCCATGTTCCGGTCTCGGCGGGGTTCGACGACCAGCCGCCGCACCAAGTGCCTGCCTCGACGGCGGTCGACGTCCCACCGCCACGTCTCGTCCCGGCTCCGGCGGGGTCCGGCGTTCCACCATGCCTCGTCTCCGTCTCGGCGGCGTCCGACGTCCCGCCATCGCTCCAAGTTCCTGCCTCGGCTGCGCCCGCCTCAACGCCGGTCCAAGCTCCGTCCTCTGCAGCACCCAGCGTCCCGCCGCCGCCCCTCGTCTCAGCCCCATCAGCGGACTCAAGGTGGAGTTCGGGTCGTCCCGGACGTCCGCCTGAATGGCCCCATCGGGACGCACTGGTCTGGCCACCCGCACGGCCCCCTGAAGGGCCACGAAAGGACTCGCTGGTCTGGCCCCCCGGGCATCCGCCAGACCGGCCTCGATCACGGGTCGTTGACCCACCTCCCGACCCCTTCCGCCCACCCTTGTTTTTGGGACATGGTTTTTTCTTTTTTGTTATTCTTGGGGACGGCTGGAATCCGTCCCTTGAGGGGGGGTACTGTCATGATACGCGTCGGGCATGACAGCCTTTTGTTATTGTTTTCGTCACCTCCCTGCCATGTGTCTTTTGTTATTGTTTTCGTCACCTCCCTGCCATGTGCTTTGTGTTATTGTTTTCATTCTCACCAGCCACGCACCTGTTCCCAGTTCACGATCACACACCTGCTCCCCATCTGCTCCCCTGATTACCGGACTATTTATACCTCCCATGCCCTCAACCCAGTGTCGGGTCATTATCCTGTTTGGCTCCCTGTTGCTGCACCACGGACTCTCACAACTCGCGTTTCGTTCCTGTTATTGCTCGTGTCATCATTCCCTGTCCGCCTGGTTCGTTCCCGTCTCGTTTTTGTTGCCTTTTGTTGTTGATTTGTCCACGCCCCGTTGTTTGTCCCTGCTGAGAGTGGCAATAAATTCCCTTAACCCTATCCACCTCCTGCCTCCTCGCCTTTTGGGTCTACCTCCTCATCGCCGCAAGGCGATACCTTGACATCCATTCCCAATTGCACTCTTTCTCCATGCTCCAGCTTCCTCATTTTTCATCCGATTCTCACCGTTCCAACTTCAATCAATTCGTAAAATTCGCACCATTCAGACTTCAATTTAACCCCCCCCCCTCAAACATGCACACATAGTAATTTCATGACCTAACCTGGCTAGAGAAATCATATAAAATGTGAGGGTTGTAAGATAAGCTGAAAATCACAGTAACTTTATGTAATAAGTTTGTGTATTTCTAATCATGTTTTTATATACTACTTGTATCAGTAATGATTGCACACACACACGCACACACACACACTTACATTTTTGCTTTAGGCTTTCATTGTGAGTTATGATTTCCTGCCTATTGGAGTCTAAAACAGACTCCCATTGTCAGTTACTCTCCAGTCTTCTGATAATTAGTTTAGTCTAAAACAGACTCCCATTGTCAGTTACTCTCCAGTCTTCTGGTAATCAGTTTAGTCTAAAACAGACCTGCATTGTCAGTTAACCACCTGCTTCCAGGAGTCAAGCTCTAATAAAAGAGGAAGTGGCGGGATGAGAGAAGAAAGAGAGAAGTGTGCAGGGCTGAACTAAGCAAGACGCTTTGTCTTCTCCACTGCATCTCTCTCCCCGTTCGCAACCGGTAAAAACGAAAACCTTGCCTGATTCATTTCTGATTTTCAGCCACCTTCAGTAAGTTATTTCAGTCTAAAAAGGCGTCAGGGCATTTAAACCTGACAGGGTGGGCTGAGATAGGGGGCGATTTTTCCAACTGCACTCGCGCAAGTACAGTTCCCCGTGAGGTTAAAAAAAAAAAAACGCGCAGATATCTGTGTTTGTACTTTTTCCTGATCTCCAGAGAATTTTAGAAACTATTGGAACAAAACTTGCCTCCGTTGTTGAGTCTTTTTTTGACATCTTTCTTGAATATAAAAAATGAACACACATTGACTATGCATTGCGTACATTTAGTTAACTAAGGGATTATTACCTAGTAATTTGCATTTACATCAGATTTTGATCTGACTTTTTTTGGTGGAGAGATGGGCTGGTTTAGGGTCCCACAGAATTGGTCTGGTATCACGATAGCTATAGGACATTTTTTAACGATTTTTTTTTTTTTAAATCAGTTGTGATGACAGGGAACTTTGCATATTTCAGGCGTTTTTTTATTTTGAAATCTGATTTTCATGGGACAACTTTTAATGGACAGCTGGGGTAGTCTAGTGTTGGATAAAGATAAAGATGTCCTTTATTAGTCCCACAATAGGGAAATTTGAAACATGGGTAAATTTGAGTTGTGTGAGTGTCCCCCAGATTTGGTCTGACATCACGATAGCTAGAGGATATTTTTAATGACTTTTTTTTTTTTATATAATCAGTGGTGATGACGGCAAAATAAGCTAATTTCAGTCTTTTATTTTTAAATACCACATCAAATTTTGATGGGACCACTTTTGGTGTGGTCTAGTATCCCCCCAGTCCTAGTTTGGTATCACGATAGTTGGAGGATACTTTTCAAAGATTTTTTGATCAGTGTTGATCACTGTGAAATGTGCATATTTCAGGTGATTTTTTTTTTATTTTGAAATCAGAATAGGGCACTCCACCCTTTTCCGACTGAGGAACATGGCCTCCGATTTGGATGTGCCGATCTTCACCCCAACCGTTTCTCACTCGGCTGCGAACCGCTCCAGTGAGAGTTGGAGATCACGGCTCCAAGAAGTCAACAGTACCATATCATCTGCAAAAAGCAGAGAAGCAATACTGAGGACACCAAACCGGACCCCCTCATTGCCTGGGCTGCATCTAGAAATTCTGTCCATAAAAATTATGAACACAATCGGGAAACACGAGAAGGATATTGAAGAATGGAGGTTGTAAAGACCTGTCCTGCCATTCATGATTACCAGAGCGGTGGCTGCTCTTTTCCCTGGAGCTCAGGTAAATACATGATTTATGTGATTTTGGTATTACAATTAATTTTTAAATTGTATTTTCAAATTGTGATATTGCAACGTGCCGTACTTTAAAAACATGTTTCTCAGGAAATTAATCCAAACTCTGTGTTTAAATAAGTGATGTACTGCCTAAATTATTTTAGAGCAGGATTAATACTTGCTGTTGTTTCTATTAGGGCTGGGCGATTAATCAAAGTTTAAATCGTGATTAAGATTTCTTGATTTTTTTTTAAATGTTCTAATTGAGGAAAAAAATAGTTTCAGATTAAGAAAGAGTTCAGATGAATTACATCTGTTCAACTGGGGAAAACCTTTCTGACCAAGCTGGAACTTTACACCCCAGAATTGATGGCAATACTTGGAAAAACGGCGGAGTTACTAGCACTAAAATAAGACCTATGCTTAAAATCAAAATAAAATTGTTTGTTTTGTTTGTACACCCACATAGCTATAAAAATTGAATTGGTGTAATCGCAAGTCATAACAAGTGAATTTTTATTTTGTTATTTTTAGGGAAGATTTTGCCTATTATTCAACACATTCCCATCTTTGTTAATAGCAGAGGTGTCTATTTCATATCTTGAAAGTAGAAACCCTGCCACAGTTTGGCTTTAGCCAGATGCGCTTTCACAGAAGGAGCTCCCTGAGTACAAGCACCAGTGGCTAATGCCAAACTGTGGCTAGCATTTTATTTTCTCGACATGTATTTGACACCTCTGGTTGTTCGTAGAAAACACTAATGAAGAGAGTGTAAAAATAAGTTGAAATATTTAATACGTGATTGCAGGTAAATATTACTTGAGATAATCTGTTGAATAAACTAATAATTTGCAAGTAATATCTACTGTAAATTGTTATGCTATATACTATAAGATATGCTAATTGTCACGGTCCGGGTTGAGATAGGTGAGGACCCAAACGCAGGGAAGCCAGGCAGGTGTAACTTAAAGGGCCTTTAATAAAAAGAAAACAAAAGGCAAAAGAGGGACTTAGAACGACAGGAAACCAACGACAGGGACAGGCGACAGGAACAGGCAACAGGGACAAGCGACAGGGACAATGACAGTGAAAATGACAATGAACCAACAAGAACTGAAAGCAACCAGGGAACTAAATGCACACAAATTGACGAGACAACGAGGAGCACCTGGACAAGACACAGAGGGTTGGAAGGACCGGATTGGTTAACACAAGGGCTTGGGTAAACGAACACAGGTGGACACAATAGACAAGACACAGGAACAAGGCCAAAACATGAAACCAAATACTAAACCAAAAATAACGAATACAAATCCTGACAGTACCCCCCCCTTAAGGGACGATCCCAGACGTCCCAAACACAAACAAAAGAAAATTGTCCAAAATCAGGGTGGGCGGAAGGGGGCCAGGAGGCGGGACCACAGCCCGCAATCAAGGCTGGTCAGGCGGGAGGCCAGACCAGCGAGTCGAGCCGTGGCCCTTCAGGCGGGCGTCCGGGAGGCCAGACCAGCGAGTCTAGCCGTGGCCATTCAGGCGGGCGTCCGGGAGGCCAAGGCAGCTGCATGGAGTGCGGTTTGGGCGCCGCCGAGGCAGAGACTAGAGGCGGCGGCGGGTCGTAGGGCGCCGCCGAGGCAGAGACGAGAAGCGGCGGTGGGTCGTCGGGCGCCGCCGAGGCAGAGACGAGACGCGGCGGCGGGTCGTCAGGTGCCGCCGAGGCAGAGACAAGATGCGGCGGCGGTTTGGGCGCGGGCGCGGCAGGGACCTGGAGCGGCGGCGGCCGAGGCCGGGACCTGAAGTGGCGGCGGACCGGGTGCGGCCGAGGCTGGGACCTGGAGCGGACTCCGGAACAGGGACTCGGGACGGACGCAGGACGTGCTCGGCCGGAACAGGGACTCGGGACGGACGCAGGACGTGCTCGGCCGGAACAGGGACTCGGGGCGGACGCAGGACGTGCCCGGCCGGAACAGGGACTCGGGGCGGACGCAGGACGTGCTCCGCCGGAACAGGGACTTGGGCCGGACGCAGGACGTGCTCTGCCGGAACAGGGACTCGGGGCAAACGCAGGACGTGCTCCGCCGGAACAGGGACTCGAGGCGGACGCAGGACGTGCTCCGCCGGGACAAGGACTCGAGGCGGACGCAGGACGTGCTCCGCCGGGACAAGGACTCGAGGCGGACGCAGGACGTGCTCCGCCGGGACAAGGACTCGAGGCGGACGCAGGACGTGCTCCGCCGGGACAAGGACTCGAGGCGGACGCAGGACGTGCTCCGCCGGAACAAGGACTTGGGGCACCGGGACGGGACGCTGCAGCTGGCGAGGAGCCGGGACGGGACGCTGTAGCTGGCGAGGAGCCGGGACGGGACGCTGCAGCTGGCGAGGAGCCGGGACGGGACACTGCAGCTGGCGAGGAGCCGGGACGGGAGGCTGCAGCTGGCGGGTCGGGGGCCTGATCCCTATCAGCCTGCCGCCATAGGGATTCAGGGGAACGGGAGACGCGAGGGACACGAGGGACCGAGACTACAGGGGCTGGTGAACGTGCGCTACAAAACGTGGGTCGAGCGGAAGGAGGTGCAGAAACAGACTGTGGACGAGGTGAACGAAGTGGCTGTGAAGAATGTGGCTCAGGGTGTAAATAGCGGGTGTTATGACGAAAGGGGGCAGACCCTTTACTTGGGCGCCGTCGTTGACCACCCCGTGGAGGTCCGGGATAGATGGCCAACCAGGTGCCCAAGTAAAGGTCTGAAATAAAATAACAAATACAAATCCTGACACTAATGACGCCAAACCATAATAGAGTATTTCTTCATACATTTTGCAGGAGAAATAACACTCAACTTTTTGTTTTTTTATGATGTTTGAGATATCCTGACTGAAATACAGTTGAATCAAGGTTACCAGTAGTCATTTCCATTTCCTGTAAATGTAAATTTTAATGTAAATTACTATTGCAGCCAGATACATATAAAATCATTTAATTTGCACTGTTTTGATCACCACTGCTTTGCTCATTGAATAACAAATGAAATGATGAACCATACACAGTGTTTCAAAAGATAATTGTCAATGTTTAATTAAATGAAATTCCGATGTAAAACTGTGCAATATTGTGATGTATAATGGTTTTACAACATAGATTTCTTGCAGACAAGTAGAGCTTTATCTCATGAAATGCGTTGAAAAAAAACCCTGTTTATAACATTTGAACATCATTTTGTGTTACAACATATGTGTTTACTGGTCATAAATTATTAACTTATTAAGTTTAAAATACACTCCACGAGCCGGGTAGCCTCTACACCTCAACCACCATAACAAGTTCGCTAAAACTTTAAGTCGAACGAGGGAGCTAACATTGTTCTGAGAGTTGAGGAAAGTTTAGGCTGACTAGACTTCGGGTTTTAAGTTATACTGTCCAGCACAGCCACGACCCTAGTGTGGATAAGAGATACGGATAATGAATGAATGTGTTGTAATCCAGCTTGTTTTAAGATCTTTTTGTTTTTTCTTTCAGTCTTTGGAATGGGTGGAGTCTCCAGCTTGCAGCTGATGGCCATCATCGATAGTTGGCTTCTTAATCGCTGGAGACAGAGGAGCTAGTCGCCGGAGAATTGTGTCCAGTTGCTATTTCCCAGTGCGCACTTCTACCGCTTATTTCTCCTGTTTCGCGTCGATAGCTTCCACGTAAGTAATACCTGGCTCAATATTTGTTTTAGTTTTCTAACCTTGTGTGGGTTAGTTCTCTTTTTAGTACTATCAGTGTTCCCGTGTGGCTGAGTTTTTATTTTTTGCCTTTAGTGTATTCGCTTTGTTTTTTCTCTGTTTTTGTTAGACCTGTTTGTGGCGGCTAGCTCCTCGTTTTCCACCCATTCACCTTAGTTTCTTGCGTATCGCGGCTCGTTTAGTGTAGTTTTTTGTTTTTTCTTAATCACATCTGACGTGCTCCCTTTGTGAAATAAATCTCTATTTTGATCTCTGCCTCTGTTCGTTTTGTTGGGCCCGCCATGCTACAACACCCACTCGTAACAGAATGAATGTCCTCGAATGTCCTTTTTCATGCATTCTCATGTGATAGGATGTTTATGTCTTTGCTATTCACTGTTTTCCTCTTATTGAGGTAAATGATTAAAAAGTTATTGGCAATTACTGCAATCAGTAAAACCTGAATAAAATGTAATGGAGCACTGTAAGAAATTGTTCTTTTTACAAGGGTTATATGTTTGAGTGATAATTAATGGATTGGCATATACAATTCTGGTCACAATTAAGGCTAGCACATTAGCACATGCATATTAATGATGACCATATGCGTTTGAGGAACAAAAAAAAACATGATCACTATTCAAATAAGTATAGACCTTTATTCATTTTCTTTACTCCGTTCAGGATGGCCGAGTGGTCTAAGGCGCCGCGTTCAGGTCCCAGTCTCCCCAGGAGGCCTGGGTTCGAATCTCGAATTTCCCCATTGTGGGACTAATAAAGGGAATCTTAAAAGGAATTGCATCAAGACCACAGGTATCTATTGCACCGTAATGGCCAGACCCTTTGCCGAAAAGACGAAATTTTCGGCAGAGAGTAAGATTAATGTCTTGAGGCTGTTGTGACAAATTTTCAGTCGGATTCGTTAAAAGGGCTCTGTGCAGTACTTCAAAATGTAAAAAAAATAAAATAAAATTCATTTTCACTAGGTGGTGCTGTGTGTATAACAGAATAATAACATATAGAAGTCTTCAGGTCGGGACATTTTATGTGCAGGTGAAGTTTAGTCTTTTTTTGGAGCATGTGTAGGGGAGTTATTAAGCATTATGTCCATTGTGGTAACACCCCCTTTGAAGTTAATTCAAAATGGCCAACTTCCTGTGCAATTGAGCTCATGGCTGCAAGAGACTTTTTTTTGTAGGTCTTGGCCTCATACATACTCCATAGAATTTTCAAAAAGCTCGGTGAAACACACAACCGGTGCTGCTTTTTGGAAAATTTCTAAAGGGCGATGGAGTGCCATTAAAAAAAAAAAAAACTGCACGAGAAACTAATAAAATATTGATGGTTTTGTCAGGCCTGATATGCGGGCAAAGTTTCACAATTCGTTCATATTAAGAACTTCAAAATCAACGTTGTTTTATTGGTGAACTGTGCGAAGCCACGCCCAATGCATTTCACAAACAGTCATGACCCGTGTCGGGCATGTCTGTGTTTTTTGTTATTGTTTTCGTCACCTCCCTGCCATGTGCACGTTGTTTATGTTTTGTCAGCTGTGTAGGGGCGTTTCCCTCTCAGCCGTCTCGTCCTCACCAGCCACGCACCTGTTCCCTGTCAACCATCACGCACCTGATTCCCATCTGCTCCCCTGATTACTCGGACTATTTATCCACCCCTTGCCGACAGCTCAGCGTCGGAACATTTGTCCTGCTACGCCCTGTTACAAACTTTCACGACCACCCTCCTTCTCGCTCATGCCCTCGCTCATGCCCTCGCTCAGGCCCTCGCTCATGCCCACGCTCCTGCTCCATGCTCATGCACCCTGCTCATGCCCCCGGTCCCTGGTGTTTTGTCACGATCCTCGTCACTTGTCTTCTTTCGTTCTGTTTAGTCACGTTTACTTTGTCCACGCCACGTTGTTTGTCCTTGTTTGTTTCATTTAATAAATTCCCTTTAAGTTTATCCGTTTCCCTGCTTCCTCGCTTTCTGGGTCCACCTCCTCTTCGCCGTAAGGCGATCCCTGACAGAATGTTCCGACCTCATCCGGACCCAGCGGGAGGCTCTCGGCGGCGTCGCCATCGTCGTCGCTCCGACGACTCCCCTCCGCCTGCCGACCAACCCCGTATCCTCCATGTAGGTTCCATTTTTCGTTCCACATCGGTTTCACCCTTCTTGTTTCACGATCCCGTTAATGCGTACCCCTCCGTCATGCCTCCTCCCGTGCAACCCGACTCGGATTCAGACGACGACTCAGAGTCGGAATTCACTAATGACTCTCCCTCGGACGATGACTTCTGGGCACCCCTTCGGGTTGACCCTTTCTCCCCTTCTGCCACCGCAAGCCCTTACTGGGGCACCCGGTTGGCCTTCCGGGCACCCCCACGTGGCGGCCAATGATGGCGCCTCAGTGGGGGTTCGGCTACTCCCCACGGTACCACGCGCGCTCCACTCCCCGAGTCGCGCAAGTCACAGCCACGTCGTTCACCTCTTCCCGGAGCTTCCATTCGGTTCCGGCGCCGCGCGAGTGGCTGCCTGTTTACAGCAGCGTGGCTCACTATTGAGCCTTTTTCGTGTGTTTTTTCCCTTTACCCTTTTTTATTTTATTTTTACCTCACCTCAGCAATGGACATCCAACTTGCGGTGGTTTTACTACTGTTGGGGGCTGTTTTTTGCGCGATCGTGTCCGGAGACGAAACTCGGAGCTACGGATCGATCGTGTACACAAGAGATCAGCTGTTAGCACTCCGTGCTAACCCCGCGTGTGCTCCCGGAGCGAGACCCGATATACCCCCGCGAGCTGAGGAGGAAGAGACGGGGATGTCGTGCGGGGGCTAAACGCCGTGCTAACCCCGCGTGTGCTCCCGGAGCGAGACCCGATATTCCCCGCGAGCTGAGGAGGAAGAGACGGGGATGTCGTGCGGGGGCTAAACGCCAGGCAAGGAGGAGACGATATCACCCCGTCCTCCCGTCCGTTATTATGGGGAATGTTCGATCCCTCCCCAACAAAATGGACGAGCTAACAGCGCTAACCCGGCACGAGAGGATTGTCCGGGAGGCTAGCTTGCTGGTGTTCACGGAGTCGTGGCTAACAGAGCTAACGCCGGACGCCGTCGTGGAATTGGACGGCTTCCAAATACTACGCGCGGACAGGACACTGGAGAGCGGTAAGAGAAAAGGGGGAGGGCTGGCTGTGTTTGTTAATGATAGATGGTGTAACCCTGGACACATAACTGTTAAGGATCAACTTTGCAGTCGGGACATTGAGCTGATCGCTGTTAGCATGCGTCCGGTCTATTTACCGCGAGAGTTCAGTCATGTGATCGCGGTGGCGGCGTACGTGCCTTCCTCTGCTAACGGTGAGACAGCCTGTGATGTACTGAATGCAGCTGTGAGCAGGCTACAAACACAGCACCCAAATGCCTTGCTCCTTATCTCTGGTGACTTCAATCATGCTTCTCCTTCCTCCTCTCTGCCTTCATTCACACAATATGTAACATGCCAAACCAGAGACAATAAAATATTGGACCTCTTCTATGCCAACACTAAGGAGGCGTACACGTCACTGCCCCTCCCCCCGCTGGGCAAAGCTGACCACAACTTGGTTGCTCTCCTGCCTGTGTACAAACCTCTCATCCGCATGCAGCCAGCTGTGACACGCACAGTTCAGCGATGGTCCGGAGAAGCCGAGGAGGCCTTGAAGGACTGTTTCAACACAACTGTGTGGGAGGTATCAGCGAAGCTCACGGTGAGGACATTAATGGTCTAACAGACACAGTTACAGACTATATTAACTTCTGCATGGAGAACACCATTCCCACCAGGACTGTAAGATGTTTCTCCAACAACAAACCCTGGATCACACCGGACATTAAAGCTCTCCTGAAGGAGAAAAAGAGGGCTTTTGTTTCAGGCGACAAGGACGAGCTGAAGAGAGTGCAGCGTCAGCTGAGAAGGAGGATCCGAGAGGGGAAAAAGTCCTACAGGATGCGGATGGAAGAACAACTGCAGCGGAACAATGCCAGGGATGTCTGGAGGGGCCTGAAGACCATCTCAGGCCACGGACAAGCAGGTAAGACCCAGAAGGGGGGGGGGCTTCAGTGGGCAAATGAGTTGAACCTATTTTTCAATAGGTTTGATCAAATGTCTGACCCCGCTCAGGCTTCCCTGATGCAGCCCCCACCCACCCCTCCTGCCACTGCGAACAAGACCCTCTCTCCCCCTCTCTCGCCCCTCTCTCTCTCCACAGGCTCCAGTTCCCAGCCTCATCAGACAACCACCACTTCCTCCTGCTCAGCCTTGTTCCTCACAACATCTCAGGTGAAGAACCAGCTGAGGAAGATGAAGGCGAGGAAGGCGGCAGGCCCAGATGGGATCAGCTCCCAGCTCCTCAAATCCTGCGCAGACCAGCTGTGTGGAATCGTCCAGCACATGTTCAACCTGAGCTTGAAGCTGGGCAGAGTCCCCCAGCTGTGGAAAACATCCTGCCTGGTTCCGGTTCCAAAGACACCCCATCCGAAGGAGCTCAACAACTTCAGACCAGTGGCGCTGACGTCTCATCTGATGAAGACCCTGGAGAGACTGGTCCTCGTCCATCTGCGCCCCCTGGTCAGCTCCTCAATGGACCCACTCCAGTTTGCATACCAGCCTGGCATCAGTGTGGATGATGCCATCATCTACCTGCTCCACACTTCACTCTTCCACCTGGAGAAGGCGGGGGGCACGGTGAGGATCATGTTCTTTGATTTCTCAAGTGCTTTCAACACCATCCAGCCCGCCTTATTGGGAGACAAGCTGGAGCAGGCGGGAGTGGCCCACCACCTCATCACATGGATTCACAACTACCTCACAAACCGGCCACAGTATGTGAGAACACAGGACTGTGTGTCTGACGTGCTCCTCTGCAGCACGGGAGCGCCGCAGGGAACTGTGCTGGCTCCCTTCCTGTTCACGCTCTACACCTCGGACTACAAATACAATTCCACAACCTGTCACCTGCAGAAGTTCTCTGATGACTCTGCGATTGTCGGCCTCATCACTGACGATGACGATCGGGAGTACAGAGGGGTTACGCAGGGGTTCGTGGACTGGTGTCAGCAGAACCGCCTCTAAATCAATGCTGGGAAATCCAAAGAGCTGGTGGTGGATTTCCGCAAGCGTCGGCACTCTCCACCTGCACCAGTGAATATCCAGGGAACAGACGTTGAGAGGGTCTCAACTTACAAGTACCTGGGTGTTCATCTGAACAATAAACTGGACTGGAGCGACAACACAGACGCTCTCTATAGGAAGGGTCAGAGCAGACTCTTCCTACTCAGGCGGCTGAGGTCCTTTGGCGTTCGGGGAACACTCCTCAGGAACTTCTATGACTCGGTGGTTTCATCAGTCATCTTCTATGGAGTGGTCTCCTGGGCAGGAGGCATCTCGGGCCGAGACAAAAAGAGACTGGACAAACTGGTGAGGAGGGCCAGCTCTGTCCTGGGCCGCTCCCTGGACTCTGTGGACTCAGTGGGGGGCAGAAGGATGACGGCAAAACTGTCATCAATGCTGGACAAACCAGCCCACCCATTCAATGACACTCTGAGAACACTTTACAGCTCCTTCAGTGACAGACTTTTACACCCTCGCTGTACCAAAGAGAGATTTCGCCGCTCCTTCCTGCCAACTGCTGTCAGACTTTTTAACAAGAACATTGGGTCAGGCCTACAAACGGGAGGGCATTAGTGCAATTGTGCAGTCCTAGGATGCAATATTAACTACTACTGTACTTTCAGCCAAGGGTGTACTTAAATATTGACCAATGATGTATTTTGTTTACCATTACAGTATTCTTATTACAATACTTCTATCACTGTAGTATTTCTACCACTGCAGGATGTTCACTATTACAGTACTTTTATCATTGCAGTACTTTTATCATTGCAGTATTTTTCTATCATTGCGGTACTTTTACTATTACAGTACTTTTACCATTGCAGTACTTTTACCATTGCAGTACTTTCATCATTGCAGTATTTTTCTATCGTTGCAGTACTTTTACTATTACAGTACTTTTACCATTGCAGTATTTTCTATCATGCAGTACTTTTCTATCATTTCAGTACTCTTACCACTACAGTACTTTTATCATTGCAATATTTTTATGATTGCAGTATTTTCAATCATTCAGTAGTTTTTATCATTACAGTGTTTCCCCCTCTGTATAATGGACAGGCATTAGGAGTGTTTCCTTACACTTAGATACGTTTATACTGTGTATATTTGCATGCTTTTTCTGAATGTCTGCTGCTAATGTTATACATTAACGGCTACATTACGCCGCCGACTCTGTGTGATCTATATCTTTGCTGCTGTAACACCTCAAATTTCCCCATTGTGGGACTAATAAAGGACATCTTATCTTATCTTATCTTATTCCCCCATCAAATTCTGCACCTAGTCACGTTCCCGTTGCGTCTCACAGTTCACGTACACCTCGTCCCCCATCGGTTTCCGCACCTGGTCACGTTCCCGTTTCGTCTCATAGCTCACGTTCACCAGGACCCCTAGTCTCGGTCCCTCGCGTCTCCCATTCCCCTGATCCCCTATGGCGGCAGGCAGACGGGGATCAGGTCCCCCGTCTCGGCTGCGCCCGGTCCGAATGCTGCGCCCGGCCCGCAGTCGCCTCCACGTCAGCGGCAGCAACCCACGTCGCCTCCACGCCAGCTGCAGCAACCCATGCCGCCTCCACGCCAGCTGCGCAGACCATGCCGCCTCCACGCCAGCTGCGCAGACCATGCCGCCTCCACGTCAGCTGCAGCAACCCACGGCGCCTCCATGTCAGCTGCAGCAATCCACGCCGCTTCCACGTCAGCTGCAGCAATCCACGCCGCTTCCACGTCAGCTGCAGCAACCCACGCCGCTTCCACGTCAGCTGCAGCAATCTACGCCGCTTCCACGTCAGCTGCAGCAACCCACGCCGCTCCCTCGTCAGCTGCAGCTTCCAGTGCCGGTCCCTCACCAGCTGCAACCTCCAGAGTCCCACTCCGGCTCACCGTCAGCTGCTGAGCCCCATCCCGGCTCCTCGCCAGCTGCTGAGCCCCATCCCGGCTCCTCGCCAGCTGCTGAGCCCCGTCCCGGCTCCTCGCCAGCTGCTGAGTCCCGTCCCGGCTCCCCGCCAGCTGCTGAGCCCCGTCCCGGCTCCCCGCCAGCTGCGAAGCCCCGTCCCGGCTCCTCGCCAGCTGCTAAGCCCCGTCCCGGCTCCCCGCCAGCTGCTGAGCCCCGTCCCGGCTCCCCGCCAGCTGCTGAGTCCCGTCCCGGCTCCCCGCCAGCTGCTGAGCCCCGTCCCGGCTCCCCGCCAGCTGCTGAGTCCCGTCCCGGCTCCCCGCCAGCTACTGAGTTCCGTTCCGGCTCCTCGCCAGCTGCTGAGTCCCGTCCCGGCTCCCCGCCAGCTGCTGAGTCCCGTTCCGGCTCCCCGCAAGCTGCTGAGTCCCGTCCCGGCTCCCCGCCAGCTGCTGAGCCCCGTCCCGGCGCCTTGCCAGCGCCCCAGGTCCACGTTCCGGCGGAGCACGTCTTGCATCCGCCCCCAGTTCCCGATCCAGCGGAGCACGCTGTGCGTCCGTTCCAAGTTCACGTTCAGACGGAGCACATCCCGCATCCATCCCAAGTTCACGTCCCGGCGGAGCACGTCCTGCGTCCGCCTCAAGCTCATGTCCCGGCGGAGCACGTCCTGCGCCCGCTTCAAGTCCATGTTCAGGCGGAGCACTCCCTGCGTCCGTCCCAAGTTCACGTCTCGGCGGAGCACGTCCTGCGTCCGCCTCAAGCTCATGTCCCGGCGGAGCACGTCCTGCGCCCGCCTCAAGTCCACGTTCAGGCGGAGCACTCCCTGCGTCCGTCCAAAGTTCACGTCCCGGCGGAGCACGTCCTGCGTCCGCCTCAAGCTCATGTCCCGGCGGAGCACGTCCTGCGTCCGTCTCAAGGTCAAGTCCACGTTCAGGCGGAGCACTCCCTGCGTCCGTCCCAAGTTCACGTCCCGGCGGCGCACGTCCTGCGTCCGCCTAAAGCTCATGTCCCGGCGGAGCACGTCCTGCGCCCGTCCCAAGTCACGTTCGCGACGGCGTCCGAAGGAGCGCCGCCGTTTCCCGCCTCTGTCTCGGCGGTCGTCGACGACGCGCCGCCGCCCTTCGTCTCTGCCTCGGCGGCGTCTGATGAACCGTCGCCGCCTCCCGCCTCTGTCCCGGCGGTGCCAGAGGAACCACCGCCACTCCTCGCCTCTGTCTCGGCGACGTCCGATGATCCGCCACTGCTCCCGGTTCCTGCCTCGGCGGGGGACGACGGGCCGTCGCCGCTCCAGGGTCCTGCCTCGGCTGCGCCCGGCGATCCACCGCATCTCGTCTCCGTCTCGGCGGCGGCGGCCGACCAGCCGCCGCTCCACGTTCCTGTCTCGGCGGGGCTCGACGACCAACCGCCGCTCCACGTTCCTGTCTCGGCGACGATCGACAACCAGCCGCCGCTCGACGTTCCTGTCTCGGTGGGATTCATCGACCTATCGCCGCGTCTCGTCCCTGCTCCGGCGGCGTCCGGCGATCCACTGCGTCCCGTCTCCGTCTCTGCGGCGTCCGACGACCAGCCGCCGCTCCATGTTCCTGTCTCGGCGGGGTTCGACGATCAGCCGCCGCTCCACGTTCCTGTCTCGGCGGGGTTCGACGATCAGCCGCCGCTCCACGTTCCTGTCTCGGCGGGGTTCGACGACCAGCCGCCGCTCCACGTTCCTGTCTCGGCAGGGTACGACGACCCGCCGCCGCTCCACGTTCCTGTCTCGGCGGGGTTCGACGACCAGCCGCCGCTCCACGTTCCTGTCTCGGCGGGGTACGACGACCAGCCGCCGCTCCACGTTCCTGGCTCGGCGGGGTTCGACGACCAGCCCCCGCTCCACGTTCCTGTCCCGGGTGCGCCCGGACGTCCGCCCGAATTGCCTCGACGGGACTCGCTGGTCTGGCCTCCAGGACATCCGCCAGACCGGTCTCGCTCGCGGTCCCTGGTTCCGCCTCCCGGACGTCCGCCCGAATGGCCACGACGGGACTCGCTGGTCTGGCCTCCCGGACATCCGCCAGACCGGTCTCGAACTCGGGTGGTGGTCCCATCTCCCGAACCCTTCCGCCCACCCTCGTTCTTGGACTGTGTATGTAGGTTTTTTGGGACGTCTGGAATCCGTCCCTTGAGGGGGGGGTACTGTCATGACCCGTGTCGGGCATGTCTGTGTTTTTTGTTATTGTTTTCGTCACCTCCCTGCCATGTGCACGTTGTTTATGTTTTGTCAGCTGTGTAGGGGCGTTTCCCTCTCAGCCGTCTCGTCCTCACCAGCCACGCACCTGTTCCCTGTCAACCATCACGCACCTGATTCCCATCTGCTCCCCTGATTACTCGGACTATTTATCCACCCCTTGCCGACAGCTCAGCGTCGGAACATTTGTCCTGCTACGCCCTGTTACGGACTTTCACGACCACCCTCCTTCCCGCTCATGCCCTCGCTCATGCCCTCGCTCATGCCCTCGCTCATGCCTATGCTCCTGCTCCATGCTCCATGCTCATGCTCCCTGCTCATGCCCCCGGTCCCTGGTGTTTTGTCACGATCCTCGTCACTTCTCTTCTTTCGTTCTGTTTAGTCACGTTTAGTTTGTCCACGCCACGTTGTTTGTCCTTGTTTGTTTCATTTAATAAATTCCCTTTAAGTTTATCCGTTTCCCTGCTTCCTCGCTTTCTGGGTCCACCTCCTCTTCGCCGTAAGGCGATCCCTGACACAAACAAATGATGACATTTATATTGTGACTTCCTGAAGGCCTAAACACTCATCCGAGCAAATATGAGGGTGACCTTGTTAACCTGCTCGGAGAAATACATCAACAAAAATAATTAGTAATTGCTTTAACAAGTTGGTGGCGCTACCACTACGATCAAAAATAAGTTGGTAGATGTCTAAAGGGCTGGAATATCCTCAAATGTGAAAAATTTCATCTGAGTCATGTTGCCGGAGCTTTTGTTTACACGGTGAATAATCAGTCTTTGCTGCACCGTAAAAGCCACGCCCTTTGACGGAAAGTCACAAAATTCGGTATAGAGCAAGATCAATGTCTTGAGTTTTTCGGACCAATTTTCAGTCGGATTTGTTAAAAAGGCTCCGTGCAGCACGTTACAATGCAAAAAATTATATTTTTTGTCGCCACTATGTGGCGCAAGGTGTATAACTGAATATAAACATATAGGTGTCTTCGGCTACCGATTCTTTATGCACATGTGATGTTTTGGATTTTTAGCAGCATGTGCACGGGAGTTACTAAGCATTTTGTCCATTGCGGCGAAGGAAATATTCATCGAAAACTTTGACGCCCCGCCCCCATCATAGTATTTTGGAAACTAAACATTTTTTGTCACAGTGTATGTCCCAGGTCTTAAAATAATACAGCCGGAATGTTATGGCAATTGGATGAGCCCTCTCGGATCAGGGTGCAAAAGAATGACACCTGTAAACGTGCAAAAAAGGGCGAAAGCTGGACTTTCAAAAATTCACAACTCACTTCCTGTTCAATATAGACGATTGTTGTCAAAGAAATTAGATGTACACCTCGAGGTACTACACAAACTAGGTCAAACGGGCTGGGATTTCCTTTGATGTTTCCTACTCTAGTTGGCGCTAGAGAGCCATTTTGTTTAACTCGTTTACGACGATGTCAAAATATCACATTTTTCGCCACGCCCGATGAGGCTGGAAAGTTTGGTGAGTTTTCGTGCATGTTTAGGGGGTCAAAAATGTGATCGAACGATCGGAAAATAGAAAAAAAATGACGAGAAATAACTAACCGAAGGAGCTCAACAACTTCAGACCAGCGGCGCTGACGTCTCATCTGATAAAGACCCTGGAGAGACTGGTCCTCGTCCATCTGCGCCTCTGGTGACCTCTTCGATGGACCCACTCCAGTTCGCGTACCAGCCTGGCATCAGTGTGGATGATGCCATCATCTACCTGCTTCACACTTCACTCTCCCACCTGGAGAAGGCGGGTAGCACGGTGAGGATCATGTTCTTTGATTTCTCCTTCTCCAGTGCTTTCAACACCATCCAGCCCACCCTATTGGGAGAGAAGCTGGAGCAGGCGGGAGTGGCCCACCACCTCATCACATGGATCCACGACTACCTCACAAACTGGCCACAGTACGTGAGAACAACGGACTGTGTGTCTGACCTGCTCCTCTGCAGCATAGGAGCGCCGCAGGGATCTGTTCTGGCTCCCTTCCTGTTCACCCTCTAGACCTCGGACTACAAATACAATTCCTCCACCTGTCACCTGCAGAAGTTCTCTGATGACTCTGCGATTGTCGGCTTCATCACTGACGGAGACGATCGGGAGTACAGAGGGGTTACTCAGGGTTTTGCGGACTAGTGTCAGCAGAACCGCCTCCAAATCAACGCTGGGAAATCCAAAGAGCTGGTGGTGGATTTCAGCAAGTGTCGGCACTCTCCACCTGCACCAGTGAATATCCAGGGAACAGACGTTGAGAGGGTCTCAACTAACAAGTTCCTGGGTGTTCATCTGAACAATAATCTGGACTTGAGCCCTGACACAACTTATATTATCAAACGTGTCAGGTGGCATGTAAAGTTCATGGTAGGCGTTACTGTGTATTACTTGGACTTTAAAACACGTTTTCCTATTTATATTAGTGATTTCTTTAACCATAATTATTTATCCCAGCTAATAATGATTGGGTCTTCAAGGTACAATATATGATTTGAAAGCTATTCTAACAAAGTACTGCATTCTTGTATCATTGACAGGGAGGTAACGCCGAAGTAATTAATTCCGCAAGACACCGCCTACATTTGCTCACAAATGTTACACCTTCCCCTGACTCTGCTGGATCCAGTTCCCAACACAGAGTCACCCCTGTTCGGCCGAGTAAGTGATTCCAAGGTGTTGTCTTGTTGTCTTTGACTTCTGAAATATGTTGTCCCGTTCATTAAGTAGTGACGACTCAGCTTAACACAATGTGCTACATCTTCCAAACATGGTGTCATTCTAGCAGACCGGGAAGGAGTCAGGAGAGAGGGAGGGATCTCAAATCGAATGTCAAAACAGAAATGACAAGGTCCATCACTGAATTAGTTTTATTTGTCAGAGTGACATGTTTTCCAGTATTCATTTTTTTCTTTATATACTGGAGTTAGTGATATGTACAGTTCATGGTATGTTGTGTTCTAACATTATCATAAATTACAGGTCTTTTCCTGCCCTTTTTGGACCCAAGGCAAAGCATGGAAAACACCGGTGCCTAGGATCTTCCAACCAGATCACACCGGCCAAAGTGATACAACTGATATTTTGTCTTTCACCCAAGCTTACTGAGCGTACTCCCAAAGCCAATGATGAAGTTTTCCATCTGCAAGCTGGTTTGGGACGCAGGTGCACACGGATACAGGAGAACTACACCCATGTTGAAGTGAGCCAACATTTTCGATATGTTTATGTGTGTGTATATATATATATATATATATACATATATATATACACGTGTGTATACTGTAATACCCCGGTTATCGCGGTTAATGGGGACAGAGACCACCCGCGAAAACTGAAAATCCGCGAAGTAGCGGCGCACCTTCAAAAATGCTTAAAAAAAACTATACAGGTATACTACAGTATACCCCCCTGTACACAGTACACCATATAGCATACGGGTAGAGAGAGAGAGAGAGTGAAATTCATGTTCTAACAAAAAAACCCAAATTATTATTAAAACTATTTTTTTATTCCCCAGCCATTATTTTTGTATTTATTCAATTACTTCTTTTTGTATTTATTTAATTACTTTGACTTTTACCTGCTGGTACGCCGTCCGGTGTGCCCTGTGAAATGAAAGGTGGCATTCTTCATTTATTTATTTATTCATTCATAACTGAAAGACTCGCGCTCCGCTCGTGCCCGGGCGGAAGAGGTGCTCCTCTTCGACTTAATTGTCACGCACGCCGGACCTGCTCCCCCGAAGCGTGTCTCCGTTCGGTTGAACTCGGTTTCATTTCGCCCCGCTCGCGCCCCGGGCGGAAGGTGCCCCTCTTCTGCGTAATTGCCACTCACGCCGGCCGGCCTCCTCCCGAGCTCTCGTACGGTCCCGAACGGAGCGAAATGTCGCCCCGCTCATGCCCGGGCGGAAGGTGCTCCTCTTCGGCTTAACTGCCACGCACGCCGGCCGGAGCTCTGGTACGGTCCGAACCGTGCGAAACGTCGCCCCCGATCGTGTCCGGGGGAACGTGCTCTTCTTCGTCCACTCTCCTCTTCGCCCACGCTCTTCTTCGGCGCACGCCGGCCGTCTAAACCGCTCCAGCGCCCCGTCGTGCCGCTCGGCGAAACTACAATGCCCCCGCGGAGCGGAGCGAATGGAGAGCCCCGATCGTGCCCGGGCAAAAAAGTTTTTAATTTTTGAATATTTTTTAGACCCGCGAAGCACTGAACCCGCGAAATGTGAACCGTGAAGTATTACAGTATATATATATATATATATATATACATATATATATGTATATATATGTATATGTGCTGCTTTTGAACACAACTGAAAAGGTCTGTAAATTTTTACTGATTATTGTCGCTACGCTATTGTGTTAAATGTATGTAATTGTGGTATCAGTTGGAGTCCGCTTGCCCGATATGCGGGAACAATTTTCCTCCCAGTGAGCTCGAGGAACATGCAAGTGAGTGTGGAGAAAGGCAGCAGAATATTGCAGTACAATTTTTAAAAAATGTCCATTGTAGTATCTTACCAATGTCCCTCCAAGCATTTGTCTTCCTACCAATCAATTAATGTATTGATGTTCCAATACGGTCTTTATTGATGAGAACAAAATGTATTACTCCCGAGAAATCCACATTTTAACTTCACCGTTGTATGTGGCATTTGTACTGAATTTATTACACGCTTTTGCATTACAGGTCAGAGAATATGTATTCCAGTAACACGGACTTCATTACCATTGATTCCAAATGCAAGATGGGCATTTCTTGGTTTGTATTCCACTAAACTCTTCAACAGTCAACAACCTATGGTTTTTAAACTTTTTCAGCAAAAAGTATATGAAATATGAAACACAATAACCAACTTAAAGACTCATATATAAATAAGTTGGAAAACCTATGAAGGAAAATCTATAGGCATACTCTCACAAAAATCTATAATTATTGCAATAGTATTTATACATACACTATTATCTGCACCCATATCCAGGGCTCCAGACTGCCCCTAAATGTTGGCTTTTAGCCCCTAAAATTTGACACAGTTCACTTAAAATTTTCATCCACTCGCACCAGTGCAACCAGTAAATTGCGTGATATCTCTCTCTCTCTCTCTCTCTCTCTCTATATATATATATATATATATATATATATATATATATATGTGTGTGTGTATATATACACATAAGTAATATTGTTGATAGCTGACAAAGTTCTGCTCCAGGGTTCAGTCAATTTATCAGTACTACAGTGAACATTAGTGTGATGAATAGATACTTTGCATGTCAATCCACAGTGTGCCCCTAAATCTTCTACTTGTGCCCTGAAAATTTCAGGTTGGGGGGTACTGTGCTCCTAATAAAAACAGTCAGTCTGGAGGTCTGCATATCAAATATCAGTCATATCATGTTTTTCCAACAGTGTGAAGCCATATTGTCTATTCTAAGATTTATTTCTTCTTTAGCCTTGAGGACATTCTACAGGCCATTTCGGCCGCTGTTAACAAGGAGGAAGAATTTTTTTCTCACAGTATCAAGATCCCAGATGGTGGAACGGGGCCTTTCACAATGGAAGCGACAAAAGAAGGGTTCACCTTCTTGTCAGTTAAAGATCAAGTTCATTGGGGAGGCGGGCATTGATACAGGGGCACTACGGAAGGAGTTCCTCACTGGTACATATTTTGAAAAAATAACTGAAATTTTTATTGCTATTTTTTAATTTGCAATATAAGTGACAGAGGTTAGAAAAATACAGTACATTGAAATTCTTTGTGTTTAAAGAGATGGTTGCAGGACTTGAGCAGAAGCTGTTTGAGGGTGACAAGACCGGAAAATGTCCCAAATTCATATTAGATCTTGATCAAAATAATTTTAGGTATGTAATGCACACTGTACATTTGTATAACATGTTATCATATCAATGTTGTTATTTTTAGGTCAGTAGGTTGAAACAAAAGTCTTAATACAATTTTACATGCTATGTATTACACTGACATCACCAGCCAAGTGCGGACTCCAATCGGTCCACGTGGTCTTTTTAAAACGATTTACATTTCCTCCTCAGTTCACATTTAACATAACATGATGAAAAAAGAAAGCATTAATCGGTTTTCATGTAAATATCTAAAAAAAGCATTTGTAGTATACCCAGTCCTATTTTGAAGACATGTTTTTACTATTAAATCATACTGTTTCTTTGAAGGAGTGCTGGTGAAGTATGGGCTGTAAGTTTGGCCCAAAGTGGACCACCACCCTGCTGCCTCAAACTCTGATGCTATAAGTACTTGTGTGACAGGGAGGTCCAGATACAGAGCATTTGTAAAGAGGATATTTCCGATTCACAGTCTACATCACTTATCTCCCTGGTAATAGGTCTTAAGGGTTTAACTTCTGTGCGCTATATGTTAAACACCTTTATTTAAACCAAGAGTGTCATCTTGAGGACAAAAAAATATATAAAAACAGTTCACTGAGGCAAATTTAAAGTTAAATTTTTCTGTCACTAATGGACAATATTAGAAAAGAAGAATTGCCCACTAGTCATTTGCTGGGCGCACACACACACACACTCACACACGCGCCCACGCATACTTGTTTTTGTGACATTGTTGGGCCACCTGAGCAAAACTCACATTGTGGGAACCACCCTTTCTGGTGGTTGTACGGCTCTGAAAAAAATCAGGCAGTGTCCTGGAATTTAGTTAAACACAAAAAACACTTCAAATTACCAATTAAATAAAGTACAGGGTCCTTCACCTGACTACAGACGATCTTCTGGGGACTTTATTTGGTTTTAATCACTTTTGGGGTCTGTATCTATGCACACTCCCTGGTTTTGCTACCTTCCCGGGTACCACATACACACTGCTTAGTTTCTCTGCCTTCGTGGGTACCACATACATATTGCTTGGTTTCTCTGCCTTCCTGGGTACGACATACACACTGCCTGGTTTTGCTACCTTCCTGGGTACCAGTCACACAAACGTCAGACGACTCAGCACATACCGACTGTCTCAGCACTACACGCTTTCACTCCGAGGCAGTGCTGTGAACCAACTTACTGACAAGAGGTAGTATATAGAATTTTAAAAAGTGCTTGAAAGGTTTTGTTCATGTAAAACCAACAGATTATGACATTATTATTATTTAAATCAGAATTAAACAGCATCACCATAGGTTCAAGATATTATACAGACTATATACGATAAAAAAATACTAAACAACCCTTGCTTTTCCATCATTTCTTGTATAAGTTAACACATATATAGTTGTATAACATTTGTTTATACAAATATAACGATTAAAAAGTAGCTGATTAGAGTTTTAATTCGAGAAAATAACGAGAATCTAGCCATTGTCCTTTTTATTTACTATAGTAACAAAAATCACTTTAGTTGCATCAATAGCTATGGCATTGTACTGTCTCAAACAGTTTTTTTCCCCCTTTTTTTAAATTTTGTATTCATTAATCTGGAATAAAAATGGACATTATATTTTGGTTAATAAAATGAACAAGAAATAAAAGTAAAGGGTGGTCTAATACTTTTTTTCAAGATTGTCCTAACATACATTTAACGTTTACAGTATATGTCTTCGGAAGAAGCGCAGCATTAGATTTTTTTTGTTCTCTCTCTTTGACTTCTGAATTTGAATTTCTGTCACAGATGTGCTTGAATTCTATTTTGGATGATTTGTGTTAAACTGCACAAATATTTGAAGAGCCATAGAATTCAAGAATTATCTTGAAGTGTAACAAGATGAAGCTACACAAGATTTGTATTTTCAAGTCACCATCACAATAACATACAGTATCTTCAGCAATATCTGGTGTAACCGTATACAAATTTTTCAAAGAGTTGGATAGACAATTCAGTTTTCTTTTCCCCAGGAACAAAAGTGCAGCATAAGTTTAGTCAAAGCCTTAAAACTGGCTAAACAATTTTATCTCCTATAATATAAAATACATTTTTGGATCAAGGGAGAGAAAAACAATGTCCAAAAATGTAACCCTCGTTACACTGTATAATGACTACACTTGATCCATCTACACCTTCCTCTTGAGAGCTGTGATCCGATTTTTGATGTAAAATTTGACTGCTGACCAATTCCGATTTTTGAGTGCTATTTTTTCTTGTACAAGGCACTTATCACAGTCGCTCTTCCGTGGAACACGGCACGACGTGATGAAGGACATCATATGTTTTTCAACGGCCAGGATCTCCTCTCTCTCCCAAGGTCTCTTTTTAACAGGCTTTCGACCTGAAAAAAAAACAAGAAAATAAACCCTCCTCATCAATTGTGTTTAGAAAGCATCAACTCATTTCAAGGCCTTATCAATCTGCACTGAGCACAGCTAAGTGCGCTGTCAATTAACCCATTCTTGTATATGTGCTATCGCACTACAACTATATCCCGTCATGTCACCGCAGGTAATTGAGCACAAGGTGGGCCCTGAAGCCACTAACTCGCGTGCCTGAATTTAAATATTTCGGGCGCAGATCACCGGTTGAGGATGTAGTTCTTTTTGCTGACAAAGGCCCCAACAGACCTGCAGTTTTCCCTTGAGTGTAAACACTAGGTTTCTCCACTAAAGATGAACATTGGGCCACTTTAACATCTAACTCCCACTCTGAAATCCATGAATATCGGGAAGTTGCTTTCCATTTGGCAATGTTATTTTTTCAAACTAATTTTTGCAATCCAAAACAGTCGGCTTGTGTAAATAATGTGGGGTACATTATTTCTGTACATACAATCCTTTGTGTCAACAGTACACGTGCATCCTAATCGCATCGTGTTTTAATTTACTGCAAAAACTGCTGATGATATAGTGGCCTATAGTGCAAACAGGCTTCCTTCTCAGCCTAAAGTCTTTCTCCCACAAACACGATTGTCTTCCAGCCGTCTTTTAGTTTTATTGCTGCTATACATCTTATTTATGAGAATAAATTCTTTTGAAACAGGGTCAAATACATAGTACCAGGCAGCGACCATTATCATTACATACCAGCGTGAAAAAGGAAACTGGCTACTTCCTGTTTAGTTGCTTAGTAACCACTGCGTGGACATGCTTGCACCATATATGCAGTCAAACTTACACCATCTTGAATCGTAGGCTGTGGTGTACTTTGTACATTCCCAGCACAGTGTATAATGGCCTTTACCAGCTATTTAAATAACTAGCTAGTTGAGTAACAAAAGAGCATGAATGCCCTGAAATTTCCTCCACATCCCAAAAATAATAAGTACAAACGTGTGAGTCCACAATCCACATTAGAGCACCCGCCAAGAAAACACATCTCAGAAAACTTGCCTTTTTCCTTTTTTGGTGACCTTTGTTTAGGTTTGGTGTGTTGAGGTGTGATGGTGCTCTGCTGTGGGAATGCATCATCAAGGTGTACATTCGACAATGCATCCTGTTCCCTCTGGTCAGATGTTACCTTATTTCCTACAACAGAGCAAAACAACAGAGGTGACTGTATTACCAAAGAAATTTACCACAGCTCACTATTCCTCCTCTTCAATGGCCTTTATAAGCTATTAAAAAAACTACCTATTCAAGTAACAATAGGGCATGAATGCTCTGAAATCTTCTCCACATCCCAAAAAGAGTCAATCACAAATTTGTGTGTCCACAATCCGCATAAGAGCATGCGCCAAGAAAACACACTTGAGAACCTAACCATACATAAATTTAAATTAAGAATGATCTCAGAAAACTTGCTTATTCCCTTTTTGTGTGACCTTCGCTTACGTTTGGTGTGTTGAGGTGTGGTGCTCTGCTGAGGGAATGCATCATCAAGGTGTACATTCAAACACCCATCCACCTCCCTCTGATCAGATGTTACCATATTTCCTACAACAGAGCAAAATAAGATTGTCTGCTTTCTTACCAAAGAAATCAACCACAGCGCAATCTTCCTTTCCTCACCAAAAGATGGGCGGGAAAAAAAATAAACTGCTTGTGTCACAGATGACACCAGATATTCACCCCATTTGTTAGTAATTCAAGTTTTAGATAAATGCGAAAAGGTACCATGTTTTTTAATACCATATGCATCAGTGGTCACTTAAAATGTTGCGTAAATTCAAACCTTTTGTCTCAAACACTTCGTCAGGATCGCTGTCAAGTTTGCTGTCAGGGTGCACGTTCTCTGTAAGGGGATGATTGAGAATGGCCAAAAATTATGAGGAAAAACTGCATTAGGACATTTTCTTTTGTATGGAGACGAGAGATGAACAAATACTACCTTCAGGGTCTATGTTGATATCATCTAAGTTCTTTCCTTTGAATTCTGACAGACATCTTCTCTCCAGAGCCAAAAGAACTTTGCTTATTTTAGCAAGCTGGAGGGTACCCTCAGGAAGTCTGTAAAACTGACGATGTACCCTTATGTCATGGCCAAGAAAATCTGCTAGCTGGTCCAACTCAGTGTTGCTTAGATTTAGAACTTATGAAAGTGTTCCTGTTTGCTTGCGAAGCTTCGTAGAGGTCAGACTTTCGGGACTCTTTGCGCCACAGCTCAGGGCAAAATATCGAAGGCAGTCAGAACCTCGGTACCATGTCAAAGCAAATGGTCTTGCAAAGAGGTACCCATTCTCGTGAGGAACCCCAAATTCCTGCCGTTTGCTTGTAAGTAAATCCAGTGATTGCTGCATGGCTGGCGTCAGAAGCACAGGAACCTTTCTTCCTCTTTTCCCCCTGATCGCAATACGTCTGAAGTGTTGGCAGAGTTTCTTCTCAATTGCTGACAAGGCTTCAAACACATCAACCTGAGAGTCTTCAATATTGTTGGACAAATATGCAATCATGGGCATCTTAGACACCTCCCCCGCTCTTCGTCGGTTAAAAAGCATGATTTGAGTCAATGTAACCTTCGCTAGCTGCGACCATGTCTTAGGAGATGTCTTTGTAGATAGCTCTGAACTCAAATGCTGCTGTTTCTCATCCAAGTAGGAGTGTAGAGTTTGGACATCCTTTGTGAAAGGAAGCAGCAGAGGTTGATTCCACCTGGATTCCTGCAGTGTCCTCAGCGATGTGGCTGAAATCATTTCGTTCCAGCGTGTCTTATACACACTGCTAAAGGAGTGGAAGAGTTTAAACCTGGCTAGTTTTATTCGATGTCCTGCATCTTGTGTCACTGTTATTCTGTGGAATGCTGTGTGTGTGGCTGGTGAAGCTGGACAAAGAAAGTGAAAGAATGTGAGGTTTGGGAGGTTTTAGGTCGGTGCCTGGCGCAGACAGATACCTCGAGGGGGAAGGGATGCACAAGAAACTGGACCCTTCAGCCACAAGCAGGAGGAGCCACCACTTGAAGAAGGACCAAGAGAAGCAAGCTAAAGTTGGCTGCAGCATACACATAGCCAATGGAATCATGCCAGGATGCCTTTGTCTCTGTGTCATTTGCATATTGTGTCTATAAATTAATGCTGAACAGCGAAGACAAAGAGAGCTGTATTGAGAGGGACCCAAACTCAAGTTGTAGATTTGTGTGTTAGGAATAAATCCACTCGTGTGTGAAAATGCCGGCTTCCTGATACCTTTCTATTGCAGAACGAGTGCGCATATTGTTGGATGAGTGAGAGTTGGGTAAAGTCACAAATTGGAGTCAGATTATTAATTTGAGTTTACATTGGTTTAAAATTAAATTCTAACATTGATTTAAAGATAAATTCCAACACTGCGAAATGTGCGAGCATCTTTAAGTGGGTAACGACTAACTGACTTGTTCGGTCAGTGCTTTTTGCAGAGGAAACGATGCTACAAAAACAGGCAAGACGTTGTTGAAACGTGGAAAATTACCCTTACCGTATTTATCCCAGCATCATCCATGGTAATGCACCCAATGCAAAATAGTTTCTGCGTCAGCTCTGCGAAGTGAGCGCCTTTCGAAATCCGTGCAATGGCGGGTGGCAGAACTCATGACGCAGTTTACAGCCTTTCAAAAGAAGGTGCTGATTGGCCGAAGAGGAGATCGATGTACCTGGAATCCATTGCTCATCCTAGAGGCACCCCTGTGGCCTGATATTTATGCCACTAGAAACTGAATATTTGAATTGAAGACCGAATATTTGAATTGAAGACTGGATATTTGAATTAAAAACTGAATATTTGACGAAAGAGAGATTTCGCCGCTCCTTCCTATCGACTGCTGTCAGACTTTTTAACAAGAACATTAAGTCAGGCCTACAAACAGGCAGGCATTAGTGCAATTGTGCAGTCCTAGAATGCAATACACACTACTACTGTGCTTTATCAAATGCTGTACTTAATTATTGACCAATGCTGTATTTCGTTTTCCATTACAGTATTCTTATCATGACAGTACTTTTATCACTGCAATATTTTCCATCATTGCAGCACATTACCGTACTTTTATCATTGCAGTATTATCTATCATTGCAGTATTTTTTTTATCATTGTAGTACTTTTACCATTACAGTGATTTTATCATTGCAGTATTTTCTATCATTCCAGTACTTTTACTTTTACAGTACTTTTATCATTGCAGTATTTTCAATCATTGCACTATTTTTCTATCAATGAGTGCTCTTACCATTCCAGTACTTTTATCACTGCAATATTTCCCATCATTGCAGCACATTACCGTACTTTTATCATTGCAGTATTATCTATCATTGCAGTATTTTTTTTATCATTGTAGTACTTTTACCATTACAGTGATTTTATCATTGCAGTATTTTCTATCATTCCAGTACTTTTACTATTGCAGTACTTTTATCATTGCAGTATTTTAAATCATTGCACTATTTTTCTATCATATGAGTACTCTTACCATTACAGTACTTTTATCACTGCAATATTTTCCATCATTGCAGCACATTACCGTACTTTTATCATTGCAGTATTTTCAATCATTGCACTATTTTTCTATCATATGAGTACTCTTACCATTACAGTACTCTTATCATTGCAGTATTTTTATCATTGTAGTATTTTAAATCATTCAGTATTTCTTTATCATTGCAGCGTTTTTATTTATTTTCCCTCTGTACCATGAACAGGCATTAGGAGTGTTTCCTTTCACTTGTATATGTTTTAGGATGTAAGTGTGTATATACACGGGGATTTGTGTATATACGTATGTACTGTGTATATTTGCATGCTTTTTATGAATGTCTGCTGCTAATGTTAAAGATTAAATGCTACATTACGCTGCGTGTGATCTATATCTTTGTTGCTGTAACACTGCAAATTTCCCCATTGTGAGACTATTAAAGGACATCTTTATCTTTTTCTTTAACTAGAGCTGCAAGCAGCTATATAGGGCCCTTGTAACCCTGGCAACGTTGGGGGACTGGCACGTTGGAAATATGAAATTTTTACGAGAAATAATTAGAGGAATCTTCAAGAGGAATTTCTGAAAATATATCGTATTTGGTGGTGTTGGCATGTATATTACACACACAATGGAATATCACATTGTTAATCGACCAAATGTCAACTTGGAATGTTAGGCTTACAAATGTGTTGCATACAATATATTAATGGCAATTATTTATCGACCACCATCGTATACAAAATCTTTATTTAAAGAAAACCTTGACAAGTTACTCAATTGGTTAGAGCCTCTAAGTAGCACAATTGCTGTCATTGGAGATTACAATGATGACCTTCTCAAATCGTCCACAATCAGTAAATTTGCAACAGACAAAGGATATTCTCAGCTTGTCACGCAACCCACGACAGAAAAAGGTACACTAATTGCTCACGTGTATGTTAAAACAACACATTATGATGTTGAATCATTTGTGTTGCCGACATATTTCAGTGATCACGAAGGGATTGTATGTTCTTTTACATCTAAAGGTATTTGCGATGACACAGAAAATTAACTTTTTGCACTTACATTCACAGAGTTGCCACCCAATAGAAACATAATTTCCAAACAATTTGTGATTTTCCCTCATAACTCGTTATATTTATTTATTTTTTAAAATTATGTCAATCATATTACTCCCATGCAATAACTGTTATGCTACATTCAGTCCAAATCTGTTGTGAATATTTTGCTTCGCTTTACTTGTTGACATTTTAGCAGTGCTATGTTATAGCGATCCTACCAACATAATTTGCATGATAATAAAGGGATTGTGTGTTTATTTATTTGAGCTCTTTATTGTATTAAATTTTGATTCTCTAAGTTGTGGCTCATTTCAATGTTGTTTTCGTCAACGAGGACGATGATGAAAATATTTCGTTAACGCCCCTTTTTTTTATGACGACAAGAGATGATATTGAGTTAAACGAGGCTATTTTTTATTCTTTAGTTTGTGGCTCACTACTTCAATTTCACTTCTTCACATTGTGATTCGTTATATCAGTTTAATTCTACCATATTGTTTCAGTATGAAATAGCCACAAATAAATAGAAGTACATTTGGACAATATTGCTAAAATTTGTCTCATTCTATCAACTAGTGACGCAGCAATTTTAATCTATGCCTTAAACCATTTTGAGTTTTCGTTGACTAAAACGATCACAAATAGGAATGACTAAATCTGACAAAAACTAATAAGCATTTTCATCCAAATGACTAAGATTAAAACTAAATCTAAAATGCAGACCAAAAACAACACTGGTTCATTTTGATTTAAATTCTTCACATTGTGATTCGTTATATCAGTTTGAATGCTCCCATATTGTTTCAATAAGAAATAGCCACAAATAAATTGAAGTACTGTATTTTTACGGCCATAAGACGCGCTGCATCAAAGGGCACAAGACCAGTTGAGGGTGCTATTTCCGTATTTAATGCATATACTAGGCGCGCCGCACTACAAGTCGCTAGCTCAGCTGCTCGCGCTAGCTCAGCTGCTCGCGCTAGCTCAGCTGCTCGCGCTAGCTCAGCTGCTCGCGCTAGCTCAGCTGCTCGCGCTAGCTCAGCTGCTCGCGCTAGCTGATGCCAGCTCACCAGGACTCAATCCCCTAAGGGATCGTTGCCAGAGGTATCACCCCGTTTCAATGACAGATGTCATGAAACTATTAGGAATCACTGGCAATAACAATGACTCTAACCAATAAAAGGTGTCTTGGCAATAGTCTACTAGATAACGTCAGGGGAGGGAGTTCACTGGTCACCACACGGAGTCACGGTTTCAAATCAAAACCAAAAAAAAACTCAGCATACAAGCAAACAATGAAACAAAGAAATAAGATTAACACAAAACATGTATCTCTCATGCCATCTATATACCCGAAAGAAATAAAAATAACACAAAAAGATTATAGCAATGGGTCCTTGGGAGCCACTCAGCCTTAGCCAATTACAGCAATGGCTTCTTGGGAGCCACTCAGACTCAGCCAATCACATGGCTGTTTAGAGAGATGTGCATGGCTGTTTAGAGAGATGTGCTGTTGTGCTTTGGGCTTTTTGCAGTCTGTTGTCTAAACCTGGGACTTTCTTGCTTGCGATAACATAAATGATAAGACAGACTACAACATTGTGGACAGCTGCCCTTTTGTCCAGCTTTCTCCTACACCATCAATCACTCAAACACCATAGTCACAAAATGTATAAATCACGGTCAATTAGAAGTACAGATGTCTCAGACTTTGTCCAGCAGGGTGTGCTAACATGCACTTCGAACAGCCCAATGAGTAAAAGGGTTGATGGTCGCGAGTGATGCTTAGTCCATATAATGGGCGCGTCGCTTTACAAGGCGCTTTGTTTGTTTTGGGGAAGATTAGGGACTTTAAAGAGCGCCCTATGGCCCGGAGAATATGGTATATTCGGACAATATTGTTAAAATTGGTCTCATTCTATCAACTAGTGACGCAGCAATCTTAATCTATGCGTTTGTTACGTGTCCCCTCCTTATTGTAACGTTTGGCTCTCGGGTCTCCCCATGTCTAGTATTAATGGTTTGCAGCTCGTTCAAAATGCAGCAGTTGACTAGGATAAGAAAGTTCGATCATATACCCTGATACTAGTCAATTTGCATTGGGCAATGCTTTGGAATGTACCACCCACAAATATTAGAGGCGACACCTTAGTTGAAATGTTCAAAACACAATTAAAGACGCATTTATTCACGCATTTAGTTGAACTATTTGCTGGCCTGTTCACTGCCGCTTCTTTTCCCTTTTCGGCCCCCTCTTCCCCAGCTGAGGAATTAGGTGACAGTGACCCGCCATTAGTTTAAGGCATTGACGAACTGGGCAGGACCTGCTCCATTGAAGTCAGCATCAAAGGCTGACCATATTCTCGGAGGTGCTGCTATGGAGATTACGGCTCTGATCAACTGGACGAGGACGGGTTCCTCTGAAGTCATCGTCCTGCAGCACTCCATTTGATTGGTTCTCACATTATCTCAGCTCACATTGTATAGCATCATTTTATGTGTGAAATGTTGGCATCCATTGCAGCCTGATCATCCTGGAAGGGGGATTCCCCAATCTGTGGTCTGTTGGAATATAGCTTTATATCAATGTTAGAATTTAACTTTAACACAATGTAAACTCAAATTAGTAATCTGACTCCAATTTGCGACCTTACCCAACTCTCACTCATCCAACAATATGCGCGCTCGTTCTGCAATAGAAAGGTATCAGGAAGCCGACATTTTCACGCACAAAGTGGATTTATTCCCAATACAGATTTTCTACATGGCACCTGGGTCTCGGGTCCCTCTCAATACAACTCTACACCTCTCTTGCCACCAGCGAATGTACTACCCGAGTTGCCCAGTAATGATTCATACTATACAATATGCAAATGGCGCAGAGACAAAGGCATCCTGGCATGATTCTATTGGCTATGTGTATCCTGCAGTTAACTTTAGCTTGCTCTTATTGGTCTTTCTTCTCCCGCCGAATCCCGTGGTGACTCCTCCTGGTTGTGCTTTGTTCATCTCGGCTTTCCCCTCCTTCTGGTGATCCTACAACATTCCATCCTTGCACAACCCCCGCAACCCCCATTCTGTTGCTTATGCTCCCCCACACACAGTTTCACCCCCACACACACTCTCAGCATTTTACAGTATCACATTTTCATACACTGGATGCAGCAACATCTAATGAACTATGTTAAGCTCAAACTCTTATATTCCTTTAATAGTCAAATGTATGAAATCCTTTAAGTGTAACCGAAGTTTGGACCATGCTAATGACAAGACCCTCAGGAGAGGAATGCAGGAAGATTGGATCACGGCTGCAACACAGGAGGTGTGAACGAGACCCCTCTGAAACAATGGACTTCCATGCCGGGATCACAAAAGTGGCTCCTAGCAGTCTACCCTTTGTTCTGTTTAGATTGACTGCCATGATTACATTATCCTTTAGGTCCCTTCTAAAGGTTTCACACTTTTTCCCCGAATGGGGTTTTCAGTTTTTCCTTGCTCTCCTGGGGGTTAAGATCAGATTGTGTTTATGGGCTATAACAAGCATCACCAAATGGCGGACCGCGGCCCGCATCCGGACCGGCAGATAGTTCGGACCGGACCCATGACCAATCCATGATGAATATTTTTCGGGGCGCATTCGCAAACGTTGAAGCTGCAATTCTAGTTAATACGGAAAAGGCGTCACTGATTTGAGCCAATCAAATCTTTTGTTTACGATCCACTGCCAATTGCGCAGCAGACCGGAAGAGTGCTGCTGACAGTATGACTTGCTAAAAAGTTAGCAAGGTCGATGCGTGTTGTTTTAAATGAATGGACGGAGAAATTTAGTTTCGTTCTGGCTGCAGCCGATTCAAAACCAGTGTGCATCATATGCTCCGAAACCGTCGCAACATTGCGAAGCGCCACTTCGAAACAAAGCATCGCCCTTTTGTGCAAAATTATCCGCTGAAGTTTGAGGATGAGCGCAAGCAAAAACATCAAACTTCGAGTGCAGTATAACAGATTTTTACATTTTCGTTTACAGCCCAGCGGTAAGCAAACGAATATTCACTAAAAGTGTCATGGATTTTGGGGAAACATAAAAAAACATTCAGTGATGGGGAAGTTGTGAAGGTGTGCTTAAATGCGGTTGCACATACATTATTTAAAGGAAAACACAAAACCCAGATGTGTGAAATAATCTACCAAATTCCAATGGCCCTGACTCCCTTCCAACCCAGATTTAAGTCACTGGCAGGGCAGTCACAAACTAATTTTTCTTATTAAGAGAAGTTAAAAAAACATACAAAAGAAAAGCTGTTGTCAAAGCTCATTTTGAATTAGCTTTTCATGAGGGCAGCCATTTTTATTGATTGTGTACTGAACATGTTGACCTGTTTTCCTTGGATAATTAGGCTTTCTGTTTTTTTTTTGGAGGCTGATAACTCTTTGATTTAAAAAAAAAAAAAAAAAGGTAAAAGATGTTAACTCAATGCTTAGCACTTGATATATTTCTACAGGAGATATTTTACTGTTTTTTCTGGAAGTGGCACCCTTAAGTTCCTGGAGCCACATTTTCTTTAATGTGAAATAAACGCCTTATATTTGTTTGACTGGCAAAGGTGTTTAATGGGAACATTCCTAAATATTTAGTATATAAGTGCGCTCTGTTGAAAATGACTATATATTGAAATTATATAAAAATGTGAACATAGGCTAGACATTAAGGGGAGTTGGACTTTGGTTCAGACCATTTAATTGGAAGAAAATTTTGTTGTGGACCTCTGTGACTTTTAATTGAATACCTCTGGGCTATAATATAATAAAAATGACTTGACAATTTAAAGATTGTGACTTTCCCGTGTAGGTGTGATATCAAGCCATATTTTTTTCCAACATACAAAAAAAGAACATCTGAAAATAAAAACAATTGCACACAATTTGTGCATGTGGAGTACAAAAGTAAAATACACAAGTGGTGTATAACTTAAAGAGTATAGTACAACAGCATGTTATTAGTTTTATAGGATTTTATACGATTGACTACAAGTTACATGTATTCAGTTTAGTGCAATAAAGATATTTACTGATTGTGCTTTAATTCAATGTACAATAAAAGGTCAGGGCAGGCTGTGAGAAGTGCATAGGTGGCAGATGTTTTGTGCAAGACGAGCCGCACGCCTGAGAACTGGGTGAGCTGACGCGGAAAAGTTCCAGACATCAAGGACATCCAGGTGCTGTTGTGTGAGATGGTCAGACGGTCGACCGTGAGAGCGGAATGACAGATCCAGTGGCTCATGGGCAGTTGAGCGCACAAACAACTGCATTGCCCGCTATCCTGCGGGTGAAGATATCCAATAAGAGAAAGCTAAAGTTAGTTGCAGATGACACATAGCAAATAGGAGAGTAGTAGGATGTCTTTGCTTTGTTTTGTTGAAATGTATAAATGATCCTGGGCAACTCGGGGGGGCGTCGTCCTCTGTTGGGTACAGGGACGCGCAGAGCTGTAATGGTAGGAACCGAGCCCCAGGCTTTGTATTAGATCTCCTGTTAGGAATAAATCCGCTCCTGTGTGAAGTTGCTGGCATCCTGGTCATCTTTCTCTCAAAAACGAGCGCGCATAATTGTTGAATGAATGGAAGTCGTGTTTGGTTAACCATTAATGGAGTCAGATAATTAATTTGAACTATTTTGGAAAACCATTGGTACATTTAAAGTTAAAAATTCCAACAGTTTGTAGAAACGGGAATAAAAAATTAAATTTGCAATAATCAGACTTTGTGGCACCATAATAGGCACGCCCTTCACCGAAAAGTCACAAAATTCGGGATAGAGTAAGATCAATGTGTTGAGTCTTTTCTGACCAATTTTCAGTCTGATTCGTTAAAAGGGCTCCGTGCAATGTATCGGGGAATTATTAAGCATTCAGTCCATTGTGGTGACATGCCCCCTATGAAGTAAATTCAAAATGGCCGACTTCCTGTGCAATTTAGCTCATGGGTCCAAGAGACTTTTTTGTAGGTCTTGGCCTTATACATACTCCATAAAATGTTCAAAAAGCTGGTTGAAACACAAAACCGAGGCTGCTTTTTAAAGATTTCTAGAGGGTGATAGAGAGCCATTTTTAAACAAACTGATATAATATTGATGATTTTGTCAGGCTTGATGTGTGTGCAAAGTTTCGCGAGTTTTTGTTCATATTTAGAACCTCAAAATCACTGTTGTTTTATTGGCGAACTGTTCGAAGCCACGCCTACAGTTTTTCACAAAAAATGACAAATTTCGTTTTGTGACATCCTGAAGGCCTAAACACTCATCCGAGCAAATATGAGGTAGATCTTGTCAACCTGCTCGGAGAAAAACATCCACGAAAATAATTTGTATTTTCTTTGACCAGTTGGTGGCGCTACCACTACAATCAAAAATAAATTGGTACATGTCTTAAGGGCTGGAATAACCTCAAATGTGAAAATGTTTGAGAAGATAGGATCATCTGAGTCATGTTGCCGGATCGTTTGTTTCCACTGTGAATAATCAGACTTTGCGGCACCGTAATAGCCACGCCCTTTGACAAAACGTCACAAAATTCGGGATAGAGTAAGATCAATGTCAAGTCAAGTCAAGTCAAGTCAATTTTATTTGTATAGCCCTTAATCACAGACAGTCTCAAAGGGCTTTACATAACCACAATCGACATCCCCGATCTTAACCCCCAGGAGGGCAAGGAAAAACTCAAAAAACCTCATTAGGGGAAAAGTGAGAAACCTTGAGAAGGGACCACAGATGGGGGAATCCCCCTTCCAGGATGACCAGGCTGCAATGGATGCCAACTGGGCAACATTTGACACATACAATGATGCTATGCAATAATAGATGAGATAATGTGAGAGTCAATTGAATGAAGTGCTGCAGGAAGATGACTTCAGTGGAGTGGGTCCTCATCCAGGGCCGTAATATCCATGGCAGCATATCCGACGATGAGCCTTCGATCTTGTACCGGTCAGTTGGTGTAAATTCAGAACAGCCACTTCCAAGTGAATCACCATCACCTAATTCCCAAGTCGGGGAATTGGGAACAGAAAAGATAGAACAGAAATAGTAAACAGGCCAACAAGTAGTTCAACGAAGTGCTGAAATATAAGGAAATCAGAAAAGGCGCTCAATGAAGACAACTTCGGCAGAGCAGGTCCCTTCCCGGTTCGTCAGTGCCATAATCTTCAAAGCATGTCCCCATCACCTAATTCCCAAGCAGGGAAAGAGGGGGCAGAAAAGAGAAGAAGCGGCAGTAAACAGACCAACAAATAATTAAATTAGATGCTGTTGGAATTTATCTTTAAATCAATGTTAGAATTTAATTTTAAACCAATGTAAACTCAAATTAATAATCTGACTCCAATTTGTGACTTTACCCAACTCTCACTCATCCAACAATATGCGCGCTCGTTCTGCAATAGAAAGGTATCAGGAAGCCGGCATTTTCACACACGAGTGGATTTATTCCTAACACACAAATCTACAACTTGAGTTTGGGTCCCTCTCAATACAGCTCTCTTTGTCTCCGCTGTTCAGCATTAATTTATAGACACAATATGCAAATGACACAGAGACAAAGGCATCCTGGCATGATTCTATTGGCTATGTGTATGCTGCAGTTAACTTTAGCTTGCTTCTCTTGGTCTTTCTTCAAGTGGTGGCCCCTCCTGCTTGTGGCTGAAGGGTCCAGTTTCTTGTGCATCCCTTCCCCCTCGAGGTATCTGTCTGCGCCAGGCACCGACCTAAAACCTCCCAAACCTCACATTCTTTCACTTTCTTTGTCCAGCTTCACCAGCCACACACACAGCATTCCACAGAATAACAGTGACACAAGATGCAGGACATCGAATAAAACTAGCCAGGTTTAAACTCTTCCACTCCTTTATTCCCTCTCATGACCTCAGACAACTGAGGTCATCACTCGAACCCATTATTTTATTGTAACACACGAGCTAAACATGAAACAATGAAAAATTAGTAACAACTTACAAATCAATAGAATGTGAGGTAAAGCTCAATAGAAAGTTAGTAAAAGACTCAAAAATCAATAAAAAATTAGTAAAAATTAAAAATCAATAGAAAACTAGTAAGAATTAAAAATCAATAGACAATTAGTAAAACTTAAAAATCAATAGAAAATGTCATTCTAGTGGAAAATCCGTAGAAAATTTCATTCCCTCCTCATGGCCTCAGGTCGCTGAGGCCATCTACACATACTCACATCCCGGACTCCCGGAGGGCCACAGCTGTCTCCCCCTCCTGGGGGTCCTTCTGAGGGATAATCATGTACTGGCCACCAGGAGGGAGCGGCCCCAACGTGCGTTCAATTGTCTTAACAGTTAATGATCTGATACATGGAATACAACAACATCCACATAACACCATAATAGCGGCAAACACAGCGATAGAAATCAGTACTGATGCAATCAAGCTTTTATATTTGCCAAAGATGTTTAACCAGTCAGAGTACCAACTGGTGTCCACACCTGAGTGCTCCTTCATTTTGTCACTTAACGTGCGCAGACCCTCCAATGCCTTGGTAAGGCGACCGTCAGGAGATGTATTGTTGGGAATCAGAGTACAACACTGATCCCCAAAAATACTACACACTCCTCCTCTTTCAGCCAACACCATATCTAAGCCCATTCTATTTTGGAATGCCATCAGAGATGTGGCAGCCAATTGCTCATGCACTGCCTGGAGTGCCGAGGTGGTGAAGTTCGCCAATCGTTGGACATCATGTGGACATAATCAATCTGGTCCACATTTTTGTTTACTGTAACGAACAGGAAAAGGTTCTCCCATCCTGCCGCAATTTGATCCACCAATTTATACTCGTCAGGGACCCCTCTTGGGACTCCAATTGCATCTATATATGTGGGTTCTCCTGCATTCAACCATTCTTGCATGTCCCTTCTCTTCCTGTTAAGGAAGGGGATTCTTCCCCATTGTCCAACACCTTCCCACTCCATTTTGGCCAGATCTAAGGCTGTCACACAAACTGGCATGATCAGCGTTACCAGGACGCACTTACCTGAGGCATTGGTGGGAAGCCTATCGTACAGCACTTTCTCTCCACACCACAGCCAAACATCATCATGAGCGAGAGGGATTCCTACTGGCAAAGACACATTTTCATTACACCATGACTCCTGGAGATTTCCAATCCCAGGACCAGTCCCATTTAACTTTTAGGCAGGTGAACTTTTGTTTTGCAACTTGGGTGTCAAAAATAGGCTCTTTCTTTTTTATTCCCACATCATTCCATGGGTGTGTCCAATTAAAAATTGTCACCCAAGTGTTCACCTGTGTCGGTTGTTTACATTTCAGATTTAGCAGTACTTGTTGTGTCTGTGTCAGCGTCTTACCATCATCTCACTCTGCTCCATACCATACCATTCCATTACATGCTCCTTTCGCTCCATCACTTCTGTCATCCCCCATCCTATGTTCAAACGCCAACATCGTCCACACAAAGCACACGCCAGCAAGCAAAAATAGTCAATAAGTTAAACATTTGCATCGTCATCGAAAGTGTCTGACTTTGATCCAATTCATGCCATCTACATATTCCCTCTCTTGATCTGCCCGTCCGGGCGGTCAACCTCTAAGCTCAACCTTGGCGGGCACAAATACTGGGGCCGGGCGCAACTGTGAGTTATGGTACCACTTTTGTCCTGTAGTTCCCAATTGGATGGCGTGTGAGGTTCTAGCCAGAACTCTAAACTGTCCTTATCAGCGAGATTGAGTCCACCTCCGGGAAAGCACCCGGAGGTTGATGTACGGAGTGATGTCCGACTCCAGTGATGCTGAGTTCACTGAGTTCAAATATCTAACTGTGTTCCGAGATTACAAATTAAGCCTCGAGCTAACGCTCCAATTTTGACTGTTAATTGACAAATTTTAAAGCAACCCAAATGAAATAGTAACCAATTATGCTTAAAATAAAAAATCCCAAAACTATAATAACGCAGATACCGAATTAAACCTCTATTTTTTCTTTTTTTACGGGAAGAAAAGGTGCTCTACAAGACATAGACAGCTCCAAGACCGCTGCAGTCTTCACCTCCTATTGTCTCATGATTGGCTCAATCCACCTACAGGCTGTGCCCACACTGATTCTGTCAACTGGGGTAGGGGGTAGAGACAGTAAAAACAATCGCGGAGCTGTGGAGCCGAGCCCCAAATCAGTCGGGCCCTGGGTCCACAACACCTCTAGCAGAGACACACACAGAACTACCATTTCCAAGCGACCCTTCCCTGGAAATTTTGAAATTTAGTAATGTTCCCAAAACCAAAGAATTTGTAGTCGGTGCTGAAATATGATCTCCCGATTGTGACGCGGAGTATTCAACAACTATGGGGTCTAGATCTCTAGTATGATGACGCGCATCAATATTCAATGCAATTTGTGGCTCGGCGAAAGTAAACAATTCATACCATTTCCGCTGCTCAGGGACAAGGCACGCGTGCGAGGCAACGCCGGTAGACATAACAAATATATAATTCTAACGCAAGATGCACTCATGACTAAATTTGGATGAGTGCATTTTTGATAAACCAAATCATGTTTGTGATCACATGTACAATGTGATATGTCAATTGGTGAATTGAAAGGGTGGCGGTTGCTAAACCACTCAGACCAGAGCAGGAACAGGGCATACCCACCGCGGGAGGATGGGAACCAGGTTTCAGAGCTGCCCTCAAATGTTTCAGTTCAGTTTAGCCACAGGGAAGGAAGAGAGCACGACATATGCTCCCTCCGACGGATGTGCACAGTCAAGTTCAGTCCCATCCGGGAATGCCACTCGAATTCCAGTGTTCGTTCAGTCAATGGCAGTGACTCAGGCAATCTTGAGAGTCCACATGGCTCAGTGGGGGTTGCGGAAGGAGCTCATAGCTCGCCCCAATATCCAGCACCATCGAAAACTTGTCCATCCACCGTCCCCGGAATGCTAGCACCTGCGAGTCCTCGAACGCTGAAGCTCCCCTGTCATGGAATGGGGTACGAGCGGGTTTGTGTCAAGTGCGTTGGGAGTGGGTAACGGTGGCGCCCCCTGCGCTGGTGGAGCTCTTTGTGACAGATATGGCACCGGAGGATGGCACATTCCAGAAAGTGGCTCGGCATGGACAGCTCATCACCCAGTGACCCCACACCCCGCAGCCAGAGCACACCCCACTCACAATCCCTGTCCATAACCACCCGTACCTCTGTTACTGCAATCCCAACCTCGTTGACTGGCCTGCTATGGACAGCAGCCAGTCTGCTGTGGCGCTGCGTCACCCGAACCTTGCCCAGAAGCAGCAGAAGTGGAAGGAGCAGCTGCCTCCTTTTTTCTTATCTCTCTTGGCCTTCTAAACCTGCAAGTACAACAATTTTAGTCACGCTCCTTAATCCAATCCCATATTTTCCTTTTCTGATGTCGTGCAAAATTATGTACAAAATGTGTTCTACTTAACCCGAGTAGCATTTCTCATTGATGGACTATTTCGCCTGATTTCTGCCACTGGGAGGGGCACGCCCTTGTGGACGGCCAACTGGAACAGCTGTGTAATGTCGACATTATTGGATGGGTCACTGTCACTGTCTCACTCCATTCACGTCTCGCCCTGGCCACATAGACCAGGCCTGTCTCCCCCTTCCCCACCTGAAAGATACAGCAACATCGACCCCAACGGGCCAGAAACATCTGATGCACGGCACGGCCAATCTCACCTGAGGTGTCCCCACTTAGCTGGTGACCATCATGCTGGTCAGCAGGTCTGGCCTCGGCCTCAAGTGAGGACAGTTCCTCTTAAATAAATTTTGTCCCGCTTGTAACTCTGTATAAACCTCTTAGTCTGGTGTCTCCTTTGTAGGAGATTTCAACCAACGTGACCTCTTTACAACGTGTCGAATAAACCAATGTTGACCTTTCTGCTATCTTTACAGCTGTGAGAGCTGTTACTAACACCTCCTTCCCCCTTGGGTAATTACAAATGTCTTATCTTCAAACTTCTTACAAGCACCCAGTATCCTGGCTTCACTATTTTAGTGCCCCTGCTGGGAGACAGAAAGATCCTTGTCACTCTAAATTTGCGCCTGTCTTTTGTTTTCCTAACATTTTTCACATATGGTAAACTAAAGTTGCTTCAACATCTATTTCCCATTTGCTCTTAAATTTGAGGTATTCTATAAGTTCTTCCAAACAGTGTTTTACAATGTCTTAGTCCTAAATACAATGAACTACGATACAATGGAAAATATCAGAATAACATTCAGGGTCATTTGTGTCTGAAATATCTCCTCTACAACAACCTACCCTTGCGTTAAGTGAGTAATTTTCCATAAAGACAGTGCCACTAATTCGACATTAATTTCAAGTATCACTGCTGTGGTGCTGTATTATATGGAAAGGTCTAAACAATCCAAGAAAATTTTGCCCTATCCTGGACTGGGTGTTTGTTATCTAGTCGCGCATCCAATATGAATAATAATAACTCCTGTGGAGCACATGAGCAGACTAAAGCAACAACTATATCTTAATCTGTACCGTGGACCCTAAATTAGAATATCTTATTTCTCCCTCCTTTTTGAGGAGAACCTCCGGGATGGGCGTGGTGAGGCGCTATTTGAAGCATTCTCTGGCCTTCTGGTCACACTGGTCACATGTCACCTCAAACCTGTGGAGATAACTGGAGGTGTGGCAATTGCCAGTGAGAAGAGACAAATTATCTTCCTTCCAAAACTTTCAGTTTTGCATAAATTTTGTGTAATAACGTCAATCAATCATTCACTTGATGCTTGAATTTAATTACTCCAATCTTTCTCCAAAAACAATTTGAAAATCAATACTTGGGAGTGCAATAGGGATTCAGGTTGATCAAGCCTGTCCGCCCATTGCATCCCTAGTACTTAAAGGATAATGTAAATGGCAGTCAACCTGAAACAGAACAAAGGGTGGACTGCTAGGAGCCACTTTTGTGATCCTGGCATGGAAGTCCATTGTTTCAGAGGGGTCTCGTTCACACCTCCTGTGGTGCAGCTGTGATCCAATCTTCCTGCATTCCTCTCCTGAGTGTCTGGTCATTAGCATGGTCTAAACTTCGGTTACACTTAAAGGATTTCATACTTTTGACTATTAAAGGAATATAAGAGTTTGAGCTTAACATAGTTCATTAGATGTTGGTGCATCCAATGTATGAAAATGTGATATTGTAAAATGCTGAGAGTGTGACTGGTGGAGCGAAACTGGTTGCGGGGGTTGTGCAGGAATGGAATGTTTTAGAAGCAGATGGTGCTGAGCGAGACGAGATGACTCCGGGAGCATTGGCTGAAGGAGCGGCCATCGGGGGATCGCACGCAGCAGGAGCCACGGGATTCGGCGGGAGGAGAAAGACCAATGAGAGCGAGCTAAAGTTAACTGCAATACACATAGCCAATAGAATCATGCCAGGATGCCTTTGTCTGTGCCATTTGCATGTTGTATAGTATGAATCATTACTGGGCAACTCGGAGGTAGAACACATTCGCTGGTGGCAAGAGAGGTGTAGAGTTGTATTGAGAGGGACTCGAGACCCAGGTGCCATGTAGAAAATCTGTATTGGGAATAAATCCACTTTGTGCGTGAAAATGCCGGCTTCCTGATACCTTTCTATTGCAGAACGAGCGCGCATATTGTTGGATGAGTGAGAGTTGGGTAAGGTCGCAAATTGGAGTCAGATTACTTATTTGAGTTTACATTGTGTTAAAGTTAAATTCTAACATTGATATAAAGATAAATTCCAACATACTGTAAGGGCTTGCTGGTGTCCTCAATCAATTTTCTGTTTCTTTCCTGAGGCCCGTCCCTTAAACATTCACTCAAACCACATATGCATACAAAATACTTTTCTTTCACACTTTCATTCACCAAAAGATACTTTCCAATTCCACACAGAGACCCCTCCCTTGGCACGTCCGCCTTGATTTCACTGAGATTTGTGCTGGCAGATCCATAATTTTGCCTTAATTTAGCCAGCGTATGCCAAAATTTACAACTGTGGGTCTCTGGATTTTCCCATTCACTCCCCGTGAAGTTGTTTCTCCTCTCCTGGACGTAGCTGACGAAACTGCACCTGTGACATCAAACAGCTCATAGATGCGGATGTTAGCAGTCTGGCATTTATGGAATGCTGTCATGTCCTTTAAAATTGTCATGTCAGCGTTCGCGTCGTACAGTCAAAAAACATCTGTCTTCCACCTTTGTCACATTTAATACACATCAGTTAATAAATCATCTACAAAACTATTTAGTCCAACTTTATATTTGGTAAACCAATCTCCAATGGCTAGATATTCCCCTTTCCAAAGATTTTCTTTCAACATGTTCATAGAATACTTCACTTAAAACTTATCCCAAAACCATAATCCCTTTTGCTTAAAAATTTAAATTTTAATAAGATTGTCGCCGCCCTGCTGTTCCTCAGGCATCCCCTGCATGTTTCAGTGTTTAAATTGTGTTCTAATTCCCTGCTAATTTGTATTTATTGTTAGGTTGAATACATATATTTTATCCCGTACCTTACTACACTAGCACTGCAGAAGAATTGCTCCACAATGCGATCCATGCTCGACCACATGAGAACACCCCAAAGAGAGGCAGATGCCTGAAGATTAGATCAACGTCTGCAACATCGAGGGGGGGGGGGTGCCGAGACACACCTCTGGAACAAAAGGACTGTGACCTTCTTTCGAGAGCACCAAAAGGCATATCTTCCTTTTCAATCAGTTAACGACTGCCATTGATGCCTGTTTTTCCTCTTGTGTCTGAAATGTTTACATGTTCCTGCTGGTGCTCCCCCCCCGGGGCCAGCACGGGCGTCTCCACACTCCCCTGCTGTTCTCCGCGCACCCTCTCTCTCATTATTCACAGCCTGTTCGATCAATTGTATGGTCGCTGGTGCCATCCGTGAATTGTTATCTTTTGCATCTCAAACCATTCTGCCCCCCCAATGTGACTACGGGGCCATTAATGGCGCCGTCGGATCGGGCGGCGGCTCAAATACATACTGTTGCGAGTCTGGCAACTGTGGATGAATGCCTCTCAGACATTCCGTCTTTTCTTCCACTTTTTCAATCACTTCATCCTCTTTCTCTGACTTCCTCCCCCGACTTGGGAACGAGCATCTAACTTCAAAGAGCTGTTAACTCTTTGTTAGAGCACACTCATGATTTTACGATTACACCTATACTCATTGCCTTCTGTAAAATCTTTCTCACTCTTATTTTTTCCTTTAATTTTCCAAATTCACTGTAGCCTTACCAAAGCCACTCAAACAATCAAGGTATCAAATCACAAACTACAAAGTCAGGAACCACCTATGCTCTTGCAAAGGTTTCTCATGCTCTCAAAAGCTTCATTCAATTATGATTTCATAACACCAATCTTTTTTTTCTTTGTGTCATTTCCATCTGTGCATTTCATTCCAGTTACTAATTAGTTACCTTAATAGAAAGACCATCAACTAAAGTATGAAACATAAAATATTTATTTCTTCAATTCCTCCTTACAGCAGACCCTAATTCTTATCCTTTTCATTGTTTCTTTTCCTCCTCGCCGACCGGCAAACCTGACACTTTTCTTATTGAACTTCCAATCTCTACACTGACACAATTTCTTTCTCTTTTCTCTAGCTTTCTTTCTTTCTCTTTTCTTATTTCATCCCTACTTCATGTCTTTCTTCTCTTTTTTATGTTTCATTTTTATTAATTTATTCTTAATCTCCGTGCCACACCCGGGACCCGAGACCACTATCACACTTACAACTCTCCTTCGCCATCTTGAAATCAAAATCCACTCGTGCGTGTCCCAAACACACTTCTTACGCAGAACAATTTTAGCCTTCACATTCACACAGCTTCCACACAGACACGTAAATCCCAGATTTTAAACCGTGTCCCGATACGTAAATCCCAGATTTTATACCGTATCTTAACCACGAATAGTTCCAAACTATTCTAGTAGGTAAATCCCAGATTTTAAACCCTACTAACGTCCACACTGTTACACTTTCATTTTTTTTAACTATACTACTTTACTTTTGCGCCATTAATTATGCTAGAAGGTAAATCCCAGATTTTACACCCTAATAGCGTCCAACACTTTTACGCTTACTACGTTCCGCTCCTCCTTCCTCTTATAATTTAGCGCTGCCAATGTGCAGAATTTGAAAGGGTTCTGCTTACCTTGTTTCACTGTGGGCCCAAGAGGAAAGACGGTCGGATGTGTGGCTCTTTTATACTTTATCCTTTCTCAGGTCGTCACCTGGTGTGGACGTGCGAGACCCAGTCTCATGTGGTTTTTCTCGAAGTTCCAAACTTCTTTTACCTCTCATGCATCGCGTCGGGGTCACCATAAATTGTTGGAATTTATCTTTAAATCAATGTTAGAATTTAATTTTAAACCAATGTAAACTCAAATTAATAATCTGACTCCAATTTGTGACTTTACCCAACTCTCACTCATCCAACAATATGCGCGCTCGTTCTGCAATAGAAAGGTACCAGGAAGCCGGCATTTTCACACACGAGTGGATTTATTCCTAACACACAAATCTACAACTTGAGTTTGGGTCCCTCTCAATACAGCTCTCTTTGTCTCCGCTGTTCAGCATTAATTTATAGACACAATATGCAAATGACACAGAGTCAAAGGCATCCTGGCATGATTCTATTGGCTATGTGTATGCTGCAGTTAACTTTAGCTTGCTTCTCTTGGTCTTTCTTCAAGTGGTGGCCCCTCCTGCTTGTGGCTGAAGGGTCCAGTTTCTTGTGCATCCCTTCCCCCTCGAGGTATCTGTCTGCGCCAGGCACCGACCTAAAACCTCCCAAACCTCACATTCTTTCACTTTCTTTGTCCAGCTTCACCAGCCACACACACAGCATTCCACAGAATAACAGTGACACAAGATGCAGGACATCGAATAAAACTAGCCAGGTTTAAACTCTTCCACTCCTTTAATGCTAAAGTATATAAATAAATTGATCAAATGTCGCGCTGCAGGAAGACGACATCACTGGAACAGGTGCATGCCCAGTTGGTCAATGCCTTAAACTTCCTAGTGGGTCACCGTCACCTAATCCCCCAGCCGGGGGGAAAGGGGGCAGAAATGAAAAGAAAAGAGAAAAAAAAAAGCGGCAGTAAACAGGCCAACAAATAGTTCAGCTAAATGCACAAGAGTATAAATGCGTCTTTAATAGTGTTTTGAGCATTTCTACTGAGGTGGCACCTCTAATATCGGAGGGTAGTGCATTCCAAAGCATTGGTGCCCGAATAGAGAACGCTCTAGAACCTGCGGACTTCTTTTTGGCTCGCGGGATCACTAAAAGACCAGCATTTTGTGAGCGACGGTTTCGGGACGGAACATATGGTACCACGAGGTCAACGAGATAGGAAGGTGCTAAGCCGTGCAATATTTTAAAAGTAAGTAGCAGAACTTTAAAATCACATCTCAAGTGGACCGGAAGCCAATGCAAATTGGCTAATATCGGGGTAATATGATCAAACTTTCTCGTCTTAGTTAAGAGTCTAGCTGCTGCATTTTGAACTAACTGCAGACATGGGGAGACCCGAGAGCAAAACGTTACAATAGTCGAGGCGAGACGTAACAAACGCATGGATTAAGATTTCCACGTCACACGTTGATATAATTGGGCGAATTTTAGCAATGTTACGCAGATGAAAAAACGCAGTTCGAGTAATATTTTTAATGTGCATTTGAAATGACATAGTTGCGTCAAATATAACACCGAGATTTTTTGTTGAATCCTTTTGGGTAATATTACATTTATCGATACTCAGAGTGGTGTCTTTGAAAAGGTACCGATGACGCGCTGCTGGTCCAATGATGAGCATCTCGGTTTTATCTGAGTTAAGACGCAAAAAATTGAAAGACATCCATTGTTTAATTTCGGCAAGGCATGCCTCTAATTTATAGCAGTCGCGCGGATTCGCAATATCCAACGGCATGTATAACTGCGTATCATCAGCATTAGAGTGAAAACTAATGTTATAATGTCTTGAGTCTTTTCTGACCAATTTTCAGTCTGATTTGTTAAAAGGGCTCCGTGCAGTACGTTAAAATGTAAAAAATGATATTTTAAGTTGCCACTAGGTGGCGCAAGGTGTATAACTGAATCTAAACATATAGGTGTCTTGGAGTACCGACTCTTTATGTACATGTGAGTTATTAAGCATTTTGTCCATTGCGATGAAGGAAATATTAAACGAAAATTTTGAAGTCCCGCCCCTGTCATATAGTATTTCGGAAACTAAAGATTTTTGTCCCAGTGTTTGTCCCAGGTCTTAAGATGGTACAGCCAGAATTTTAAGGCAATCGGATGACCCCTCTTGGATCAGGGTGCAAAAGAATGACCCCTGAAAAAAAAACAATAATAATAATAATAATAATTTCTACAGAAAGAATAGGGACCTCGCAGCGGTTGCTGCTCGGGCCATAACAACAATAATAATAAAAATAATCATAATTTCTACAGATACAATAGGGACCTCGCAGCGGATTCCTACAGAAACAATAGGGACCTCGCAGCAGTCGCTGCTCGGGCGCTAATAATAATAATAATTTCTACAGAAACAATAGGGACCTCGCAGCGGTCGCTGCTCGGGCCCTAATAATAATAATAATTTCTCGAGAAACACAAACTTTGAAGCCCCGCTCTCGTCATAGAGTATTTTGAAAGCTAAAAACTGTTGTCCCAGGTCTTAAGATGCTACAGCTGAAATTTTAAGATAATTGGATGAACCCCCTTGGATCAGCGTGAGAAAGAATGAGCCCTGGAAATGTGCCGAAATGGGCCAAAATTGGACATTCAAAAATTTATAAGTCACCTCCTATACACTTTAGACTATGGCTGCAATGGACTTTTTTGTACATCTCGGGGTACTACACGTGACTACCAATTTTCCGAGGCTTAGGTCAAACGGGCCGGGATTTTCTTTGATTTTGCCCCATTCTAGTTGGCACAAGAAAGCCATTTTGTTTGTGTCATTTACGACGTTAAAATTTAAACACTTTTGCCATGCCCGATGAGACTAAAGTTTTCGTGCATGTTTAGGGGGTCAAAAATCCGAATAAATGATCATAAAATTGAAAAAAAAAAAAAAAAACTAGAGCTGCGAGCAGCTATAAAGGGCCCTCGCAGTTCTGGCAATGTTGGGGTACTGGCACGTTGGAAAAGTGAAATGTTTACAAGAAATAACGTAAGGAATCTTCTAGAGGAATTTTTTTCACCTAAGCATTCTCTTAACGCAGACAGTAAATAAAGGAAGACAATAGTTTATCTTTTTACTCGCGAAGAGTATGAACAGAGGTGTGCTCAGTTACATCTCCAACTTCGCTCTGAAAGCACACTGCGCCGAGCCCTCTATTTTATTGGGAAATCCCCAGGTCAACATTGCTTTCTTCTCTAAAAAACCAAAGGGGGGAATAATGAAAACATGGCAGTCATGAATGTAAACACACAATAAATGGCAGTTGTAGACTGAAAGGAGTCACCAGCGTGACTTTTGTTGTCCCAGGATGAAAGTCCATTGTTTCAGAGGTGTCTCGGTCACACCTCTTTTGATGTTGCAGCTGTTGATCTCGTCCTCAAGCATTTGCTTCTCCTGAGCGTCTTCTCATCCATCTGGTCAAACATTGGTCACACTGTTAAACAATTCACATGTATTGTATTGTAAAAGCAAAAGTTAAGCCATGATTACTTCCAGCAACAGTCCTTTTTGTTCGTGGGTGAAGAAGCACTGTTGCTGAAAGTAATCATGGCAAAACTTTCACTTTAAAAAAATAACATGAACAAGGACTTATGGATACAATTTCTTTTAAAAAAAAATTACAAAATGCACAATGCTGAATATTCATAAGTGTTTCAATAAAGTAGGTGGGTCTGAACTCTTGCCAGGACAGGATTCCTCGTGGTAATGTTAATAAATCTGCCATTTTTTTATCCTTCTTTGTTTGTGTTTGTATGGTCATGGGGAGATTTGTTTCAAGTACGAACACAATCACAGATTTGTGCATCAAACTTGCATACGCACAATTTTAACACAATTATGTGCCTATGCACTGTGACTGAATAAGGCCAAAAGATAGCTGGCCAAAAACAGAGATGAGAGATGATTGTGAGTTTCCCAACTGAATTGTTGTGTACCAGGCAGCAAGAGTATAAAATTTTGAGTCATGTGTGTTTGACTTTTAGAGGTTAATGCAAATAGCATTGATTTAGCCGGCACATAACTGGACATGGACAGTCAACATTAAAATGCAGAAAGCATCAGTCTGCTGATGCATAAAGCTACCATGCAGAACACACTCTGATGGGGCACACACACACACACACACACCCACACACACACAGACGCATAGACACATTATGAAAGACACATTCACATTTGGCTCAGTTCATCCAGAACATTCTCTGATGGCTTTATCATTTTTCCTGCTCCCATACATTCTGACAATCACTGCGTATCTGTGTGCATAACGAATCATATTAATGGGGAATATTTAGATTTATGAGGGGGTTATTAATTGTGGAAATGCTTTAAGTTATTCCCATTTTATGGAGTGGAAAGATAATAACCTAATAACTTTCCCCTTGCATATACGTGTGGGGGTGGGGGTTGTGTGGAGCGATTGGAGGTAGGTTAGTTAAGACTGGTGGGAAAGCTATAATTTTCGAGCCTCGAGTATGTATTTTAATTAAATTACCCCCCCCAAAAAAAGTCCATACTAGTATGAGCATTGCATGTATTCTGACCAGCAAATGTGGCACTCTAGGCATGAATCATGTGAGTTTTGGTATTGTAACACTAAATGGAATAAATCAAAAAGCCCAACATCTTGACTACTGTTTGACCCATTGTACCCATGAGCCGACCACTCTACTGAGACGGCCCTTGCTAAAGTGACTAATGATCTTCTCTTCTGTATGGATGCCGACACCTCGTCAATAATACTCTTACTCGAATTTTGCGCCGCTTTTGACACCGTTGATCATAACATACAATTAAAAGGCCTTGAAACGTGGCATTTCAGGCTCAGCGCTTTCTTTGTCAGACAGGACGCATCGTGAATCATCGCAATGCGACTTCTGACTTTTGTAATGTCTCATGTGGAGTTCTGCAGGGATTGCGACTTGGACCTCTATTTTTATGTTTCGTTCATTTCAGCAGTTCAATATTTTTATGTGCAAATAAGATGACAAATAGACTTTCTCAGTCCCTTGTCACACAAGGCAAATTCACAGATGATCTTATTTATGCATTTGTTTCCTTTGCTCAAATTAAGGATCTTAAAATGCGCTCTCTCTCACTCCCCTCTCTCTCTCTCCCCACTCCACCCGGCTTATGAATATTCATTAGGAGGGTGGACTCGGACACGTTCATTGGTCCACTGTGACATGTTCTGTAATTTCATTGGTCTTGTTGGAATTTCTAACTTTAAATGTACCAAAAGTTTACCAAAATAGTTCGAATTAATTATCTGACTCCATTAAGGGTTAACCAAACACGACCTTCATTCATCCAACAATTATGCACGCTCGTTTTTGAGAGAAAGATGACCAGGAAGCCGGCAACTTCACACGGGAGTGGATTTATTCCTAACAGGAGATCTAATACAAAGCCTGGGGCTCGGTTCCTACCATTACAGCTCTGCGCGTCCCTGTACCCAACAGAGGACGACCCCCCCCGAGTTGCCCACGATCATTTATACATTTCAACAAAACAAAGCAAAGACATCCTACTACTCTCCTATTTGCTATGTGTCATCTGCAACTAATTTTAGCTTTCTCTTATTGGATATCTTCACCCCGCATGATGGCGGGTGGGCTCTTCCCATGTGCGCGCGCCAAGGCAGTTGTTCGTGCGCTCAACTACCCATGAGCCACTGGATCTGTTATTCCGCTCTCACGGTCGACCGTCTGACCATCTCACACAACAGCACCTGGATGTCCTTGATGTCTGGAACTTTTCCGCGTCAGCTCACCCAGTTCTCAGACGTGCGGCTCGTCCTGCACAAAACATCTGCCACCTATGCACTTTACACAGCCTGCCCTGACCTTTTATTGTACATTGAATTAAAGCACAATCAGTAAATATCTTTATTGCATTAAACTGAATACATGTAACTTGTAGTCAATCGTATAAAATCCTTTAATCCCTCTCATGGCCTCAGCGAACTGAGGCCATCACCCCCACAAAAATAAGAATAGAAAAATAATAAAAACCGTAAAAAATAAAAATGTCGAATGATATATAAAAATTTTATTCCCTCTCATGGCCTCAGACAACTGAGGCCATTACCACTTACTCCGCTGAACCCCATGGACCTGCTGGCTGCCAGAGGAACCGGCTGTGGGTCCGACTCTGGGATCATCATGTACTTGCCACCCGGTGAGAGCGGGCCCAAGGTGCACTCGAGGGTTTTAACTGTAAGACATCTGATCCAAGGTATACAGCAACATCCGCAAAGCACCGTAATAGCTGTAAATACTGCCACTGAGATTAATATAGAGCTAATCAGACCGTTCCATTTACCAAAGACATTCAACCATCCTGACCACATTTCCAAATCTACACCTGAATGTTCTCTCATCCTCTTGTTCAAAGTTTGCAAACCTTCCAATGCCTTGGTGAGACGCCCATCCGGTGCCGTGTTGTTTGGGATGAAACTACAACATTGATCCCAAAATATCCCGCACACTCCTTGTTTTTCAGCCAATAACATATCTAAAGCAATCCTATTTTGAAACATCATTAATGAAGTTTTTGACAATTGTTTATGTACCGCCTCTAAAGCTTCTGTAGTAAAATTACTTTGGGGTCACCCAAACAAAAATGCTCTCAACCCTGATGCGATTGGGTCTGCCAATTTGCATTCATCCGAGACCCTATCCAAACCGGTGTTGGGAAATTACACTTTAAATGTACCAATTGAATTAATTATCTGACTCCATTAATGGTTAACCAAACACGACCTACATTCATCCAACAATTATGCGCGCTCGTTTTTGAGAGAAAGATGACCAGGAAGCCGGCAACTTCACACGGGAGCGGATTTATTCCTAACAGGAGATCTAATACAAATCTGGGGCTCGGGTCCCTACCATTACAGCTCTGCGCGTCCCTGTACCCAACAGAGGACGACGCCCCCCCTGAGTTGCCCAGGCTCAATTATACATTTCAGCAAACAAAACAAAGATAACCTACTATTCTACTATTGGCTATGTGTCATCTGCAGTTAACTTTAGCTTTCTCTTAGTGGATGTCTTCTGCCCGCAGAATGACGTGTCGGCTCGTCCAATCTCACACAGCAGCACCTTGATGGCGGGAGGCCTGCGTCAGTACCCCCGTTATCAGAAGTGCGGCTCGTCCTGTACAAAAAATATCTGCCACCTACGCATTACACACAGCCTAGCCTGACCTTCCACTGCACATCGAATCAAAGCACAATCAGCAAATATCTTTATTGCTTTAAACGAAATACATGTAACTTGTAGTCAATCGTATTAAATCCTTTATAGTCAAATGTATAAAATCCTTTACCGGACATCGGGATGACCTGATTGAATTGATCCCAATTTAACTGGTCCAAATCTACAGGTGTCACTCTCACCGGCATAATTAAAGTCACCAGGGCACACCTGCCAGAGGCATTGGTCGGTAGCCTGTCGTATAGAAATTTTCCACCAGAACACAACCAGACGTCTGCACGAGAAAGCGGGGGTCCTGCTGGAAGAGACACATTCGTTTCACACCAATCCCACGGTATTTGTCCAATTGTGTGTCCTGCTCCATTCAACTTCAAACACGTAAAATTTTGCTTGGCCACCTTTTTATCAATCGCTTAAATTCTCCAAATCAATTGTGTGATTGAATAATTTTGCATATATACCAATCTCGGGGTCTTGGTCACAAATTTTATAAAACAATATCACCTGTGCGTCTGTCAACCTATCCGAGCTGTCCTCCCGTTCCTCGTACATGACCTGGTTGCAGTGGTACTGTAACATCATAATTTTTGTCTCCCCTCCGTCTGTCTAAAAAACAGTCTCATAGATTAGAAGCAAACATACTAAAAGCGTAGAAAGCAAGCCTACCATCCAGAAATAATAAGGAAAAGGACAGCCGTGTCCATTTTTATGTTTGATTTGTATGTGTTTCAATTGGTCAGTATCTCCCCCTCTCTTGACCTGCCCGTCCGGGCGGTCAACCTTCAGGCTCACCATAGCGGGGAAAGAACTCCGGTGCGGGTCGAAGTTGTGAGTAATGGAACCAATTATGACCTTTTAATATCTAATTGCACCGTACTTTCATTTGATAAATGCTTTTTGTTTAATTAATGTTTAACATATTTAGTAAATATGAACCTGCTAAATTAAATATTTGACCTTCTGTCCCGTAAGTGTTTAAAATAATGCCAGCAATCGTTATACAAAAAAATGCATGCTAAATAATCGCAATAAGACCATAATTAATTGTATTCAATTACCTTTTTCAATTTGTTTGTGAAGCTTGTATCAGTCACTTGAATAATATATTTTAATTAACGTAAACCCACCAAATATTATATCTATTTCAATTCCCAGACTGTTGTAATAGCTTTCTTCGAATATAATCTAGACCGTGTCATCCTCACAGGCATTGCCCCCAGAAACAATTCTCCAACATATAAACTTTTTGCCGATAATCACCACAATCCAGCAGTGTTGGTTCGCAATAATGTCCTAATGATATCCAGCTAATATGGCACAATATTAGAATTTGGCTTCGCAACATGGGCAAATCATTCCTGAATAAAATAAAATTTAGTTCACTGAGTTCAAATATCTAACTGTGTTTAGAGATTGCCAATTAAGCCCCGAGCTAACAATCCAATTTTGACCGTGTTTTGTCAAATCTTTAAAGCAACCCAAATGAAATAAAAAAAAATTAAAAATCCCAAAACTATAATAAAGTAGACACCAAATTAAACCATTTTTTATGGGAGGAATAGGTGCTCTCCAAGACATAGACAGCTCCAAGACCGCTGCAGTCTTCACCTCCTATTGTCTCCCGAATGCTTCAATCCAACTCCAGGCTGTGCCCACACTGATTCTGTCAACCGGGGGAGGGTGTAGAGACAGTAAAAACAATACACACACACAGAATTACCTCTTCCGAGTGACCCGTCTTGTGAAATTTTGGATGTTCCCAAAACCGAAGAATTTGTAGTGGGTGTTAAAATATGATATTCTGATAGTGACGCGGAGTATTCAACAACTATGGGGCCTAGATCTTTTGTATGATGATGCGCATCGATATTCAATGTGATTTGTGGCTCGGTGAAATAAACAATTCATACCATTTCCGCTGCTCAGGGACAAGGCAGGCGTGCGAGGCAATGCCGGTAGACATAACAAATATATAATTTTAATGCAAGATGTACTCATGACCTAATTTGGATGAATGCATTTTGATAAACCCCAAATCATGTATGTGATCACATGTACAATGTAATGTGTCAATTGGTGAATTGAATGGGTGGAGGTTGCTACACCACTCAGACAAGAGCAGGAACAGGGCATACCCACCGCGGGGGGATGGAGAACCAGGTTTCAGAGCTGCCCTCAGATATTTTAGTTCAGCCACTGGAATGGAGGAGAGCACGACATATGCTCCCCCCAACGGATGTGCACAGTCAAGTTCAGTCCAATCCGGGAATGCCACTCGAATTCCAGTGTTCGTTCAGTCAATGGCAGTGACTCAGGCAATCTCGAGAGTCCACAAGGCTCTCTGGGAGATGCGGAAGGAGCTCATAGCTCGCCCCAGTATCCAGCACCATCGAAAACTTGTCCATTCACCGTCCCCGGAATGCAGGGACCTGCCAGTCCTCGAACGCTGAAGCTCCGCGGCCCCCTGTCATGGAATGGGGTCTTCTTCTTGTAGTTTCGTAGCCGATTCGGCCTTAGAATCCATGAGGTTTCGAATAGAGGAAATCAAAATACGCGTTGACGGGCTGCGTCCCAGGTTTCACGAGCACTGTTGTGGGGTAGCTTAAAGATGATCCGCTGACATCCTGGTGCTTTTTTCCCTTGAATCCGTCCGCTCAGACTTAGGTTCTCGACTTCACCTTTCCTAATTGAATGGCCAAGGAACTTCGTCTGTCTGTTTTGGATTACCCGGATGAGCTCACAATTTCGTCCGACCCGTTGTAAGACTGACTCGTTGGTTTCATGAGCGGTGTATGACACACGTAGCATCCGACGGTACATCCACATTTCAGCAGCTTCTAGATTCTTTGTTGTCTTGGCGTTTAATGTCCAAGACTCGCACCCGTAGAGCAGGATTGACCAGATGAAACATCGTAGAAGTCGGTTCTTAAGATCAAGTGTGAGTTTGCGGTCTGTGAACAAGCTTCTCATTCGGTTAAAACCGTCCTTCGCCAGCGAAATTCTATGTCTAATTTCTTTTTCGCAACGGCCATCATGGTTGATGACGGAGCCTAAGTAGTTGAAGCTTCGCACCTGTTCAATCTCTGAGGCCTGACATTGGAGTCTGCAAATGGGCTCTGGTTCACTCTTGGAGATGGTCATGCACTTAGTCTTTTTCTCGTTGATTTCGAGTCCAAAACGTAGGCTTTCCTCACGTAGTGCGTCAAGGAGCTTCTGAAGCCCCTCTTCCGAATCTGACATGTCGTCAGCGTAACGTATGTTGTTAAGCCTTCGACCGCCACACAGAATCCCTTCTTCGATCTCGTAAAGCGTGCGAAGGACGACCTCACTGTACAAGTTGTACAGGTCTGGTGACATTGGACATCCCTGTCGAACACCCCGGCGAATTGGCGCAAAGTCTGTCAAACCACTTGGTAGGCTCACTGCTGCAGTCTGGTTAAAGTACAAATTGTACAGTACCCGTTTGTCTTTTTCATCGATCTGGATGTCATTGAGCATTTCGAACAGTGGGTTGTGTCTCACCCGATCGAAAGCTTTCTTGTAGTCGACGAAACATGCGTAGATGACTTGTTGGTGTTGGATGAAGCGTTCACTAAGCATCCTCAGAACAAAAATTGCATTTCTTGTTCCTCGATCTTTAACAAACCCGTACTGAATATCTGGGATCTCAGGCCGGATTTTGTTCTGAATTATCTCCAGGATTATTTTCAGTAACAGCTTTAATGTGTGGCTCATGAGGCTAATCGTCCGGTGGTCTGAACATTCGAGTGCCTGCGGTTTCTTCGGTAGTGCGATGAAAATTGATTGGAGCATGTCACTGTGGATCTCCCCAGTATCATAGATTTTGTTGAACAAGTAGGTTAAGATTTCAACCCCGTCTTCCTCAAGTGCTTCGAGCATTTCGGTGGCAACTTCATCTGGACCAAGAGCTTTGTCTTTCTTGGCTTTCCTTATCGCATTGCGAACCTCCTCTTTCAGGATGGGTAAGCCATTGACTTCGCCGAGTTGTACGACTTCATCTACCCTTCGGTCGTTAAGGGTTGGTGTCAAGAGTGCGTTGGGAGTGGGTAACGGTGGCGCCTCCTGCGCTGGTGGAGCTCTTTGCGACAGGTATGTCACCGGACCAGAAGATGGCAGATTCCAGAAAGTGGCTCGGTATGGACAGCTCATCACCCAGTGACCCCACACCCCGCAGCAAGAGCACACCCCACTCACAACCCCTGTCTATAACCACCCCTACCTCTGTTACCGCAATCGTTGACCAGCCTGGTACGGACAGCCAGCTTGCTGTGGCGCCACCTCACCCAAACCTTGCCTAGGAGCAGCAGAAGTGGAAGGAACAGGTGCAATGGGACCTGTTTGCGTCAACGGCTGTATTAGCTGCTCCCCTCCCTTTTTTTTTTTTTTTTATCTCTCTTGGCCTCCTAAACCTGCAAGTACAACAATTTTTAGTAACGCTCCTTAATCCAATCCTATATTTTCCTTTTCTGAAGTTGTGTAAAATTATGTAACAAATGCATTCTACTGAGACTGATTAGCAGTTTTTCATTGATGGACTGTTTCGCATGATGTCTGCAACCGGAAGGAACACGCCCTTGAGGATGGCCCACTGGAACAGCTGTGTAATGACGACATTATTGGACGGTAAAGGATAATGTAATCATGGCAGTCAATCTAAACAGAACAAAGGGTAGACTGCTAGGAGCCACTTTTGTGATCCTGGCATGGAAGTCCATTGTTTCAGAGGGGTCTCGTTCACACCTTTGTTGCAGCCTTGTTCTAATCTTCCTGCATTCCTCTCCTGAGGGTCTTGTCACTAGCATGGTCCAAACTTCGGTTACACTTAAAGGATTTCATACATTTGACTATTAAAGGAATATAAGAGTTTGAGCTTAACATAGTTCATTAGATGTTGCTGCATCCAGTGTATGAAAATGTGATACTGTAAAATGCTGAGAGTGTGTGTGGGGGTGAAACTGTGTGTGTGGGAGCATAAGCAACAGAATGGGGGTTGCGGGGGTTGTGCAAGGATGGAATGTTGCAGGATCACCAGAAGGAGGGGAAAGCCGAGATGAACAAAGCACAACCAGGAGGAGTCACCACGGGATTCGGCGGGAGAAGAAAGACCAATAAGAGCAAGCTAAAGTTAACTGCAGGATACACATAGCCAATAGAATCATGCCAGGTTGCCTTTGTCTCTGCGCCATTTGCATATTGTATAGTATGAATCATTACTGGGCAACTCGGGTAGTACATTCGCTGGTGGCAAGAGAGGTGTAGAGTTGTATTGAGAGGGACCCGAGACCCAGGTGCCATGTAGAAAATCTGTGTATTGGGAATAAATCCACTTGTGCGTGAAAATGCCGGCTTCCTGATACCTTTCTATTGCAGAACGAGCGCGCATATTGTTGGATGAGTGAGAGTTGGGTAAGGTCGCAAATTGGAGTCAGATTACTAATTTGAGTTTACATTGGGTTAAAATTAAATTCTAACATTGATATAAAGCTAAATTCCAACAACGGGTCATTTCCGGAAGGCTCACTCCATTCGCGTCTCGCCCTGGCCACATAGACCAGGCCTGTCTCCCCCTTCCCCACCTGAAAGACACAGCAACATCGGCCCCAACGGGGCCAGAAATATCTGATGCACGACACGGCCAATCTCACCTGAGGTGTCTACATTCAGCCGATGACCATCATGTTGGTCTGTAGGTCTGGCCTCTGCCTCAAGTGAGGACAGTTCCTGACAAGTAAATTTTGTCCCAAATGTAACTCTGGCATCCCCCCTATGGAGAACCTACCATTGCATTAAGTGAGTAATTTTTCATAAAAACAGCGCAACTGCCCCACTTAACTGACATTAACTTCAAGTATCACCGCTGTGGTGCCGTATATCATGGAAAAGTCTAAACAATACAACGACATTTTCCCTATCCTGTACTGGGTGTATGTTATCTAGTCGCGCACCCGATGTGAATAATAAAAAAACCAGCGAGGCACATGAGCAGGCTAAAGCAACAACTATATCTTAATCTGTTTCGTGGACCCTAAATTAGAATATCTTATATCTCCCTCCTTGTTGAGGAGAACCTGCGGGATGGGCGCGATGAGGCGGTATTTGAAGCGTTCTCCGGCCTTCTGGTCACACAGGTCACATGTCACCTCAAACCTGTGGAGAGAACTGGAGGAGTGGCACTTGCCAGTGAGAAGGGGTAAATTACCTCCCTTCTGAAACTTTCAGTTTTGCATAAATCTTGTGTAATAATGTCAATCAATCATTCACTTGATGCTTGAATTTAATTACTCCAATCTTTCTCCAATAACAATTTGAAAATCAATACTTGGGAGTGCAATAGGGATCCAGGTTGATCAGGCCTGTCCGCGCATTGCATCCTAAGTACTGTAAGGGCTTGCCGGTGCCCTTAATCAGGTTTCCTTCCTGAGGCCCGTCCCTTAAGCATTCACTCAAACCACATATACGTACAAACACTTTTTCTTTCACACTTTCATTCACCTCTAGGTATCTAATTCCTTACCCAAAAAGATTTCCAATTTCCAATTCCACACAGAGACCCCTCCCTCGGCGCGTCCGCCTTGATTTCACTGAGATTTGTGCTGGCAGATCCTTAATTTTGCCTCAATTCAGCCAGCGTATGCCAAAGTTTACAACTGTGGGTCTCTTGATTTTCCCATTCAGTCCCCGTGATGTCATTTCTCCTGGACGTGGCTGACGATCCTGCACCTGTGACGTCAAACACCTCATAGATGTGGATGTTAGCAGTCTGGCATTTATGAAATGCTGTCATGTCCCTTAAAAGTTGTCATGTCAGAGTTCGCGTCGTACAGTCATAAAACATCTGTCTTCCACCTTTGTCACATTTAATATACATCAGTTAATAAATCATCTACAGAACTATTTAATCCAACTTTATATTTGGAAAACCAATCATCTATCTAGGCTCATATTTTCTTATGTGGAACACAAATTTCTCTTTATTTACCTTTATTTATGCCAATGGATCCTTAAAAAATGTTCTTCATGCCACATAACAAGGAGAATCAAATTAACAATAACCTACAGAGAGTAGGCAGCAAAGAAAGTAAACAAAACTATCGTAGACCAAACAACCAGCTATGTTTATCAGCCAAAGGGAACACACACACACACACACACACACCCAGTGAGGAGATGAGTGTCAGGAAAAGAGACAAACTGGGCTGTGAAGGGATGGGTTGTATGGAAACAAACATAGGGGCCGCGGGCCACTCAGGGCCTCAATGTTTTCCCCTCCTATTTGTTTGGAATTCATAAGGGAAAAATTATAACTCAGAAAAATCATAAGTAAAATAAATAATATTATCTACCAATAGAACAGGAACATTTTACGTGACCAGATTTAGAAATCTACTAAAATACTAGTAGGCCCATATCAATGACGATAGTCTCAAAATAAGTAGTTTTAAACTTGTCAGTTTTCAAACTGTAATATTCCGAACAGTATTCCTAAAACAACTCCACTCTGGATGGCCGCAGCCACGTGCTAACCAGCCGAGCCGAGCACCAAGCCACAGGCAAAGTGAGCTCAATCAATAATATAACAAAAGTGGAACAACACAAGAGCGGTTAAACTCATGAGAGAAATTCCTCTATAATAACATCAAAAATAGACATATTTTCCAACATGTTCGCCTTCTGCAACATGTCAGGCATGTAAGGATCAAATTCCGACTGAGGGTATCAGCGTTTCAAAATGGCTTAACTAATGATTTGCATCGTTTGGTGTGTATTTGAGCATAAATTGAAGAATACTACTACTGTTAATTCATGAAATCCTGTTCATTTTAATTGCAAAAATAGTGGATTTGTTGGTTCTCGATATTGCTTTCTTCTAATTATTTTATGGCCCCTTTTTGTAAAGTAAAAATTGACTGACTGTATGTTTTGCAGGCCTTACCCATGTGTCAATCCAATGGGTCATATAGGGAACACTCATAATGTTATATTAAATATCGATATATATAGTGCTTTCTTATCCAGTGTATCTTTTACTCTGCATAACAGAGCTATTGTTTTTTGATAATTTTTTACTTCGTGCTCGATTAGATGTGGTTTCCAACACGAATTCTAATTTAGAATGACACCCAGAAGCAGTTTCTCTTACTCTAGTAATATCAATACCATAAATGTCAATTTGAACACTCATGTCTCTCCTACTGTTACTGAATAACATGAAATTTGTTTTGAATTAATGATTATAATTACACTAATTAATTAGATAATTTATTTTAATCCAACCTGATTTTTATTCTTTTAAATTCTTGTTTCAACCCCTTCAGCACCTGTAATATATTCCCCCAAAAATTAAACTAAACATAAAAATATTATTTATCCGCACAACTGCTCCCTATTTTCTAAATAACTTGAAACTCCCTTTGAATGCAACTCCTCCGCAACCATATTTGCTCAGTTTTTAAGGAGTACACTATAATCCAAGGCAGGGGTGCTCACACTTTTTCAGCATGCGAGCTACTTTCAAAATGACCAAGTCAAAATGATCTACCCACTACAAAAATGCAAAACATCTATTTATTTTCAAATGTATTAAGGATTATTTGTACGTACAATGTATGTTGATGTACCTTACATAACCAAATGAGCCAATATTGCAAAACACACATAATTAACTATTAACATTTTTTAAATTAACTGAGTTTACTTTGATGACTTGCACTGAATTGAATCAGCCAGGGATGCATAGTCCGGACAGTAGCTGCTGATAGCCAGCCTCAAACACACTTCCAAATGTTCATCAGTCATGGTGGAACGGTATTTGGACTTAATGATCTTCATGTAAGAAAAGGCTGACTCACATAAATAAGTGGAGCCGAATAATGCAGTCAAAGAGATAGCACATTTCCTCATGTTAGGGTACTTTTCCTCCATGAGTAAGTTCCAGAACTGTCCATGAGCTCTCGACTTCAGTTCAATGTCGGTTTGTAGAGTCAAAATCTCATCTTCCACTCCAGAAGAGTTCATGTGAAACAGTGATGCAATGTTTGATGCGAGTGAATCAACCTCAACATCTTCCTGAAAAGGATAGCACATGAATGTAGCGACTGGCTCGAGCAAAGAAAAGTCTTGAAAGCGTTTGTTAAATTCTGACAGACAACCGGTGATCTGCTCCGTGTAGCGTGCACTGTCAAGTTGCTCACAGGCCTTCCCTTGCGTCTCCAACTCTGACGCCAGGTTCTGGAAATTTGCCAAATCATGGCGCTGCAGCTTTGTGTAGAAATGTTGCATCTTTCGTTTGAAAGCGTTAACTGAGCTGATCATATTGGTCACTGTTTTGTCTTTTCCTTGCAGCTCAAGATTAAGGTCATTCAACAAGTTTGTCAGATCGGTTAAAAATGCCAAGTCTAACAGCCACTGGCCGTCATTTAGCTGCTTGTATTCTGCATGTCCAGATACACGGAAAAACTCCTTAATCTCCGGACAGAGCTCTCGAAATCTTTTGAGGAATTTCCCACGACTAAGCCATCTCACGTCAGTATGTAGCAACAACTCAGAGTGGTCGCAGCCAGCCTTCTCCAGATGTGCACGGAATAACCGTCTTTGAAGAGATCTGGCTCGAATAGAACATGCGATCTTCGTTGCCACATCCATGATCTCTTTCATGTTAAGCATTTTAGCGCATAGCGCTTGTTGGTGGATAATGCAATGGTAATTCAAGAAGTCTGGGAACGCATCATCCTGCCTGCACTTGGCAATAAATCCATTCACACGCCCAACCATTGCAGGTGCTCCATCTGAGGTGATAGACACCAATTTGTACATTGGGAGCTCAGTTTTCTCGATAAAGTTTTTAAACGTCTGAAATATGTCCTCTCCTCACGTCTGTTCTTTCATGGGAAGTACTGTTAATAGCTCCTCTTTTGCAGTGATATCACTTAACACCATGCGAATGAAAACGCACATCTGGGCTGTGTCACTCACATCCGTAGATTCGTCCAACTGCAGTGAGAAAAATTCACAATTTCTGATGTCCGTCCACATTTGCTGGGTTAAATCCTCGGCCATGGCATCACAGCGACGTGTAACTGTATGTCTTGACAACTGCAGAGCTTTGATTGAAGATAATATCTCTGCCTTATTTTTAAAGTCCCGGAACAATGAGTCAGCTGCTTCAACGAATGCCTCTTTTACCATCTCTCCGTCTTGGAAGGACTTCTTGTTTTTAACAATGGCGTGACACACCCGGAACGATGCTTCGGTGGCCGCCTTCGCTTTTGAAGTATGTTGTGTGAAAAATGACTGCTGTCTTGTCAACTGGGATTTTAGTTCATTCACCTTTCTCTTTCTTAGCTCGCTTTTCGGCGGGAAGTCGTTTTCGTATCTTTCATGAACAGTCCGAAAATGCCGCTCCACATTTCCCTTCTTTGGTACTGCGATGATAGAATGGCATATGAGGCAAAGCACTTCGAAAATGACATTGTGAAAAAAAAGTCCACCTCCCATTCCGTATGGAAGTGATATGTTTTTGCCTTTTTACTTGGTCCAGCTCCTTCACTCATTTTAGTGACCATAAACTTTAGCGAGGGCTTAAAATCTGACACAATTCGCCGACTAGTTTAGCACTTTGCGTCGTTGTTTACGCATGAGCGGTGACCTAAAGGTCAAAATTCAGTTGTTATCTGACTGGTTGTCCTGTATGTCAATCAAGTAACGGGGATGGATGATAGGCTGTCATCGTAAGTTCTGCTGCACTTAGAGCCGTTGTTTGATTTGATTGGTCACCAGAATGGCAACATTCAGTTGTCATCTGAATGGCTGCCTTGTATATTAATCAAGTGACGGCATTGATGCTAGGATGATATTTTTTTAATGTCACGCCGCGATCGACCAGTACCACCTCCGCAATCGACCGGTAGATCGCGATCGACTTAATGAGCACCCCTGATCCAAGGTATCAAAAGCCTTTTAAGGAAAACAAAAACACTTACAAAATTTTCTTATCTAATACAGTTCCGTTAATTCCATACGTACCCTCAATGTGGAGTGCGTACTTCTAAATATTGTATCGCTCTATAGATTTGTCTGACCTAATTTTAAACAATTTCTCGAATATCTTACATCACAGCCATTGGCCTGTAGTTTTGAAAAAACAAATCATGTTCATCCCCATTTTTCTCAACTGGAATAACTTTTGCCATTTTCTTTTCCCATTTTATCATTCCGAATCCATTTCGCTTTATCTTTTGCCTCTTTCAATTGTTTGATGTCATTCAGCATTTTCCTCTCTTTCTTTTGCAACTGCTTAGCCAACTTAATCATATCCCATGTTCCCGGTTCTCGTCGGAACAGGTCATCCTTTTGTTATCTCAAAAACACCTTCCGATAACTCTTTTTCTCTTCTTTTTTTTAAAATCTTTTTCTCCTCAATTCCACTCATTAATTGCGTCTCCAACTTCACATAATGTCCATCAATTTCTTGCCTCACACCGTCGCTTTCATACGGTTCATCGGAACCGAGCCCCATATAACACCTATCTCCACTCCCCCTGAACAATCCACTCCCGTGCGTCCCAGCCAAATATCAAACAAAACAGTCCAAATTATATCACACCAATCACATTGCTTACACTTGCACACAAATTGCGATACGTAAATCCCAGATTTTACACCGTATCAATACCACTTATAGTCCCAGACTATTTTTGTAATAAGTAAATCCCAGATTTGACACCTTATTACAACTTCGCGATACGTAAATCCCAGATTTTACACCGTATCAGAACCAAAAATTGTTGGAATTTCTAACTTTAAATGTACCAAAACTTTACCAAAATAGTTCGAATTAATTATCTGACTCCATTAATGATTAACCAAACACGACCTGCATTCATCCAACAATTATGCGTGCTCGTTTTTGAGAGAAAGATGACCAGGAAGCCGGCAATTTCACACGGGAGTGGCTTTATTCCTAACAGGAGATCTAATACAAAGCCTGGGGCTCGGTTCCTACCATTACAGCTCTGCGCGTCCCTGTACCCAACAGAGGACGACCCCCCCCCCCCCCCGAGTTGCCCAGGATCATTTATACATTTTAACAAAACAAAGCAAAGACATCCTACTACTCTCCTATTTGCTATGTGTCATCTGCAACTAATTTTAGCTTTCTCTTATTGGATATCTTCACCCCGCATGATGGCGGGTGGGTTCTTCCCATGTGCGCGCGCCAAGGCAGTTGTTTGTGCGCTCAACTGCCCATGAGCCACTGGATCTGTTATTCCGCTCTCACGGTCGACCTTCTGACCATCTCACACAACAGCACCTGGATGTCCTTGATGTCTGGAACTTTTCCGCGTCAGCTCACCCAGTTCTCAGACGTGCGGCTCGTCCTGCACAAAACATCTGCCACATATGCACTTCACACAGCCTGCTCTGACCTTTTATTGTATATTGAATTAAAGCACAATCAGTAAATATCTTTATTGCATTAAACTGAATACATGTAACTTGTAGTCAATCGTATAAGATCCTTTAGTCTGATGTGACAAGACTGAGAAAATCTATTGACGGCTCATCTGTAAAAATCCATAAATAAGCCACATTACATTAAAAGCTGCAGGGTTCAAAGTATGTAAGTAGTAGTAAGTAGCGTTATATAATCCAAAAAATAATATAATTTTATTGGAGGTGAATTTTTTTCTTGATTTTTGGCGCTCCCTAGTGTTAACATCCCGCATGCTGTGCGCGGATATCGCGAGAACCTGCGTGACTCTGTTTATTGTTGCGTGTTCACCTGTGCGAGGAGGAGAGAAGTGAATTAAAGCAGTTGGAAACTTAATAACGTCGTGTTTTTTGGGCCATTTACATGGTAGCAGAGGATGGTTTCCAACTATTGAGTACCGCCGAAATTCGACGAAGCCAGACCATACGAGTGCTAGAAAAATGAAGTTAGCATTTGAGACTTGTTACGGACTTAGAAAAAAAGAAGCAGGCACTTGCGGTGGCGCTGGGTCTCAAAGGAAGAGCCCGAGAGACTGCTTTGGTAATATCCGCGGAGGATCTAAATAAAGAAAATGGTATGGAAACATTTCTCGCTAAGTTGGACACTGTGTTCTTGAGAGAAGAAAAAGACCGCGCTTATGAAGCGTATTCGTATTTTGACTCGATAGCAAAAGACAGTGTGGCGTCCATGGCGGACTATATAATAAACTTCGAGAAAAGATACAACCGGATGTAAAAGTACAACATGGCCCTGCCTGACGTTGTGTTAGCGTTCAAACTACTGGATACAGCGTGTCTCGGGGAGAAGAATAGACAGCTTGCACTTACGGCGTGCACAGACTTGACATTTGCATCGATGAAATTGGCGCTGAAAAGGATTTTCGAAGGGAAAATCACCGGCGCAATAAACGGCAGTGAGATGAAGGATACCGCTTTTTTCACGGATCAAAAGCAAAGAGTATCTGAAAAATTCAGAAGAAGCAACGTCTCGTCACAGAGTGGACACCGGCCGCCACAGCAAGGTACAAATCCACTCGACAAATATGGCAAGCGAACAAAATGTGCTATTTGTCAAAGCACGTATCATTGGGCGAAGGATTGTCCTCATCGGAGGAATGAAGCCAAGTTGACGGAAGGTGATGGTGTGGAGGAGTGTAACATCACACTGTTTGATTGACAAGATTGTGACCAACTCTTGAGATATTTCTGGCTGAATCACTGTAATCGGCCATAATTGACACTGCATGCACCCGTACTGTTTGTGGTGAGAAGTGGCTGGATTGTTACCTTAAAGAACTGAACCAAAGTCAAGTGAACAAACGGTGGAGAGTTCAATAATGAGGAGATTAGAGACATGGCGGAGAAATTCAACATTGAGACGAAAACTACAGCGGTGTTCAGTCCCTGGAGCAACGGTTTGTTGGAAAGACACAATATGACTCTGACTGATACACTTTTGAAAGTAAAAAAGGAAAATGGGTGTGGCTGGCAAACTGCTTTAGACTGGGCTCTTATGGCCAAAAACAGTCTGATCAATGTGCATGGTTATAGTCCACACCAGCTTGTGTTTGGACACAGTCCCAATCTTCCGTCTGTCTTAATTGATAAACCACCTGCTCTAGAGAGTACGAATATGAGTACAATAATATGAGTACCAGAGTAGGGCAACGCTAGAAAAGCTTTCACAGAGGTGGAATGCTCTGAAAGAATTAGGAGGGCGTTACGTAAGCAGCTCAGACCTACAGATGAAATGTATGAAACAGGTGACAAAGTGTATTATAAGCGACAGGATAGTTCAGAGTGGAAGGGTCCTGCTGTAGTTATAGGTCAGGATGGAGCCGTTGTGTTCGTAAGACATGGCGGAATTCTTGTCAGAGTACATCAATCCAGGCTAAGTAAATTAAATGCACACAATGAGCATGAACCTGCACTTTGCAGTGTTCCCAACAATGGTATGAAAATACGGTTCAGACTGATGTGTTAGAGAATTCAGATGATGAACAAAGTCTTCATGGAGGAGAACAAATTACTGAGAACACAGAAATAAATTATAAAGACACGAACAGACAGACTGATGAGATGGGCCCAGAAACAAAGAGTGATGTAACGCCTGCTGTTTCATCTACTGATGTAAAATTAAAAAGGGGTCAGGTGGTCACATTTACAAACAAAGATGATGATACTCAGTAGACTGCCAGAGTTTTAGGCAGAGCAGGAAAGGCCAAGGGGCAATACAAAAATTGGTACAATTTGCAGTGGCTAGAACCTCATGGAAGTGAGGGACAAAGACAAGCATTAGATATGTCACAGGTTGATAATCTTCACGCAGATTGTGAAAACACTGATGCCGATGTACTCATTACCAAAGACATCTCTTTTGATGCGGCTAAACATTAAGAGATTGATAACCGGAAAAAGAACTATGTTTATGAAGAGATCATTAACAAGGGTCAGAAATGTGTTTCTACAAGATGGGTCTGTACACTGAAAGAAACTGCTAATGGTATTGTACCTAAAGCTCGCCTTGTGGCGAGAGGTTTTGAGGAAATCAATATTCACAAGTTGCAAAAAGATTCTCCCACATGCGCATCCGAGTCACTTCGATTGCATGTCAAAACAAGTGGACGGTTCATTCTATGGATATTAAGTCAGCCTTTCTACAGGGAATGGAACTCTCGAGAGACATTTACATTCGCCCCCCACCAGAAGTTGGTGTGGACAGAAGCAGCGTTCTATGGAAACTAAAGAAATGCGTGTATGGACTTGCGGACGCATCCCTCTATTGGTACAACAAAGTCAGACAACTCATGCTGAAAACTGGTGGTAAAATGTCACAAATTGACCCTGCAATAATCGATTGGCAGAATGAGCAATCTTTGGTCATGGGATTATTGGCGTGTCATGTGGATGATTTTCTTTGGGAAGGAACTTTGTTTCCAATGTTATTCCTGTAATTAAGTCTGCTTTTCATGTGGGCCGTGAAGAACATGAGAATTTTTTATTTGTGGGGATGGACATTGCAACTGTTGACGGTGTAGTGCAGGTGCATCATAACACTTACATTGACAGCCTACAACCAGTTCCTTTAGAGAAGGCGCGTGCTGTACAGAGAGATGCTCTACTGAATGAGTCAGAGAGAGATCAGCTCAGGTCCAAAATTGGACAGATTTTGTGGGTCGCTAAACAAACAAGACCTGATGTTATGTTTGACACATGCAGCCTGGCATCGAACATTAAAAATGCTACTGTTCAGTCCATACATGAAACCAACAAGGTGATACGGAAACTTAAGTCAGAGAAAGTCACACTTAAGTTTCAGTATTTGGGAAAAAAGGATGATTTGAGTTTGACTGTCTTCAGTGATGCTTCGCTGGGGAATCTTCCAGATGGAGGCACACAGGGTGGGGCTTTAATAGCTCTCACGGGAAAATTTGGAAAATTCTCCCCTTTGTAAAAATCAGACGTGTAGTGAGGAGTACACTGGCAGGAGAAACATTGGCTATGTCAGATGGTATTGACAATGCCATGTTCATGGCTACACTCTATTCTGAGCTTACCACTGCAAAAGCTGACCTGAATACTCTTCCTCTCATCTGTGTCACTGATAACCATTCCTTCTTTGATGCTCTCAAATCCACAAAACAGGTCACAGAAAAGAGACTTAGGTTAGAAATAAGCAGTATCAAAGAACTGCTTCAGGTAAACAAAATCAAAGAAGTGCACTGGCCAGATGCAAAGTCACAACTTGTTGACTGCTTAACAAAAAAAGGTGCTTGTCCCTTGATGCTTCTTAAAGCCCTAGAAGAGATACATGTTATGTGAATTTTTTCCTTGAATTTGTGTTCTGTTAAATGCATTTTATAAATGTTCAGGATTGCTGCCACTTTTCTTATTTTATTTTTTTTTGTTTAAAGAAAGAGGGAGATTGTTAACATCCCGCATGTTGTGCGCGGATATTGCGAGAACCTGCGTGACTCTGTTTATTGTTGCGTGTTCGCCTGTGCGAGGAGGAGGGAAGTGAATTAAAGCAGTTGGAAACTTAATAACGTCGTGTTTTTCTGGCCATTTACACCCAGAATCCATACAATCCACAGCACCCTAATGCCTGTATCCCACTGAGCAGTTGAAGGTTTCCCCCCGCAACCCTGTGCAGGATAAGCGGTGCAGATGATGACAGTTGAAGGTTTAAGAGCATTTGCAAAACGTATTACGTATTATGTTGATTTTTCGTCAGGGTTATTACTTCAAGGTTGCAAACCGTCGCAATGGAATATGCCAAAAGTTTTAAATGGTCGCGAACAGTATTTCTTGTCACATGGATGACATTCGCCTACAGTCTTAATGGTTGCAAACAGTTTTTCTTGTTTTACATGAACATGTTAAACATTTCCTTGTGAAAAGAAATCCTGTTTGTTACTCATTGCCGAATGTTTTGGCGACAGTTTGCAACATTGAATGAACGCTGACAATAAATAAATAATCACTTACTAAAGCCTCAAACATTTGCCGCTCAGTGGGACACGGTCTATAGTATCTCCCTGTCTCACAGAATGAGCATGGGACCCCAACTCTGTGTTGTGGGATTCCAACAAATCCACTTTGGGTTTTAACAGTAAGACATCAAATTCAAAAAACAAAACTGTGCACATAAATTGCTCGAAAGGAGTAATGAAAAAGCTGCACCCCGCCCCCCACAAAATGAAGAATAAATTATGACTCAGTTGTTCAACTATGTTTGACTACCATGACCATTCTCATATGTGATGATAATTTCAATATAGGTTATACAGTGTATCAAATCATCATCCACATAAATACCAGTCTCATCTGATCATCAATGCATCTTTAAACACGGTTCCAACTGAGGGATGGTATTACATTGGCCTACCATAGATTGTCAGAATCGGATAAACAAATATACTGTCTAGAGCCTGACTAATTAATTAGCCCGATACAGTTCACTTAACCTGCAGTCTCTGTGTCTAGCCATTTCAGACATCGCTTCAACAGTCAATTACCATAAATTCCTGTTAGCCCAGGCAATTATCAGTAATGACGCGGCACTACATGTTTATACTGTGTAATTAAACCAATGTGTTGCTAATTACCATAATGCTTGTAGGAGGCTTTATACTTGTTAGTATGGTCATTTCATTCAATTAGCAGCATCATTAACAAGGTGTATCTGTTGTAACAAAGTTAATGTGAGATGAGTCAGTGGCTGGGTGATTAGTTCAGAAAAACATGATGGGGAGTATGTCATTGAGCCCAGGATTGCCTGAATGAAGCAAATTTATTTGATTCATTTCACAAAGACCATCGGGATTCCAAGTTGGATTATGAGAGTTGGACGGTGGTGTGCATTTATATTCCTTTACACAAAATATTTCTGTACCTGCTACTGTTTCTTGGTTGTGTACTTTTGAATTTCAAAATAGGAGTCTTAGATCACAAAGAAAGGAAAGATTTGATCATTTGAAGACTGTTACTATCTTAGCATTCAAGTGACATTACAAAGTAAAATGAAAAGTATAACTTTTTTATTTTTATAATTTTGTGTTTTATGTGTAGTCTATAATTTAAAATGCAGTCCGATACAATTACTGTTGAAAAAAAATAGCAAGTAATGCAAGTACAATAATATTAAAGTAATGTGACTTGATTACTTTTTATGACATTTAGATTACACCCAATTTTTTTTTATACAACTCATTTCATTTCATTGTGTGTGTGCGCGTGCGTGCGTGTGTAGCAAAGTGGACCCAACAGCCCCCAAAAACAGGACTAACCAAATACCGGAGAAAAACAAAGCGATACTAATAACACAAAAGAAAAAACTCAGCCACACGGGAACACTAATGGTACGAGAATGAGAACTAACCTACACAAGGTTAGAAAACTATAGCTAATAACGAGAGCCAGGAATTACTTATGTGAGAACGATTGACGTGAAACAGGAATAACAAGAGGTACAAATGCACCCTGGGAAATGGCAACGAGTGACAATATTCCGGCGACTAGCTTCTCTGTCTCCAGCGCTTAAGAAGCCAACTAACGATGATGACCAGCAGGTGTGCGCTTGAGATTCCACCCATTCTAATGACTGAAAGAAAAAAACAAACAGATCTGAAACCAAGCTGGATCACAACAACAACAGTTGTAGCTGTAACAAAGCCCATTTTATTAGCATAATACAAATAAGTTATACAAAGAGTTTAACAAGCCATTGGGTGCAGAGCATGTCACTTTCAATCAATTTTGGCTTTGTTTTTTAAAGCAATTTCTTAAAAAACAAACATTTTTTAGACTGACTCGCGGAGGGGTGCTGACTACGGGCAAAAGGCGTACCACACACTGAATAGGTCGTCAGCCAGTCACAGGGCAGACATAGACACCGTCACTGAGTGGGAACCAATCCCATGCTGCTCGCACACAAGTCAGGCGGATGTACCACTACACCAACAGTGACTTAGAGCCATACACCAAAATAAAAAAAGAAAAGCAAAAATCGCAAATGAAAAAATAATACTGCTGTTTTAAGATGATTAATGGGTTTTTGTGGTCATAATTGATTTGTGTATTTTTAATGCAACAGAAAAACTTTTATTAATTAAATTAAATTACTGTATGGAATCTGAGGTTCCCTCTTGGCTGGTAAATAGTTAGATAGCACAGGGCAACATTCACACTCCAGAATCAAACAATGGTAAACTCAAAAGACAAATTATTTGTATTTTTTTAATGCAAATTACAGAAAAACATGTACTTTTACTGGATGGAAAGACAGAGGTTCCCTATTGGCTAATAAATAGTGAGAAGAGTTCCCTGTTAGATAGCACCGAGTAACATTCACACTCCAGAAGCAATGAAGGGAAAAATAAAAAGCCAAATGATTAATTAATAATGTCGTCTTAAAATGATAGATTTTTTAAAATGGCTATTTGTTAAAGATGTGCTCTCAAATGTGTTCTTACTTTGTTACTTATATGTTTATGATGTAATACTTTGTTACATGTATGCTTATGATGTAACTTTCCTTTAATTCTTTGTCGTCTCATAATAAAATCTTCACTTCTTCCGCACTGTCAGACGAGACAGGTTGTGTGTAGTTATTCCTCTGTCAATACAGAAATTCTGGTTTGCTGATCCTGAAAATAGTTGGACGTGATACTACTGCTGTGTAGTACCACTCTGCCAACAGGTTATGGGCCCAGGATCCGACTGAAGCCAGGACAAAATCAGGCATTTTTGGACTATACCACCAGAAAGAAGCCGCAACGTACTGCGAGTCTGGTGAGCATAACTGCAAGTAAGCCAATGGCTAACGCAATGAACCGGCGGCCGACTGAAACGAGTAGCCGCTGGAGTAGACTCGTTTTTGACGGGGATGAGAAAAACTACGAACTGTGGGAGACAAAAGTTTTTCGGTCATCTAAAACTACAAGGGCTCAAAGACGCGGTTCTGTACAATCCTGCTGAAAATGAAACAGATGATGAAGATGATAAAAGAGCCGTCTTTAAAGGAAAAATGCCTAAGCATATGCAGAGCTGATACAATTTTTGGATGACAACAGTTTATCACTCGTAATGCAAGATGCAGCAGATGATGGACGAAAGGCACTGCAAATATTGATGAATCATGATGCGGGTACTGGCAAGCCGCGTATTCTTAGCCTCTACAAAGCGTTGACAACACTCAGAAAATCTAACAGTGAGAGTGTCACTGAATACATTATACGGGCAGAAGCCACCATCACAGCACTTCGAAAAGTTGGTCAGACATTGTATGACGAATTGCTCATCGCAATGGTATTAAATGGGCCACCTGAATCTCTTGAATCATTCAACGTGTCATGACCCGTGTCGGTCAGGTCAGTGTTTTTGTTATTGTTTTTGTCACCTTCCTGCCATGTGCACTTTTGTGTATGTTTGTCAGCTGAGTAGGGCGTTTCCCCTCAGCACTCTGTCTCACCAGCCACGCACCTGTTCCTCGTTATCATTAGCGCACTTGACTCCCATCTGCTCCCCTAATCAATGGACTATGTAAGCACCCCTTGCCGACAGCTCAGCGTCTGAACATTTCTCCTGCTACGCCCGTTACGGACTCTCTCGACCACCCTCCTTCTCTCTCTCGTTTCACCTTCGCCCTCGCTCATGCCCCATGCTCTAGCCCCATGCTCTAGCCCCATGCTCTAGCCCCATGCTCTAGCCCCATGCTCTAGCCCCATGCTCTTGCCCCATGCTCTTGCCCCATGCTCAAGCTCACGGTCCCTAGCGTTTGTCACGATCCTCGTCACTTGTCCTTTTCGTTCTGTTAGGTCACGTTTTGTCTGTCTTTGTTACTTTGCACCCTGCCACGTTAGTTTGTCCACGCCACGTTGTTTCCACGCCACGTTGTTTCCACGCCACGTTGTTTGTCCTCGTTGTTAAGTGTAATAAATTCCCTTTAAGTTTACCCGTTCCCTGCTTCCTCGCTTTCTGGGTCCACCTCCTCCTCGCCCACCGGCGAGCCTAACAGAAAGTTCAGACCACATCCGGACCCAGCGGGAAGCTCTCGGCGGCGTCGCCGTCGTCGCCGCTCGGACTACTCCCCTCCGCCTGCCGAGCAACCCCGTGTCCTCCACGTAGGTTCCATTTTTCGTTCCACATCGGTCTCACCCTTTTTTTTTCACGATCACGTTAATGAGTACCCCTCCGTCACGCCCCCTCCCGTGCAATTCGACTCGGAGTTAGACGACGACTCCGAGTCGGAATTCGCGGATGACTCTCCCTCTGACGATGAGTTGTGGGCACCCCTCCGGGTTGACCCTTTCTTCCCTTCTGCCACAGCGAGCCCTTACTGGGGCACCCGGTTGGCCTTCCGGGCACCCCCAAGTGGCGGCCAACGATGGCGCCTCAGTGGGGGTTCGGCTACTCCCCACGGTACCACGCGCGCTTCACTCCCCGAGTCGCGCAAGTCACAGCCACGTCGTTCACCTCTTCCCCCATCAAATTCTGCATCTAGTCACGTTCCCGTTGCGTCTCACCGTTCACGTACACCTCGCCCCCCATCGGTTTCAGCACCTGGTCACGTTCCCGTTTCGTCTCATAGCTCACGTTCACCAGCACCCCTAGTCTCGGTCCCTTGCATCTCCCATTCCCCTGATCCCCTATGGCGGCAGGCGGATAGTGATCAGGTTCCCCGTCTCGGCTGCGCCCGGCCCGCCGCAGCCTCCCCGTCAGCGGCAGACCACGCCGCCTCCACGTCAGCTGCTGCAGACCACGCCGCCTCCTCGCCAGCTGCTGAGCCCCGTCCCGGCTCCTTGCCAGCTGCTGAGCCCCGTCCCGGCTCCCCGCCAGCTGCTGAGCCCCGTCCCGGCTCCCCGCCAGCTGCTGAGCCCCGTCCCGGCTCCCCGCCAGCTGCCGAGCCCCGTCCCGGCTCCCCGCCAGCTGCAGAGCCCCGTCCCGGCTCCCCGCCAGCTGCCGAGCCCCGTCCCGGCTCCCCGCCAGCTGCCGAGTCCCGTTCCGGCTCCTCGCCAGCTGCTGAGCCCCGTTCCGGCGCTTCAAGTCCCTGTTCCGGCGGCGCATGTCCCGCGTCCGCCCCAAGTCCACGTTCAGGCGGAGCAGACCCTGCGTCCGTCCCAAGTCCTCGTTCAGGCGGAGCACGTCGTGCGTCCGTCCCAAGTTCACGTTCCGGCGGAGCACGTTGTGCGTCCGTCCCCAGTTCACATTCAGGCGGAGCACGTTGTGCGTTCGTCCCAAGCTCACGTTCAGGCGGAGCACGTTGTGCGTCCGTCCCCAGTTCACGTTCAGGCGGAGCACGTCCTGCGCCCGCCCCAAGTCCATGTTGCGGCAGAGCACGTTCCGCGTCCGCCCCAAGTCCATGTTCCGGCGGTGCACGTCGTGCGTTCGCTCCAAGTTCATGTTCAGGCGGAGCACGTCTTGCGTCCGTCCCAAGTTCTCGTTCAGGCGGAGCACGCTTTGCGTCCGTCCCTTGTTCCCGTACCTGCGGAGCCTGTATGGCGTCCGCCCCAAGCCCTAGTTCAAGCGGAGCACGCCTTGCTTCCGCCCCAAGCTCACTTTTCGGCAGAGCACGGCCCGCAGCCGTCACTCCAGGTTCCTGCCTCGGCGGTGGACGGCGACCAGCCGCCTGCCGTATCTGCCTCAGCGGCGCCCGACGAAGCGCCGCCGCTCCCGGTTCCGGTTCCCGCGATGGACGACGGTCCACCGCCGCGTCTCGCCTTAGTCTCGGCGACGCACGACGACCTACCATCGCGCCCCGCTCTTGCCTCGGCGGCATCCGACAACCCGTCGCCACTGCTCGTCTTGGTCCCGGCAGCGCCCAACGACCCACGGCCGCTCCTGGTTCCTGCTTCGGCGGCGCTCGATGATCTGCCGTTACTCCAAGTTCCGGTCCCGGCGGTGCCTGATGATCCGCCGCCGCTCCACGTTCCCGTCTCGGCGGGGCTCGACGACCAGCCGCCGCTCCACGTTCCCGTCTCGGCGGGGCTCGACGACCAGCCGCCGCTCCACGTTCCCGTCTCGGCGGGACTCGACGACCAGCCGCCGCTCCACGTTCCCGTCTCGGCGGGACTCGACGGCCAGCCGCCGCTCCACGTTCCTGTCTCGGCGGGACTCGACGACCAGCCGCCGCTCCACGTTCCTGTCTCGGCGGGGTTCGACGACCAGCCGCCGCTCCACGTTCCTGACTCGGCGGGGTTCGACGACCAGGCGCCGCTCCACGCCCCTGTCTCGGCGACGCTCGACGACCAGCCGCCGCTCCACGTTCCTGTCTCGGCGGCGTTCGACGACCAGCCCCCGCTCCACGTTCCTGACTCGGGTGCGCCCGGACGTCCGCCTGAATGACCACGGGTGGACTCATGGATCTGGCCTCCCGGACGTCCGTCCGAAGGGCCTCGATGGGACTCGCTGGTCTGGCCTCCCGGACATCCGCCAGACCGGTCTCGTTCGCGGATCTTGGTCCCACCTCCCGGCCCCTTCCGCCCACCCTCGTTTTTGGACATTTTTTCTTTTTTTGTTTAAGTGTTTGGGACGTCTGGAATCCGTCCCTTAAGGTGGGGGTACTGTCATGACCCGTGTCGGTCAGGTCAGTGTTTTTGTTATTGTTTTTGTCACCTTCCTGCCATGTGCACTTTTGTTTATGTTTGTCAGCTGAGTAGGGCGTTTCCCCTCAGCACTCTGTCTCACCAGCCACGCAACTGTTCCCCGTTATCATTAGCACACCTGACTCCCATCTGCTCCCCTAATCAATGGACTATGTAAGCACCCCTTGCCGACAGCTCAGCGTCTGAACATTTCTCCTGCTACGCCCGTTACGGACTCTCTCGACCACCCTCCTTCTCTCTCGTTTCACCTTCGCCCTCGCTCATGCCCCATGCTCTAGCCCCATGCTCTAGCCCCATGCTCTAGCCCCATGCTCTAGCCCCATGCTCTAGCCTCATGCTCTTGCCTCATGCTCTTGCCCCATGCTCAAGCTCACGGTCCCTAGCGTTTGTCACGATCCTCGTCACTTGTCCTTTTCGTTCTGTTAGGTCACGTTTTGTCTGTCTTTGTTACTTTGCACCCTGCCACGTTAGTTTGTCCACGCCACGTTGTTTCCACGCCACGTTGTTTGTCCTCGTTGTTAAGTGTAATAAATTCCCTTTAAGTTTACCCGTTCCCTGCTTCCTCGCTTTCTGGGTCCACCTCCTCCTCGCCCACCGGCGAGCCTAACACAACGTCCACATAACTCAAATTGAAGAAGCAATGACTTTTGCTGACTTCAAGACGAGACTACGGAACTACGAAGACAACAAAAATATAAAAAGACCAGAATCAGAGGACAATGTCATGAAAGCAAGAGGACGACCAAGTACGAAAACAGAAAGTGCAGAAATTGAGTGTTTTAAATGTGGCCGAAAAGGACATAAAGCTAAAGAATGTCAACGTAAGCAGTGGTGCAGTTTGTGCAAGAGCGCCACGCACCGCGACTCAAACTGCAGGCGTAAACAATGGTCAGATAACGCACGAAAAGTTACAGATGACAAGGATTACGCATTCCACTTGAATGACATTGATACAGATATCCAGCCGGCGCACAGCATCAACAAAACAGGTCTGATGGTTGACACGCGCGCCACTTCACACATCATAACCGATCTGAGGAAGTTCAAAGCGTTTGATGACAGTTTTCAGGCCGAGACACACTGCGTGGAATTGGCTGATGGCACAAGATGCAAAGGAGTAGCAGAACACAGGGGAGACGCGGCGGTCTGCCTGATGGACAACAACGGAGAACGACACAAAGTGACACTGAGACAGGCGTTATACGTTTCATCTTTTCCACAGGACATCTTTTCTGGACAGGCAGCTATATCAAGTGGTGCGACAGTTACCTTCAAGAAAGGACATAATATTCTACGACACAAGGATGGGACACAATTCAACATTCACAAATACGACAGGATGTATTATTTAAACAATGTGAATGGAGACAATGATGACCAATGCAAAAGGTGTTGTGACATGCAGACATGGAATGAGATCATGGGTCACTGCAATTATGATGATATTCAAAGGTTACAAGAGGTTGTTAATGTCATAGTGATTAAGGGTAAAATTGACAAAGCAACATTACAATGTGATGTGTGCACTCAGGGAAAGTTTATCCAAACTAGAAATAGAGAACATGATGCCAGAGCTAAAAATGTACTCGACGTAATCCACACAGACATAGCCGGACCAATTGATCCTGAATCAATTGACGGACATCGCTTTGCATTATCATTTACTGACGATTATTCCGGTGCAATATTTGTGTATTTCATGAAACACAAGAGTGACACAGTACTAGAAACTGAGAAATTCTTGGCAGATTCAGCTCCTTACGGTAAAGTCAAATGCATCAGATCTGACAATGGGGCAGAGTTTCTAAGTAAAAACTATCAAAATTTGCTGACTAAAAATAGCATCAAGCTGCTGCTGGCCTTCTACCACTCGTGCATCGAGAGCCTGCTGACGTACTGTGTCTCCACCTGGTACAGCGGCTGCACTGAGGCGGACAGAGTGAGGCTCCAGAGGACGGTCAAAACAGCGCAAAGGATTATTGGCTGCCCTCTCCCCTCACTGTCGGACATCTACACCGCCCGGTGCCTCGGCAGGGCTCTCAATATCGTCAAAGACAATAGCCACCCAAACTCACACCTGTTCGACCTGGTGTCCTCTGGCAGAGGCTACAGATGCATCAAATCAAGGACCAATAGACTGAGAAACAGTTTCTTTCCAAGAGCCATCTCCATTCTAAACTCTCACACACTCACACGACCACCCTTACCTTGCAGAACAGCAACGTGATGTGTTTTTATATATCCTATTTAGTATTAGTTTCCATTGCACTAACTATTCTATTTATCTAATTTATATATTTAACTGCACTAACTATTCTATTTATCTAATTTATACATTTAACTGAATTATTGTTGTATTGCACTGGAGAGGGGAGCTCTCTAATCTCGTTGCACACTTGAGTACAATGACAATAAAGGGATTTCTGATTTCTGATTCTGAACTGATTTCTGAAACATAGGCACCATATTCGCCACCAAAATGGCACAGCTGAACGTAATTGGCACACATTATTTGACATGGTGAGATGCATGCTAAGCGAGAGTGGTTTACCTAAGATGTTATGGACTTATGCAGTCCAGACAGCAGCTCCTGTGAGAAACAGATGTTTCAACAATAGAATAAAACAGACAGCTTATCAAATGCTCACGGGGAAATGACTAAACCTCTCCAGGATGCAAAAGTTTGGTTCTAAATGTTTTGCTTATATACAGAACAGAAAGAAACTAGACTCCAAGTGTGAGAAGGGAATATTTGTTGGGTCTGACAAAAATAGCCCGGCCTATTAAGTGTTCTATCCAAACAGTGAAGAAGTGCAAAAACACAGATTAGTGAAGTTTATAGCAAAAGCTGTAGCAGAGCAAGAAACAAACTTTCACTAGTGATGATGACGATCTGGTACAGAACAAACCAAGGGCAAACCAATCTGTACCAACCATAAGCGTGAGCCCAAACGTTACTCAGGGTCATAAACCCAAAATGACACCTGATGTGAACAGCCAGTCACAAAACGATAAAACAGAACAAAAAGAAATGACACCTGAAGTGAGCCAGTCACAAAACGATGAAACAGAACAAAAAGAAATGTCACCTGAAGTGTGTGACCAAACACAGACTGATGAAACGCAACAAAGACGATATCCCTCCAGAGAGAGAAAGAAACCAAAATATTTTTATGAATATGTAAGTGGTGAAGAATTTTATGATCAGATTTTCACCAGTGTTGACTACTGTTACCGATTAATGTGTAACATACCTGTAACATATAGCGAAGCCATAACCTCATCCAACTCAAAGCAATGGAGTGATGCAATGGATGATGAGATGCAATCGCTAAAAGACGACAACACATTTACCCTGACTAACATACCTAGAGGTAAGAAAGCAGTGGGGGGTAGATGGGTGTATGCGCTGAAAAGCAATACTGAAGGATGTGATAATTACAAAGCACGTTATGTTGCAAAGGGATATAGTCAAAAGATGGGTGTAGATTATGATGAGACATTTTCACCCACCACAAACATGACTAGCATTAGAGTGCTTATGCAAATAGCAGTACAAGATAACCTGATTCTACATCAGATGGACCAATTGACTGTGAAATTTACATGGAACAGCCAGAAGGCTATGAAGTCAAATCAAGCACTGGATAGAAATTGGTGTGTAAGTTACAAAAGTCAAAACAATCCAGAAGAAATTGGAACAAAATGCTGCATGAATATTTGGACAAAAATTAATTTGTGCAAAATCCAGCTGACCATTGTGTTTATACAAAAGTGAACAATGATGACAAAGTGATCATAATAATATGGGTTGATGACTTCATTATTGCAGCAAGCAATGAAAAAGTATTGATGAACGTGAAAGAAATTATGACAGCAAAATTCAAGATGAAAGACTTAGGAAAGCTGAAGCACTACCTAGGTATTGATTTTGAACAACATGACAACTGTATAAAAATGACACAAGGAAAATATGTTGAAAAACTAATGGAAAGATTCAACATGCATGACTGTAAACCAAGAATGACACCATGTGAACAGAAACTTGACTATACTGAGAACACAGAAGAGATGTGTGATGTCAAGAAGTATAGAGAGGCTGTGGGTAGCTTAATTTATTTAACTACGTGCACAAGACCTGATTTGACTTTTGTTGTGATTAAGTTATCCCAATATTTAGCTACGTCAACAGAAGAACAATGGTCTACAGTAAAACACGTCTTAAGGTACTTAAAAGGGTACAACTGGCAAGGAACTTTGCTTCACTAAATGTGACGACAAACTTGGATTCCAAGCATACAGTAATGTTGATTGGGCAGTTGAGACAAGTGATAGGCGAAGCACAACAGGTTACTGTATTAGCTTGAACAAAAACGGTCCTGTTGTTTCGTAGAAGACTAAGAAACAACCTACCGTTGCATTCTCCACATGTGAGGCAGAGTTTACGGCTCTAGCCGCCACAATGCAAAAATGTTTGTAGTACAGTTGTTGGGCCATATTGACAAATATCAATATGAGCAACCAATTATCTTTGAGGATAATCAAGGCACCATAGCACTGGCGAAAAACCCTGTAAAAAGGCAAAGGTGCAAACATGTTGACATAAATTACCACTTTATCAGGTCAACTGTTAATGATGGGAAAATAAGGCAAAGGTGCAAACATGTTGACATAAAGTACCACTTTATCAGGTTGAAGTGAAATATGGTTTATTAATGTTGTTTTACCACATAAATGCTGCATAATAACCATTTTATACCTATATGCACGCGTTAGTAGATGTCTGTGTTTATGTGTTATGAGAATTTGCGCAGGCTGTGTCAATGTGTTGTGAGAATTTGCACAGACTGCATCTATGTGTTATGAGAATTTGCACAGGTTGTATCTATGTGTTATGAGAACGGGAATAATTGGAAAGAATTCGTACAGGGCCTAAGCACCAGGAATGTCTGACTCATGTGAAAAGGTACAGTCGATAACGAAAAGGGAGTGAGGATTGGCAGAGGCCAAAGTTGTGCGAAGGGCCATGCGAACCATCAAAGCGCACTCGAACGGGAGGGGTTGGGGTGCGATATTGGCTATAAGAATGTGACGAAGGCAAAACGAAAGTAGAGTCGGCTGAGGGTTTTACGCGCGGACGCCCAGCATCGTATTTTTTGCTCGCATTACTGAGGACGCCGGGGCTCTCCGTCCTTCCAGCACACGGTAATGAGATTTATGTCTTGCATGTAATCTATGAGCTGAAATACAATTGTTGCTTGCTTGCTTGCTTGTACACTTTATACTGTGGGTTAAATAAAATGTGCCGCTTGTTTAACGCAGTGAAGTGTTTGTTGTCCATGTAAGTCGCCGACGATCCGCGATCCTGAAGTTAATAATAAGTCATAGCAATTGATCATGAGTTGTGACTATTATATTATTTGATACTGTAATTGATTGTAAGCAGTGTCTACTCAAGGGCTCACGCTTGTCTGATTGGACATAACAGACAGCTTAACCCATTGTAGCCTGGCGATTGGGCATCAGTCTCGCTACTAGTCATTCTTATTGATGCTGTAATTGATCATAAGCAGTATCAGAATTGTTTCAAAACACAGGTCAACTGTTAATGATGGGAAAATAAGTTTGGAATACTGTCCAACCGAACACATGGTGGCAGATGTTTTGACAAAACCAGCAACAAAAAATACGTTGAATACATTTGCCAAATTCATATTTGGGAACTAACAGGTATGTTCAAACGCAAGCTTTTTCCCAATGTTTAGTATGGTCAAAATAACAATGTGAGAGCAAGTGGGGGTGTTAAAGATGTGCTCTCAAATGTGTTCTTACTTTGTCACGTATATGTTTATGATGTAACACTTTGTTACATGTATGCTTGTGATGTAACGTTCCTTTAATTCTTTGTCGCCTCATAATAAAGTCTTCACTTCTTCCACACTGTCAGACGAGACAGGTTGTGTGTAGTTATTCCTCTGTCAATACAGAAATTCTGCTTTGCTGATCCTGAAAATAGTTGGACGCGATACTACTGCTGCGTAGTACCACTCTGCCAACACTATTTATGATTTGTTGTGTTTTTTATGCAAATTACAAAAAAAACTACTTTTAATGTATGCAATGACAGAGGTTCCCTCTTGGTTGGGAAATACTCACAGGAGTTCCTTGTAAGATAGCACGTTGACGTTCACACTCAAGAATCAAAGAAAGGAAAAATCAAGTGACAAATGGACAATTTATACAATACATTACAATTCTATTTATATAGCGCATTTCACAACAGTAGGAGATGTAACAAAGCGCTTTCCATATGCCGTCATGTAAATTAGCAGGCCTTTAGAACACAAATTAAAACACATAAACACATGTACAATAGATACTAGAACACCAGCAGAACAGTGATAGTCTCATGTTGTTGAGTCAAAGGCTAAAGAATAAAAATGTGTCTTCAAGCGGGTTTTAAGAATGGAAGGAGAGGGGGCTTGCCAAACATTCAATGGGAGTTCATTCCATAGGGAAGGACTGGCAACAAATGGCACGATACCCCCTGAGGCTGCACTTAGTCCTTGGTAGCTCCAGCAGTATTTGGTCCACAGACCTCAGGCAGCGGGCAGGTGCGTAGGAGTGGAAGATCTCAGAGAGCTACGCTGGGTCTAGGCCAGCGGTCGGCAACCTTTGACACCGAAAGAGCCATTTGAACCCGATTTCCACGGAAAAGAAAACACTGGGAGCACATCTAAAATGAAAAAAAAAAACTTCTACTACTTTACCGCAGCATGTTTCTTATGAAATCCACGTGCTACAGAGAAAATTACATTTTATTCATTTAATGAACACATTTTGAACATTTTGAATTCTTGAAAAATAATAACAATGAATGTCTCTTTCAAATAAATTAAAAAGCTGAATTTAAATTGTGCATGCAGCAAACAAGGGAAAAATCCGTGAGCAGTCATCCTTATATCGCCTTGGGCTTTCAAAGTATGCAGCGGAGCCTTGACCTGAATATATAAAATAAATTGGGGGAAAAAGCACTGTGTCACTAAACAATGAAAATTAAATATTTGCAAAATATCTGCATAAATATTTATTTTACTTGGTTAATGGGACTTCTGCTCCTGAACCTCTGCGCACAGCTTCTGCAAATCGGGGCTGTACGAAGTCACTTTCATCTTTACGCAGGACTGTAAGCTGTCATCTGTGAGCCGTAAGCGGTGTTTGTTTTTAATGCAGTTCATGGTGGAGAATAGCTGCTCACATACATATGTGGATCCGAAGATCGACAGGACTCCAAAGGCATATTTCTTCATGTTCGTGTAGGTGTCGGGGATGGCATTCCATGTTTCAAATATGAGTTTGTCCGGTCTCGGGAGGTTCTCAATATCACTCCATTTGTGATTCTGAGCAAGAGTGGCCTTCTGACGGGCAACATCTTCAAGGTCCTCTGTCAAGCGTTTGAATTTGGACACCCAAATGTCTTTGTCAGCTATGTCAGCCAGCTCCAGCTCCAGAGCAGGTTGACTTACACCTGCAAATGAAGTCACATTGAGCAGGGATGGATCAATGGTCAGGGGAGTGACGGGGAAGGACAATGTGGTTTTTTCCTCTCTGAACTCACGGAATCGTTTACCAAACGACGCTTGCATTGTGGTGATTGCAGACTGCAAATACTCTGAATTGATCACTCCGTGAGCTTGTTTGAACTCCCTTAAAGAGGGGAAGTGAGACAGTGTGCCTCTCTGTAAATCTCTGGCTAAAACTGTCAGTTTGCGCTCAAACGCCAACACCTCCTCCAGCATGTGCAGCGCTGTGCCTCCTCTCCCCTGAAGCGTTGTGTTCAGCGTGTTTAGTTTCGCTGTCATGTCCACCATGAAGTGGAGTTTTTCCAGCCACTCTGGCTGTTCCAGCTCAGGAAAGGTGAGCCCTTTGCTGCTCATGAAAGTTTTCACCTCTCCCAGACATGCAGCAAAACGTTTCAGCACCTCTCCTCTGGACAGCCACCGGACTCTGTTATGCAGCAGGAGATCAGAGTATGCGCTCTCCACCTCATCCAGTAATGAACGGAACTGGCGGTGATTTAAACCTTTTGCCATTATTTTATTGACAATCTGAATAACAACATTCATGACCTCTGTGCATTCTGGAGGAAAACTTTGCGCGCACAATGCCTCTTGGTGCAGGATGCAATGAAAAGTCAGCAGCTTTCTATCCAGTGATTTCTGCAGCAAAGCCACAAAGCCCCTGTGCGCTCCAGTCATACTCGGTGCCCCATCGGTAGCCACCGACACGAGGTGGGTTGTTTTTATTTCTTTGGCTCGTAAACAATCAAGCACAGCCTCACAGATGTCCTCCCCCCGTGTCTGGCATTTTAGTGGTATCAGCTCAACCATTTCTTCCTGTGGTCCAGCAGAATTCACATATCGGAAGAACAGCGCTATTTGTTCAATGTCCGTTTTGTCTTTGGACTCATCACAGGCGATTGAGTACGCTGCTGCTGAATTGATGTCTTTGATTTGCTGTTTTGTGATATTTTCTGCCATTTTTATGGTTCTGTCTTTGACAGTCTTCGCAGAGAGAGGCATCTCTCTGATTTTCTGCACAATTTCGTCTTTGTTTTTAAAGTCCGCAAATAAGTGTTCTGAAATCTTAAGGAATGATTCTTTCATATATTCTCCATCTGTGAACGGTTTCCCATGCCTGCCTATTTCCTGAGCGGCCACAAAGCTTGCATATGTAGTTGAATTTGCAGACTTCACCCAATTCTTGAATTGATTTTTCGTCCGGTCAGCCTTCTGCATCAGTTCCGAAACAGCTTTTTTCCTCTCTTCTCCCTCTGGATATTTTTCACAAAGGCTCTGTGTGTATTATTAAAATGTCTTGCGACATTTGACCGTTTATTGTTAGCCAGTTTTTTTCCACAAATTAGGTATACTGGTAGGCCACTCTCGCCCGAGGTAAATGCAAATGAATCTGCCCAGGCATCATTGAATGTTCCATTTTCTTGAGATATTTTTCTTTTCTTACATTTCTCCATTGGCTTTGAATTGGTTGAAAGTCGCTCAAAATAGACGGCGTTTCAGCGGGTATACCAGCTTCCGCAGTGTGACGTCTATTTTGAGCGACGAAAAAATAATATCAAATAATTTAATTAATATTTTAATATTTCAAGATCACAATAATCTTCAAATTTAGAACTAAAAGAATATAAAAAACTAACACAAATAAAACACACTTCAATTAAATACAAAAAAAAAATTTTTAGTAGTAATTTATTTTCCCATGCCAATCAGAGCCGCATTATAAGGATAAAAGAGGCTCCGGAGCCGCGGGTTGCCGACTGCTGGTCTAGGCCATTTAAAGCTTTGAAGACGAACAGAAGTCTCTTGAAGCAAACTCTAAAGTGCGCTGAGAGCCAGTAAAGAGAGTCTGAGATTGGGGTTATGTGATCTGTCATCCAAGCAAGAGAGTCTGAGATTGGGGTTATGTGATCTGTCATCCAAGCGCCAGTTAAAAGGCGAGCGGCAGCATTTTGACCAGTTGCCGCTTGAGCGAGGACTGGCTGACTCCAAAGTAAAGTGCATTAAAGTACCGTATTTTCGCGGTCATAGGACGTGCTGCATCAAAGGGCGCAACACCTGTTGAGAGTGCTATTTCTGTATTTGAAGCACACACTGGGCGCACTGCCTAACAAGGCGCTAGCTCAGCTGCTTTTAGCATAGCAATAGCTCGGCTGCTCGCGCTGACTCAGCCCATGGCAATTCACTTTGCCTCAATACCATAAGCAATCGCCACATTTCAAAGACAGTTGCCATGACACCATTGACAATCACTATCATTAACAATGACTCTAACCAATAATAGGTATCATGGCAATAGTCTACAAGACTACGTCAGGGGAGGGACTTCACTGGTCACCACACTCCTTAGAGTCACGGTTTCAAAAAATAAATAAATAAATAAAAAAAACTCAGCATACAAGCAAACAATGAAACAAAGAAATAAGATTAACACAAAACATGTATCTCTCATGCCATCAATATACCAAAAAGAAATAAAAATAACACAAAATGATATAGCAATGCCTTCTGGGAGCCACTCAGACTCAGCCAATCACATGGCTGTTTAGAGAGATTTGCATGGCTGTTTAGAGAGATGTGCTGTTATGCTTTGGGCTTTTTGTCTGTTGTCTAAACCTGGGACGTTTCTTGCTTGCAATAACATAAATGATAAGACAGACTACAACATTGTGGACAGCTGCCCTTTTGTCCAGCTTTCTCCCACACCATCACCCAAACACCATAGTCACGTAATGTATAGTCATGGTCACTTTGAAGCATAGATGACTCACACTTTGTCCAGCAGGGTGTGCTATCATGCACTCCGAACAGCCCAATGAGTAAAAGGGTTGATGGTCGCGAGTGTTAGTTTAGGGGAAGATTTGGGACTTTTAAGTGCGCCTTATGACTGCGAAAATACGGTAATCTAATCTAGCCTTGATGTAACAAATGCATGGATTAATGTTTGTGAGTGCTTTTGGGAAAGAAAGGGCCACTGGGACCGAACACCATAACCCCTGTCTTCTTTTGATTGAAATTCAGGAAGTTAAGTAACATCCAGATTTTGATATCCTCTCGGCAGGACAAAACTGGTCTCAAGGAGAAAGCGTTTTTTTTTTTCAGCGGGACATAGATATGAATGTCATCTGCATAGCAGTGGAAGGAAATTCCATGTTTTTGTAGGATGAAACAGAGTGGCAGCAAAGTATAACAAAAACAGCAAGGGCCCCAAAACAGAACCTTGTGGGACACGGTACGACAAATGGGCAGAGCGGGACTCAGTGCAAACTAGGTGAACACAGTAGTTCCAGCCAGTCAAATAGGATCTAAAGTTTAGATTCTAAACCAAGCCAGAAGAATACTGTGGTCCACCGTGTCAATTACTGCTGTTAGATGTAACTTACTACATAATTTGAGGTATTTTAAATTTGTGTTTAATTTGATAAATAGTGGATTTGTTGTTTTGTTATATTTTGATCGATTAATAATTTTGATTTACTTTTACTTTTTTTGTATCCTAAAAAGAGGTAGTGTTTTATAGGCTTTTCCCCATATTTCCTCACAATAAGTCAGGTATGGTAATAATAATAAACAATATAATGTGTCTAGAGACTTCTTATTTAGTATCCTTAGTATTATATAAGATCTCTGTTATGTTTTTAAATTTTCTTTTTTTTTTATCTATATGTGACTTCCAGGATAATTTGGCATCAATTACTACTCCAAGGAATTTATTCTCATACAATCTTTCTGTTTCAGTTGAGTTTACCTTGATTTTGACTTGGTGTTTGGTTGGTCTAGTGCCAAAAACAATTAGCCTTGTTTTGTTTAAATTGACTGAAAATTTGTTGACGTCAAACCATTTTTTTTAATATGATCAATTTATTT